>NW_012143190.1:2529434-2538150 GCF_000956105.1 Propithecus coquereli | reverse complement strand
TTCAATTTATTTTATTTTGCAAAAGTAGAGATCTGTGATATACTAGAGAAAAAACCCAGTCCTTTCCCCCAGATGGTTTGCGATGCCGTTGTGTAAAGCATGGGAGAGCCTGTAGGGAGAGGAGGGGAGGAGGCAGGGGCAGGGTGGCGGTCAGGAGAGCAGGAGGCGAGGAACCCACTTGGGGAAGAGGAGCCCCAGAGCGAGGGTGCTTGGTGTTGTGTTAGTCTCTTTCTAGATGAGATGGGGCCTCACAGGAAGACCGCTGAGGTCGCTGTGGCAGAGGCAGAGCCTGCTTTTGCACCAGACCTTGACCTCTGCCCTGAAGGTCCTCCTGCCCCTGCCCCTGGCCTTTCCCAGCTGGCCCTACTCTCCTCCAGGTGCATCAGACCTTCATGGCCGGGCAGTGTGGCTCGGTGTGGGAGTGGGCGCAGATGCTGATGCTGGGCATTGTGGGGCAGCTTCTTGGGGATGGTGATGTTGGGTACATTTGTAGGAAATGTCCCTTGTACCCTCTCAGGTCCCTCTGGTGTGTCCCATGTGACAGAGGCCAGTGCCCACTGCCCTGGCAATGCACTCAGGGTCACTTTACATTCAGTAACACATCACACGTGCTCAAACTGAAGCTCCCCTGTGGTTTGTCATCTTCTTTCTAGCAAGGGAACCTGTCCTGAATCTCTCCCTGTCACCTTGGCATTTTGCTACTGTGGTGTGTTTGGTGACATTTGTAAATGTGATGATTTTGCTGTGCCCTCCGTTGCTGGGGCTGCTTCCCCAAATGTGAAGATGAGCGTCTGAGTGCTGCTTTGAGCCAGTGTTTTGAGCCCTTTAGCCGGGGCAGCCTTCCCTGTCCAGGTGTCCTGCCCATCTGCATGCGTCTTCACCCTGCAGGGACGTCCTGTGTGTTACTGTCCTGGGAGCTGATTGGCCACCCGGCAGAGAGACAGGTGTTCCCCTGCCTGCCCTCCCAAGGCCTCTTCGTAGGGTGTATTATAAATTGTATTTTACAATGCACCCCTCCCCCACGTGCACCCCATCCACTGCCCTGCCCCAGGCCGGGGCTGCCCCGGGATCCCAGCACCCAGCACAGTGCCTGGAACTTGGTAGCTGCTCCAGAAAAGTGGTTAAAGGATGTCTTATCAGCTTATGCGCCCACCTCATTTCAGAGAGACTAGACTACAAAGCACAGCCCTGCTCCAGTGGTCTTTTCTGCGGTTGTTCCCAGAGATGTGAGTGAAACAGGCTGCGGACATGTGACAGAAATCACTCTGTGACTTCAGAGATTCTTGTTCCCAGCTCTACTCCAGGTGCAATCTTGGCCCTGTCCTGGTGCTTGGGAAGCACGATGGCCTCATCAGTGTGGGCTAAGGATCAGACAAAACGTCCAGGGGTGGCCCTGGATGGCCGGAGCCTGGGCTTGCTGTCCCCCAGGTCTAGGGAGGCTGGCTGAGCCTTAGCCCCTACCTCCCTGGCCCAGTGGGAGCCAGCCTGGCGCAGCGGGGCCCTGTGGCTTGGGTCAGGCTCTCCCCAAGGTCTCCTAGCTGGTATTTGTACCGTGGAGAGCACCTCAACTTCTTAGGGCCTGTTGTTGCCTTAACCACAATTGGGATTTGGGGAATGGTTTTTTATATATGCGGTAGTGTAGTTTGGAAGTCTAGACACGTGAATTCTCTGAGCCCCAGGGTGCTTTCCAGCTGCATCTCCTGTGTCCTTAGGTGGGGAGGGTTGAGTGGTACAGGATGCAGCCTCTTCCCACCTCCCCCTGAGCCGTCCATGCCTCCGTCCACCCGGCTCCAGGAGCAGTTTTGCCCTGGATAATTAACGAGGGAGCTGGACCCTGGCCAGAGACTTGCCCTGCCTGTGTTGGCCAGTGGACTGCTCCCTGCCGCCTGGCCACCCTGGGGAGATTGAGACAGTTCAGGAGCAAGCACTGCAGTGTTTGCGCTGCAAAGAGCATCATACTGGGTTCTGGCACAAACACAAAAACCAAGGTGGGGAGGACCAGACCCTGCCCTCAGCAAGCTTTGATCTGCGTGGGTGCTGGTGGGGATAAGAATGAAGGGCCAGATGGGAGGGAGGAAGGTGTGGCAGCAGGAGGGAGGATTCGGGCTTGTGTTCAGTGGTCATTGCTGACAGGGGTGGGGGCTGATAGAAACCAGAGGGTGGGGGTGGGCAGCCATCCCCACTCCTCAAGTGCGGCTGCACACGGCCACCTCCTTCCGAAGAGCACAGTGTGGAAATGGGAAATGGCAACGTCACTGTGGAGAAGCCCCACCGACACCGCTCAGCCTGGTGGCCGAGGCCAACGCCAGCAGCACGTCATGCAGGTGGCACGTGTCCTTGACGTGATGCGAGGGGAAGGTGCTTCACTTCTGTGGCCTTCCTCCCCCAACCCACAACCTCCGTTCAGTCATGAGAAGAACGTCAGACAATTCCCAATGCAGGGTCAGTCTACAAAATACTCTTCAAAAATGTCAAGGTCATCAAAAATAAGGCAAGTCTGAGAAACTGTCACAGCCAAGAGGAGACACAGTGACTAAATGTGATATGCATCCTGGATAGGATCCTGGCACAGAAAAAGGTAAAAAAAAAAAAAAAGGTAAAAACCAAGGAAATCTGAATAAAGTATGAACTTCAGTGAACAATAATGGATGGATGTTGGTTCCTTAATTGTGATAGATGAACTGCAGAAATGTAAGGTGTTAACAGTAGAGAAAGATGGCTGTGGGTATACGGGAACTCTGTACTGTCTGCTCAGTTTTTCTGCAAGTCTAGAATTGTTCAGAAAACAAAGTCTGTTAAAAAGCAGTCAGAGGGCAGGTTGAGCCCCATCGCCCCTGTGTCCCCTGGTGGTGGGGCCTTGGCTCCGAACTGCATAGTTCCCCCTCGTTTGGCTCAGGACCTTCAGTTTTCTTGGCCCACTTACTGTCCCCACAAAAACTGGAGGCAAGCTCAGGTTAATATTTAGAATATATCTTTTTATGCCCAAGTTTCTGGGTGCTTGAAGATAACCAGTTCCTCAGATACAGTCTGCCGGGGCCCTGGGGGCCATCCTCAGGAGAGAGAGCCCAGTGACACGAGCACAGACGATTTCAAAAACGAAAAGTCAAAACCCATTCTGCTGGCGTCCTGTGGTCCAGTCCACTTGTGGGGGCGCTGGCCAGGTTTCGTTAGTCTGATGACTCTGGACAGCAGCGTCCCTGGCCTCTGCTTCCCTCTTATGTCCCCTAGAAGAGAAAAATATGTCCTGAGATGCTCCCCTCCGCTTATCAGCCCCTGGGGTCACTTGCAATTAGCAACCAGAGGTCACAATGGGCAATGTTGACCAAACCGATGTGTGCACAGTTGATGGTCCAGTGAGGAGGCCAGAGAGAGCCGAGCGTCTGCATTGACTAGTCTGCCTGAGGATTTACGGCCAAGGCTGCAGCCGAGCAGCTGGTCCATCCGCTTTGTTCTTGCAGAAAGGGTGGCCTGCTGGGAACACGGAAAAACAGGCCTGGCAGCTGAGATGAGCTGGGCTTCAGATCACTTCAGCTTCTTTAACTTACTTCAATGTCACCTCCTGTATTTTTGGCAGAGGCACAGGACGAAGTGAAAAAGAGTGAGCTGCACCAGGGAGGGAGGACCCGTTGTCCTGTAAATGGGCACAGGCCCCGTTGTTGCGTGGCGACAGCAGGGACGGCTGTGGTTTAGTGGAGTAGGACAGGTCTGCCTGGGACCCGGCAGCCTGGCTTGTGGCAGCGATGACACTCACCTTGCAAGTCACGCAGGAGGCGGGGCCTGGCACGGGGGGGGGGGGCACTTGGCGTGGGACAGGCACTGCTGTGTGGTGGGGCTTGGCAGGGGGAAGGGGACGCCTCCTGGAAGGCGCAGACCTATGCTGCCGGGGACCCTGGCCAAGTCACGGCCGGATTTTGTGACAAAATGAGGTTGAACCGTATGAAACTGTTATTTCTGTATGTCAAAAGTGATCAAATATAGGCAATTTCATATGCCTCAACTCAGCAGCTTAGCATTAAAGCGTTTATTTTTTGGCAAGAGAGAACACTTTTATTTTTAAGACATTATTTTTAGTAATTATGTATAAATTCATTGTGTTAGAAAATAGAGATAGCAAAAAGCAAAAAGAAGGAACTTTGAAATACCCAACTCTGCCCTCCAGGAACCACCTGTCGTCCGCCTGGTTTCCCCCCGTGCTTGGGCACACACAGCTGCCAACGCGCTTTCTCCTGGATGGCTTGTGAAGAGCCACTTTCCACGGTCATGGACATTTTCTTCCAAACCCAGTGGCATGAGTGTGTATGATACTGTCATTCATTGCGCCAGAGCCCCAGGATTGGACATTGAAGTTGTTCAGAATGTTTTCCTGCTGTGAATGGTGCTGTGATAAATATCTTTGTAGCTGTTTTTTCTGTTTTGTTTTGTTTTTTTGCAGATACTCATGATCCCTTCCTTTCGATACATTTCCAGAGGTAGAATTGTTGGGCAAAGTATTGAGGGTTCAGACTGACGTCCAGAAAGGTTTTATCGCCCACCGATAGCGTGAGAGGGCAGGGTCTTCCTTCCTTCCTTGCCCTCCTCTTCTTCCTCCCCTCCTCCCCCTGCTCAGCCCTGGTTGGTGCCACACCACTGACCGGCATCCAGCAAGCAGCATTTCAGCCGCCCACAGCGGTCTGCAGCACACACGCTTCCTATGACTCGTCCTCCGAGGCCGGCTGGTGGTGTTTGCAGAGGAAATCAAGACCTCGTGGGGAAGGCTGTAGAGACTTTCAGAGACCTCTCGTGACACACAGGCCAGGTGGAGTGGGGCTGATGACTCCCGCAGGCGCCATCACGGTTATGCCAGGGAGACGTTCCCTTTCTGATTGCCCCTCCCTCCCCGCTGCGCGGCTGAACCACTGACCTGGCCGGCGGGGAACCAGAACCCTGGGCTCACGTGCAATTATTTATTTTAAATGTGTCTTATTTTTCTGGTGATTTGGCAAACAGATTGAAACCAAGCCTCCCCCTCTTCCTCAGCCGTCCCGGCTGCTCAGGCACATCTGAGTCAGATGGCCGGTGGCTCCTTTGGAAGCCTGGCCTGGTGTCCTGACATCCGGAGCTGCTGGCTGCTCTAAGAGTCCAAGGAAAAGCTGCGGAATTCTGCGGCCCCAGGAGGATCTTTGTCCTCCTTTTGCAGAAGCAATAGATTCACGGATTCGCTCTGTTGAGCTGGAAGGAAGAATTTTTAGATTTTCTCTGCTTGAAGAACTTAAAATGGAACGATCTACATCAATTCCCTCAAATTGGACTTTGAAGCAAGTTTTTGGAAAAATGGACTTGATTATTTTCTATACGTGGAAGCAAATTCCTTGGGAACCTTCTGGTAATGAGTTTTAAAGTGCTTGTCTATTTTGTTTCATTCTCAAATACTGAGAAGTCTGAAAACCCAGAGGCTGCCAGGGTAGGTCAGGGTCTGAGGGAGTAGATGCCTCACCCCACCTGCGCCCCCTGGCTAATAATTAAAACAAACAGATCTGGCATCCGTATTTCTTTTTTTTGAGGTAGGGTCTTGCTATGTTGCCCAGGCTGGCCTGGAACTCCTGGGCTCAAGCTTTCTTTCCACTTCAGCCTCCCAAGTATCTGGGACTACAGGTGTGAGCCACTGCACTCAGTTTTACATCTCTATTTTAAAAAGTTTGAAAATTGCTTGTAGCAATTGTCTTGTTTCTCCGGAAGAGGAGAGAGCCATTTTCCTGGTAATAGAATTTGGAGTTGAGGAAGACCCTGGCCTCTTCAATACAGTAGGTCCCAGGATCCTTTAAAAATTTTTTCTGGTTATAAAATTAATATACACTCATTAAAAAGATTCAAACTTTACAGAAACACATAATATAGAAAATGAAAGCCTCCCCTAACTTTACTACTGACCCGAATTCAATCCCTATGGAGACAGTCATAGGTAACAGTTTGTGGAGGTTCCTCCTGTTTTCTTTTCTGTCTACGGAAATATTTCACTTATATTTTACACAAACATATACATATTTGTTTTTAAAATTTTTTTTAAAAATGAGATCATACTATAAATAAGATTTGCAATTAGATCCCCCCCGCCGCCATGTCTCTTAGACATTGTTCCTGGTCAGTTGTGAATAGCAACATTATTCTTTCTAAACTTGGCATAATAAGTGACTGTTTACTTATGAGTTTTTCCCATTTTTCACACTCATGGATAATGCTGGAATGTAGAATCTAATACGCTAAATACTTGCATATACGTGGGGATGTTTTTGTAGCATAGATTCCCAGAAGTTGACTTACTGTGCCGAATGGTTTGGGCATTTAGAGAGTCAATAGATACTGCCCAGTGGCTCTCTGGAGAGGTGGTGGTCGTTTTAAATGATGCTGGGTGTGTAGGGCAGCTGTGTCCCCGAGGACACTCTGGACACGCTTGGTCTTTGTAGTTTCACTCTGTCACATGGGTATTAAGTGATAGCTTATTTCATTTTGGGTTTTTTAAATTGTGAATGACAAGCATCTTCTCGTGTACTTAATAATAATTTGAATTTCTTCTTTCAATTTCCTTCTTGTATCCTTGCCCATTTATCTCTGGACTCGTTCAGCTTTTCCTTGTTGATTTATAGGCGATCTTAGTGTAGCAGGGCTACTCCTCATTTGGTGTACAGATTGCAGACGTTTTCTCCCAGATGTCTTTTGTCCTTCGACTTTGGCAATGCAAAAATTTGGAATTTTTATGCTGTTAAATCTATCAAGCTTTCTTTGGTATCTTACTTAGAGAAAGGGCTTCTCTACTGAAACATGTATATAAACACCTTCCTGTATTTTCTTCTAATACTTGATAGTTCATATTTTTTTCCTTTTATGTCTCTTATTGATCTAGAATTTATTTTAGATATGGTGTGAGTTGCGGATGTAAATTTTTTTATAGGAGCATTCAATTTTCTAACATAATTTACGAATAAGCCACTTTTTCTCTTTTGAGATGTGTGTTTGTCATGTATTATGTCGTCGCTGTGTTGTGGGTTGTTTCTCTTATGTTTCTGGACTCTCCTTTCTAATTTATTGGTTTATTCTTTTGCGAATATCTACTGTTTAAGTTACTGTGGCTTTTCGTTATGTTTTGTTATCTTAAAGGACCATTACCGCTTAATTCTTCTTTTTCCATTTTTTCTCTAACTTTTCTTATATTAAGACAAGGTAAACTTTAGAATAAGCCAAATTTATCCCAATATCTGATGGGGATTTTGATTGGGATTGTTCTGTAGGTTTATCTTGGGGGAGAAGAGACATCTTTGATATTGTCTCATCTGCTATTTTGATTTATTTAGAAAGATTTTTACATCCTTCTCTAGTGTTTTGTTGTTTTTTTCATGTATTTTGGTACATTACTTGTTAGGTTTATTCCTTGCTCTTCTGTTGTTGTTGTCACTGGGATTATCCCCTCTTTTGCCTCATTTTCTCTTCTTTCTTTCTTTTTTCTTTTTTTTCGTTTTTTAGAGACAGGGTCTTGCTCTGTCACTCAGGCTGAAGTACAGTGGCATGATCACAGCTCACTGCAGCCTCAAACTCCTGGTCTCAAGTGATCCTCACACCTCAGCCTCCTGAGTAGCTGGGACTACAGACACGCACCACCATGCCTGGCTAATTTTTAATTTTTTTGTAGAGATTAGGTCTTGCTATGTTGCCCAGGATGGTCTTGAATTCTTGGCCTTTAGTGATCCTCCCACCTTGGGCTCCCCAAGTGCTGGGATTACAGGCATGAGTCACTGTGCCCAGCCCTCTTGCCTCATTTTTTAGCCAATGGTGGCTGGTATGTGTTAATAGAAAAGCTGTTGATTTTTGAGTATCTAGAATCTGCCCACCTGGTTTAAATCTCTGTTGGTTTATTAGTCCTTCCTCTTGGATTTTCTGATTGGGGAATGATTTGCCCATGTTGACCTTTCCTTTCTGATTTTTATGCCTTTTGGTACTGGTTCATTGTTAAAGGGTCTAGATTAGTCAGCCCTGTGGGCCCCTTGGTCTCTCATGGGCCCCCCGGGAGGGCCCTTTTGCTTCATGTTCAGTGGGTCAGCCCTTTAACCAGGGCCCACGTGGCTCAGTAGCCCCCAGGCCAGGCGCTGTGCTCTGGAGTGGGGCAGGCTGGTGGTCAGTGGAAGTGGTTCTTTCCCTGTATGGTCAGGGTGTGCTGGAGGAGGGGGTCTTCTGCAGAGGCTTCTCCAGGCGAAGGCAGTGGTCCGACTGGGCTGTCCCTTGGGTACTCACCCCAGGTGATCTGCATGTAGGGCCTTAGAGGAGGTGGCTTGTTTTGCAGCACCGCCCTCCAGCAGAGGGCGCAGAGGGTCTTCTCTTTGGGGACGGTGTCCCCCTCAGGTGATGTCAGTGGCTATGGTCTGAGACTTCTATGCTAACAGGCTGGTAGCTGCGGGTGGCCTTTGTTTCTTCCTCCAAACTGGAGGTACCCAGCCAAGAGTGCTGGTCTTCTGGGTGCATGGGCAGGTGGGAGGTGAGGTTGGTGGGGGAGTGTAGGATGCAGCTCTGGTTCTGGAAGCTCCCCTCTGCAGGTGGTGGGGCCAGCACAGGTGAGTCAGTGGCTGTGGGGAGCCCATGAGGTGGCCCCATCGGAGGATGGTGGAGGTTGGCCAGACTGGCTGAGGGAAGGCCCCACCCGACTGTGCCAGGAGATGCTGCCTGTGCCACCAGATTCCCACTGAGAAGGCCC
>NW_012143190.1:2528037-2529384 GCF_000956105.1 Propithecus coquereli | reverse complement strand
CAAGACCCTGTCTCTACATAAAATTTTTTTTAAAAATGAGATCATACTATAAATAAGATTTGCAATTAGATCCCCCCCGCCGCCATGTCTCTTAGACATTGTTCCTGGTCAGTTGTGAATAGCAACATTATTCTTTCTAAACTTGGCATAATAAGTGACTGTTTACTTATGAGTTTTTCCCATTTTTCACACTCGTGGATAATGCTGGAATGTAGAATCTAATACGCTAAATACTTGCATATACGTGGGGATGTTTTTGTAGCATAGGTTCCCAGAAGTTGACTTACTGTGCTGAATGGTTTGGGCATTTAGAGAGTCAATAGATACTGCCCAGTGGCTCTCTGGAGAGGTGGTGGTCGTTTTAAATGATGCTGGGTGTGTAGGGCAGCTGTGTCCCCGAGGACACTCTGGACACGCTTGGTCTTTGTAGTTTCACTCTGTCACATGGGTATTAAGTGATAGCTTATTTCATTTTGGGTTTTTTAAATTGTGAATGACAAGCATCTTCTCGTGTACTTAATAATAATTTGAATTTCTTCTTTCAATTTCCTTCTTGTATCCTTGCCCATTTATCTCTGGACTCGTTCAGCTTTTCCTTGTTGATTTATAGGCGATCTTAGTGTAGCAGGGCTACTCCTCATTTGGTGTACAGATTGCAGACGTTTTCTCCCAGATGTCTTTTGTCCTTCGACTTTGGCAATGCAAAAATTTGGAATTTTTATGCTGTTAAATCTATCAAGCTTTCTTTGGTATCTTACTTAGAGAAAGGGCTTCTCTACTGAAACATGTATATAAACACCTTCCTGTATTTTCTTCTAATACTTGATAGTTCATATTTTTTTCCTTTTATGTCTCTTATTGATCTAGAATTTATTTTAGATATGGTGTGAGTTGCGGTTGTAAATTTTTTTTATAGGAGCATTCAATTTTCTAACATAATTTGCGAATAAGCCACTTTTTCTCTTTTGAGATGTGTGTTTGTCATGTATTATGTCATCGCTGTGTTGTGGGTTGTTTCTCTTATGTTTCTGGATTCTCCTTTCTAATTTATTGGTTTATTCTTTTGCGAATATCTACTGTTTAAGTTACTGTGGCTTTTCGTTATATCTTGTTATCTTAAAGGACCATTACCGCTTAATTCTTCTTTTTCCATTTTTTCTCTAACTTTTCTTATATTAAGACAAGGTAAACTTTAGCATAAGCCAAATTTATCCCAATATCTGATGGGGATTTTGATTGGAATTGTTCTGTGGGTTTATCTTGGGGGAGAAGAGACATCTTTGATATTGTCTCATCTGCTATTTTGATTTATTTAGAAAGATTTTTACATCCTTCTCTAGTGTTTTG
>NW_012143190.1:2506902-2526292 GCF_000956105.1 Propithecus coquereli | reverse complement strand
GGGACTATAGACATGAGCCACCACACCTGGCTAATTTTTATATTTTTAGTAGAGATGGGGTCTTATTCTTGCTCAGGCTGGTTCAGCCTCCCAGAGTGCTAGGGTTCCAGGCGTGAGGCACCGCGCCCGGCCTATTTCCCACCCCTTTCCTGTAGTCTTTGTTGAGGGTATTGCAGCTGTCAGGACTGGCTAACACTATGTTTGTGATGGTGGGCATCATTTTCTCATCTTATGAGGTAAATCGGCCCTCCAAGCACCTTTCGAACGTTTGCACCAGTGCTGGGTACCTTGGGGCTGATGGGTGGGTGTCGTCACGAGTTCAGATGGGAGCTGGAGGGCAACATGGCCCCGTGCTGCCCTCTGGTGGTGGGCCAGCCTTCCTGGCGGGTGATCCAGGCCCAGGAGGTCAGAGGTCTGGAGGAGTGACATAAGGCCTGGGGTGTGTATTTGTTTGCTTGTTTTTTTACCACCCATCTGCCAGGAATTCATTCCGTTTGGGCCCTCAGATGCCCCATTTCGGGCCTCGTTCAGGCCTCGTTCCTCCACTCACAGAGGAGGGTGCCCAGTGAGAAGAGGTGGAGTGGTTGGTTGCCTTTGCTATCTTCAGAGCAGGTAGAGGCAGAGCTCGGCCAACCTCCCTGTGGTTCCTAGAGACTTTGTGGGAGGGTCGGCCAGGAACAGGGGCAGGAAGTGCACTGTGGACAGAGCTGGCTTCTGGGATGTCGGAGGCCTCGGCAAATGTCTGCAGAATCAGCAAGGGGGCGGGGGGAGAAAGAGATGGTGAGTCCAAGTGCTAGGCATGGCCGAGGGGAGATTTGAATCCCCTTCTGACCCCAGGGCCTGTGAGCTTAACCATTAAGTGGCAGGGCCTCCCAGCAGGAAATCAATTACATGCTTCCAAGAAGGTTTTTTTTTTCCTGTTTTTAGAGACCTAGTCTTGCTCTATCACTTAGTCTGGAGTGCAGTGGTGTGGTCATAGCTCACTGTAACCTCAACCTCTTGGGCTCAAGCGATCCCCCCACCTCAGCTTCCCAGGTAGCTAGCACTATAGTTGCATGCCACCACACTTGGCTAATTTTTTTATTTTCATTTTTTGCAGAGATGGGGTCTCGCTATGTTGTCCAGGCTGGTCTCGAACTCCTGGCTTCAAGCGATCCTCCTGTCTTGGCCTTCCAAAGTGCTGGGATTAGAGGTGTGAGCCACTGTGCCCGGCCCCAAGAAGGTATTTTTATGAGTCAATATACTTGATTCGCGAATTGGCCATAAAGAGAAAATTCAGTACGGGATTAAAGAAGTGTGTACTGGGTTAATTTGGCAATCTCTTAATATGCTATTCAGAACTGCCTATTTTCAAATTAAGTATGAAATTTTTGTAATACCCTAAGGTTCATTCCATGTAGCTAGAACACTGCTACAAGCAGAAGGGGAAGTGATGTCCCAGAGATCACTTTCCCTTCTTCGCTGGACAGATAGTAGAGGCTGGGTCCCCGGCCCCAGTTGAGCTGACTGCGTTTGAGACTGTGAGCCATCACCAGCCCAGTGGCCTCCAGCCCCTGTCTATAGGCTGAGGATCTGGGTGCTCTGAGCTCCCTCCAGCTCTGAAATCTTTAACTGTCCCCTGGGTGCATTTGCCCAGAACGTGGACTCCCCTGTGGTTGTCTGTGGTTCTGCATGTTGTTGGGCGTTTTCCAGGGAGGCCCGACTTTCCTGATGGGCCCCTGCCCTGGGTGGGGGGAAGAGGGTGTGTGAGGTCTGACACCAGCAGGTTGGTGGGTCTTCTGTTATCTGAGTCAGGCACCCCTGAGACGGGTAGATGGCTTTGTTAAAGTCCAGTGACTCCATGAGTGCCACCTTATTGAGGACTTATGTACATAATTCTGTATTGCTTGGAAGTGAGCAATTTGTAAGGTAACTTTTAGCATTCTTGGTGCGGGTCTGGGGCAGCTGTTGGTGTGGGTGGCTCAGCGTCTGTCCGTGGTGTGCCTCATTTCCTGGGTTCCACTGAGGAACGGCTCTTTGATTTTCAATTTTAAGTCCTTATCATCCGACAGCCGGCCTTACACAGAGCGGAATGTGGGAAATGGGCTGCAATTACAGTGTAATGGGATGGGTTTTATTTCGAATGAGTGGACTGTGACAGCTTTTAACTACCTTCGTGTGACTCTTCTCACAATAGCCCATTTTCCTCTCGTTTAATGGAAAATGCGTAGCTGAAGCCGGCCTCACAGTCCTGTCCCCAGAGTGGCCTGGGCGGATCCCGGGTCACCTCCCAGGGCAACTGTCAGGCAGGCTGGCCACAGCCCAGGAAGTGGGGCAAATGGGGGGCCCCCGAGTTTGGCCTTAAGGGCCCACGTGACTTTTATTCTGCGGTATTTTGTCCAGAGATGTTTTGTATTCAGGGCAGAGTTGTTTTGCTGTTGGCTTTCAGCAGGAGCGAGGCCAGGCAGCTGTCCGTGGGTTGCCGTGGTGGCTGGAGATGTCAGCGGGGATGAGGAGTCAGGTGGGAGCACCCGGCGGGATGGTCCTCGCGGTATCTCTGTGCCAAAATGATTTGTTTTCATAGACATCCAAGTGTTGGGATTGAGGGTTGGAAAGGGTAGAGCTTGAGTCCCATCGCTGATACGACCGCTCACGGCTCTCCCCGAGGTGGGCTCATAAAATGTTCCTGGAATGAATGAGTTGCTCTGTGTGTTGCTTAAACCTGGGAGAGCTCCGGTGGTGCTTTCGGCCATAAACTCTGTCTTTCCCCAGAGGGGTGGCTGCTCATGGTGTGTTTTCTGCTTGAATCAACCCTGGAAGGGCCTGCCCAAGTGTCAGGAAGAAACTGGGGTTCTCGACATATGCAGAGGGGAGCCTGTTCATTTCTAAAGTCAGCTTAAAAACCTTAATGTTATTAAAACAATCCAATTTACCGTTGGTGAAAATAGCCTTTTATGTGTTTGCAGATTACACCTCCAGTCTCTCTGGGGTGTCCCTGTGAGTGTGGGCCTATGCCCATTACCTGGTGGGACCTCGGGATTCTCCGGAGCCGCGGGCCTGGCGCCTGGCCCTGAGCTGCTGGCACTGTGGGAAGGGCAGCCCTCCTGGTCAGGATAGGAAGGTTCTGTGTGCGCCACATGGTTCAGAGCAGGCATGGGCTATCTTCTCTGCCTTGGCCTCCTGTGGAGTAAGTCACGCTCCTGTGGCTTCCCACCGGAGCCAGTCCACCGAGGTTTTTGTTGTTTTTGTAGACGGAGGCTTCTCTTTGGGATACCCCAGGCTCGTGGCTACTCCATCAGCAGAAGAAACTGGGAGAACCAGCTGATGCCGTGGCTAACACACTGCTCTTCTGTCTCCCAACATCAAGGATATCTTTATTTTCCTAGTTTTTAAAAATCGGAGTAAAATACATGTACCATGAAATTGACCACCTGAACCATTTGTAAGTGCACTAAGGACTTTCACATCGTTGTGTGACTATCACCACCAGCCATCTCCAGAGCCTTCTTCATCTCGCAAAACTGAAACTCTGTACCCATTAAACACTAACTCCCCATTCCCCCAACCCCAGCCCCTGGCACCCACCATTCTACTTTCTGCTCTGTGAATTTGTGTGTTTCAGCTTCCTCATGTAAGTGGATTCACACAGGACTTGTCTCGTGTCTGGCTTATTTCACTTGAGCATGATGGCCTGAAGGTCCATCCACGTTGTAATGTGCCCCAGAATTGCCTTCCTTTTTAAGGCTAAATAATATTCCACTGTATGTATAGACCACATTTTGTTTATCCTTCCGTCGTCAGACATCACACGTAGTAGAAAGAACCAGAGAAGCAGGTGAGGACCACATCTTGGCTGCTCCTGCGCTCTGCTCGTCCTCTGCGAGGGGGGCCAGGCTGAGGCTGTACCTGCTCGCTCCTGCGTCCAGCGGGCAAGCCCGGTGCTGAGTGCAGAGGATGCAAACAGGAGCGGGAGCCAGTTCCTGCCCTCAAAGGGCAGCAGTGATGTGCCAAGTTAGTGCCAGCGCATCCTGGACTTTATTTACAGTGTTAAAGGAAAAGGTGTTTTCTGTTGAGAAAAAAGCCTGTATCCATCCTGAGGGCTGTATGGTCACAGGGCTTCCAAAGGACGCTTCTCTGTCCCCAGACTTGGGTGGGAGCTCTTGGGAGGATCTGTCTTCCCCCAGTGCTCTGGGTAAGAATGGAAAGCCCCTCAGTGTGATTGCAGCGGCTATGCAATCGTGGTCAGCTGCACCAGAGCCTGCAAAGCTCACCTCTCCTACTAGGAAGTCGGTAAATATTATCTGAAGTTGATACACCTAGAAATAGTTAAAAAATTATTTAGAGAGGTGGCATATAGCCACCAGAAGCATCAAAGTCAGAAATGATGAAAAGGATTGCCAGTGGAGTGGGGAAGTCCAGAGAGGGGAGTGTGAAGCCCTTTCAGCATTTGATTACTTTAGTCTGAGTCAAAGAACTGTCCCATTTCTTTAGGGCTGTGCACAGCAAAGGACTGACCATCTGTCAGACACACTGGTCAGTTCTCCTGGTAAGGCTGAGCTGGAGCTTTCTGTCCTCAGGTGGGTAGGGCAGCCATGGCAGGCCACGGCAAAGGTGTCCAACAGCACCAGGCAGGAAATGGGAAGTGCTCAGTGATTGGTGGGACGATGGTATCTGGCACAGTAATTCCTGCCAAAACCTTTATGATGGGCAATAAATTAAAGTGCGGTCCTGGCCAGATAGGACTAGCATTTTGCAGCGACCTTCAATGTCTTGGGTTAAAGGAATGAGGATTCAGGCGTTTCCCACCCATGGAGGGGCTGGTGAAGGAGTTTTCAATCCGGGCACCCTGGGGTCTGCTTAAAGCCTTTGTGTCACATCACCTGGGTTAGCTGGGAAAGAGCTCCTACCGTTCCCTGTTAACACTTGTCCTGTTGCACCACAGCAATTTGCTTTCATAGATATCAGAACTATGGCTGGGTTCAAGAACACCCTGTTTGGAAATGCTATATAGCAATGAAGCGATTTTTCTCTTTTTATTTTTCTTCTGTGGCTGCATCTCTTTGAAATTTTTGTTTCATATCAGTTACGTCTAGTAGTGTATTTGCTTGAGAAGTTTGCATTAAATGGATTCAATATGCAATTATTTAAAAATGCAGGCATTTCGAGTTTCAAGGGCCATGAGTCTTGATTTTGGGGGGACTGCCCTAATTTTGTACAGTGTTAGTATTTTCCAGAAAGGTGGGTCACTGAATGAATAACTTACATCTTCTGGTTCTCCAACAAGAAACAGCATTTCTGGTAATAAATGTTAAACATCTTCTAGGTTTTGCAGTACTAAGCCTTGATTAATTATGTTAGAAAAAAAAGAACCATAAGAAGATATGATGTTAATTTTGACTTCATGTAAATACCTTCTCGAACAGAAGGTTCTCTATCTGTGGATTCTGCATTTTTGATTTGAAAACTGTTGTGCCCTGAGGTTTTCCTTTGGCAGGCTGGAGCCTGTGAGCAGAGCAGTTTGGGTTCTGCCGGCTGCCTTTGTATTCTATTCAGTGGGGTGGACCCCAGAGAAAGACAACAGCACTTAGGTCTGTCGGGAAGAAAGAACACGGCTACCAGCCTCAGACCACTTTGCTTCCCCTGAACAAATAAGATAATCGTTGCCTGTTTTTGGGGACAGCACTCGTGGTTTGCACAGGACTGTGTGGCAGCGGCTTGCCTGCCAGCCTGCTTGGCAGAGATAAGATGCCCAGACCCACCGCTGCTATTCAGGGGCCATGGAAGGAGTTGAATTCAGTGCACTTCCCCCGTGGCCCCCAATCTCATTTACATTTCTGGGACTAATGACATTTTCTTCTTCTGTCTGGAGCTGTACATGGATTCTTTTTTTTTTTCCTTCATTTTAATAGAGCTTTTAAATTAAACTGCATGTTGCTTAAGCCATTCAGAAATGTTTCACTTTTAAAAAAACAAAAGGTAGCTGCTGCGACGATCCTTTTGCCCACCCGTACGCCGAGGCCGTATGGACAGTCCCCCCTCGGCTGTGCTGAGCCCATCTGGAAGTGTTTCTGATTCTAATCAGAATTGGAATTGTTTCCGTGCAGATTATAGGTTCATGTTAGCTTTAGTGATGGAGGGATAGAAATAGATCTTTCCTCGTTATTACCATTCCAAGTAAAATAATGAGGCTGCATATTTGCAGCGTGCTGCTGAAGCCAGACGTCAGTGGAGTAATTTGGATTAGTGGGAAGTTGGAACATATTGTTTTAAAAGCGATTTCAAGAGCATCATCTTTGGAAATCCTATATAGTGATGAAGTGATTTTTTTTCACTTGAATTTCATTTTTACTTATGTTGCTGTATCTGTTTGAATTTTTAGTCTCATATCAGTTCCCTCTAATAGTGCAAGTGCTTGGGTTATTTGGACTCCTGTTCACTGGGCTTGGTATTCAATTATCTCGAGTAATTTTTATTGCTATTTGGAAGACTTGGAAGTGTTTCCAGTGTTCATATTTAGGTCATGGAGATACCACCTCCCAGCTATTCTGTGACATGTGAGAGCCGGACCATTTCAAGGAAGGGCAGAGGAGAGTCTTTCTATTTTTGAGAATGAGCTATGGATTAGGAAGTGGGGGTTATTCAAACATCTGTCCTTTTGTGCTTTGAAATCTGAAATGCAGAAGCTGTGGCCTCAGTGCTGAGGGTTTTAGAATCTGTGAGGGGGCTTCTCAGGCTCCTGGCTTCATTCAGGACTGTGGCTTTTACTCAGGAGCCATAGCCAGCCCAGGCAGCTTTGCTAAGGTGGGGACCTCATGAAAAGCCCCAAGTCCCCACTGCTGGCCACTTACCTTGGTCAGGAGCCGGGGAAGGAGGGCCCAGCCTGGGGAGTCTGGGCGCTGCCTGGAGGGGTCCTGCAGCTCTGGCCTCGTGGGGACACAGCCTGGCACGCTCCAGAGGTTGCCCCTCTGCTCTGTTCTTCAGGTTCCCTGGAGACAGGAGAGGAGCGGCCTCATTTCTTGCAGGCATCCTCGTGCAGTTATGGAGCACTGCTCTCAGGCCCCCAGCCCCAGTGTCTCCTAATTTTTATCCTTTGTTTCCTGGGCCTTTTGCTTGAAGGCACCTTAAGTACCTTGTGAGTGTGTTTACTTTAGAAACACATTTTAGTGTTTGTAAGGAAAAGATTTCAAAGACGTGTAACATCCATGTTGCGTTTTGTCAAGTGCCAAGCGGAATGCGTCTGCACTACGGTTTGTGTGCCCTGCAGACAGGCAGGATTGAATGCAAGAACTTCTGGACCAAAAGGGGTCGTCTTGGGTCAGTCTGCTCAGGAGCTGAGGTTAAAGCCCGTGTTGCCCTCCCGATAGAGGGATCCCTGCCGTGTGTTGTGGGCGACACCAGAGCCTTCCTGTCTGTCAGCTGGTTTTGTCTTCACAGTGGCATGAGGAGGAGCGGGCAGGGCTGCAGGTTGAGGGTAGGGACCAGTTCACGCCTTGTGGGGGGCCACACTCACCACTGCACCAAGCTGCTCTTGTTCCATCTCTAGGACCTGTCCAGGCCACAGTACCTTGGGATATCTGTTCCTTCCCCCAGGATCCTAGGGGCCATCCTCCGATTTCAGCCCCACGGGCCCAGGTTTCCAAGGCACTCCCTGGGAAGCTGTCCTTGGGAACTGTGCCTCTCCGCTTCCTGGTATGCCACCACCAGAAGATGGAAAGGGACAGCTTGCTGACCACGTCTTCCCACAGCAGTTTCCGAATGGACTCAGTGTGCCTTACAGACCCCAGGGCGTGCTGGGTGCTGGGCCTGAGGCAACCCGATTTGTGGGGCTTACCTGCCTTTAGAACTTTAGTGGTTATTTAAAACGTTGGGAAAAATTCTAGTTGTAGCATAAAATCACCTAGCTTCTTTCAGTGTGTTTGGAGACTTTGAAGCCATTTTGGCAGATTCTGTCCCATGAGTGCTACTTACTCTGGTCTGACATCCAGGGACATGAGTAGCTGTGCCTGCCAGCTTGGCCCTACCTGAGCCTGCCCTCCTGGGCTTCAGTGACAGGCTGTGGGTGGCGGGGTACTCACACACACCTCTAGGAACCTGTGTGACTATGCCAGCTGCGTGCTCTCCTCCCTCCTAGCAGAAGTCCTTGAGGTGAAACATCTATTTTTTAAAAAAATATTTTAGGTTTTTATTGTGTCTAGTCTGAAAATTACTGATTTGCTTTTTAAGTATGTGAAAGTGCTTCCTAGCAGAAGAGTTGGAAATTGTCTTTCTCTTTGCACGTCCTGTTAGCAGTTTCTGGCATGCTGCAGTTGAGAGGGGGGCAGTGCGGCCAGGCTCCTCCTGCCCATCCCCGTCCCCTTCCCGGGCCCTCGCGTGTGCTGCTTTGTGCTTTCCGACCTCTGGGAAGCAGCTCGCTTCCAAGCATGGTGTATGTGAGGATGCAATTGTATTAGCTGACTTTTGAAGGGAAAGCAGCTTTCAGAAGTAGACCTGTACAGATGAAAATACTGTATGTTTGAATTTCATCTGTGAAGGATTAGAAATTATAGCAGAAGTTTGAAGTGTGATTGGGGTTTTCAGGCCATGGTGCACTTGGTTTCCTTTTGGAGGGCCTTTGAAGGGCAGGGCTAGACAGTGCACTGGATTTTAGCAAGGGCGGCTGTTCTAGCAAGTTGCTCCCCTTCCCTGCACTTCCCCCCACCTCGCACCCCATCCCACTGGGCCCCACTGCAGGGCTCTTCCTTCCAGCTTACCCTGGACCTCCCCCACCCCAGAAAAACTTAAAGAAAATCTTGTCCAAAGGATTTCTGGGCGGCTCCGACCCTGCTCGACCCCTTTGTGAGTGCTGCTTTGGGTGGAGACAGAGGACGCACCTCATTCTCCACCTAGAGTCTTAGTGCCTTGAGTCCTGGCTGCCTGCTGGGACCTGCCATGGCCTGGCCACTCGGCACCCCTGCCCTGAGCCCTTCCTGGGCTGATCTGGTACCTCTGCGTGTCCCAGGCCCTGCTATACCACACACTTACACCACACTCACCACACACTCAATACCCGCCCTACCACACACACACACACACACGCATATACACACACGCACATACACACACACACACACATGTGAACTACTCAGTGAATGAAATGGCAGAATTCTTTAGTTTCCCCCCACATTAATACCAGAAGTCCCCATACCTCCTGCTGTCCTGGCCCAGCACATGCCCTGGTCCCTGAGCCCCCAGCCCCTTGGGTCCTCCCTCTGCTCAGCGCCTCCTTTTGTTTTCGTCCTCTCTGGCTGTGCCCTGTGATGTGTGCTTGGTTCCGATCACTCGGTAAGTCGCATCTCTGCTCTAGTAGCTGCCTTCCCGGAAGACATGGGTCTTCCGCCTGCCACCGTCTCTCCTGTGGGAAGTGCCGCTTCCTCCAGCCCCTGCCCGCGCTTCCCCCCGCCCCTGCCCGCGCTTCCCCACGGGTCGCTTTGCCTCAGTGCTGTCTCTCCCCACCTAGAATAGGAAATCCGCGAAGGCACAGACCGTGGGTTTGATTATGAAGCTGGTGAATAATAAGCGCGCTTTGATAAAAGACTCAACCAGTACATGCATATTTAGTAAAGTGAAAGGCGAACGCCCCCTCTGTCTCCCACCCCATCTCCACTCCCCTTCCCAGAGGAAGTGGCTGGGGCGTTCCAGCGCTTTCTGTGTGCCTTTGCATCCATCCGTGGGCTGGCATGGCGTGTCCACAGCTGTGATCTGTACACACGCTGAATGTGGCTAACTCCCCATGTCCCCTCAACGGTAGGCCTTTAAGATCTGTTTCCGTCAGTATATGTTGCTCTTACCTCTTTTTTTTTTAAAAGATAAGCATGTAGGCTCTGCCATAATTTATTCAACCATTTTCCTATTTATGGGTACTTATGTCGTTTCCAGTTTTTTAAAAGATTGCAGCAATGAGAATCCTCATACAGACATCATTTATGTATATGCGAGTCCTCCTGGAAATGGAGTTCTTGGGTAAAAGGATATGTCTATTTAAATTTTTGATAAGGATGCTAAATTGCCTTTCTGAAAGGCTTCCTTGGGACTCCTCCTAAAGAAATACATTTTTAAAAAAAGGGAAAACCAGCAAAAAAGTAATTCAGTGCCAACAGCTAAATAAAGAGAGGGGTACTCCTTCAGGCCGTGAAGTGTGCAGTGCGGCAGCCTGGGGGAGCCAAGCACCCAGGCAAAGGTTGACATGGTTTCCTTTGCTGTCCCCGACTTCCCTGCTCACCCCTGTGGGGCTGGGAAGGACGCCCCAGAGCCTAATGGCCGTCGCCAGAGTCGGGAGGGGCCTATTCTCCAAGGCTCCTTCCAGGGTCTGTCTGTACCGCACTCTGGGAGGATCCCTGAGCTCCATCTTCCAGCTTACCCACTGGCTCTTTAACTGTAGCCATTCTTACATTTAGCTCTGTGAATAGCAACTACTATATTTTTTTAAAAAATTAATAGACTTAATTTTTTTCCAGCACT
Organism: Propithecus coquereli; assembly: GCF_000956105.1. Lineage (NCBI taxonomy): Eukaryota > Metazoa > Chordata > Mammalia > Primates > Indriidae > Propithecus > Propithecus coquereli. Next base: position 2,515,816 of record NW_012143190.1, on the reverse strand, counting down.
TTTAGGTTTATGGAGAAATGGAGCAGAGAGTTCTATGCCCCCTTCCGCCCATCCCCCCAGTTTCCCCATCATTAATACGTCTTACGTTGGGGTGGTACATTCGTCACCATTGATGAGCCACTGTTGATTGTTATTAACTGAAGTCGGTGGTTTACATCAGAGTTCACTCTTGGTGTTGTACCTTCAATGGCTTTTGACAAATGTGTGATGACTCAACTACTGTCGAAGCAGGAAGCCCTGGTAGGAGGCACAAGAGCTTGGAGGCGGAGGCCAGGACGAGTGGTGAGCGGGAGGAGAGGAGGCAGGGTCTGGAGGCTTTTGGAGCTCAAGCCTGCACCATTCACTGATGGCTGGGAGATGGTGTCGGGGAGAGAGAGGTGTCAAGGATGACTGGCCGAGTGATGAGCTGCTGTCAGCTGGGACAGGAGGCCGTGGGTGGAGCTGGACTTTGTGTAGGGAAAGCTTGGCCCAACTTAGACCTGCTGAACTTGAGATGCCCGTTAGACGTGCATTGAAGGTGTTGAGGGACATGTGCACTAGGGAGCTGTCGGCTTAGAGATGGATCTTTGACCCATGGTCTGGTACTAGCTGTCGTGCATGCCGAACAGCAGCCTGGCTGATGACAGTGGTGAACTATCCAAATAGTAACAGAAGAGCCATGCAGTTCAGGGGGCCTCAGTGGCCCAGGCTGGAGGGAGTAGAGTGGCATGGCGGCTCCGCACCTATTTCTAGTCTTTACTTGTCTGCAGAGCTTGCCCTCACATTTCCTCCAAATTCATATCCATCAAACTTGGAATACTTCATGGAGTGTGCAAAAATTTTCCTCTGAGAATTTTTGCACAATTAAGAGTCATTTCCATCATTTCACCTCTCTCTGACCATCTCAAGGAAGTTTTTAGGAAAGTTAAAGAGAAATGTATTTTTAGCATAAAAAAATTATAACATTCTCAAAAGTTGACAAAGTAGAAAAATATAACTGAAATGCTCAAATGTGGACACATCATCATATCTTGCATTGAATGCTACAAATATCCTAAGCCTAGGTTGTTCTCCATGCGTGGACTGGCCCAGTATGTCAGAACAAGAATAGAATTCCCCATGGCTGTCACCCAGCGACCAGCTCCCACAGGGCAAGGCTCAGCAACTGTAGTTTTTCTCCCCACTGGGCAGATCAGCCTGGAGTGGCCCAGAAGTAGAACTTACCAAGCTGTATTGGCAGGACCAGGGGCATCCACCTGAAGACGACCCGCCACAGGGCCGGCGGATGAACTTGTCCACATCCCTCTACCCTAAGCACCGTGTGCACCTCCACCTTCTCTGCTGGGCCTGGGTTTGCTTCCTGCCTGCTCCTACCCTGAGCCACTCTTGGAGGCACATGGAGCCTTGGGGTCAAGGCTTTCCCAAGTGCTGTCGACAGTTGATCCTGATTCTGTTACCCCAGACACTTGCCTGGGTGGCCCTGCTGCCTTCAGAGCCTGCACAAGCATCCAGGGGGGCCACCATCACACACCCCGTGCTGGTGGGGGCCATGAACACCTGGAGTGGAGCACCTTCCCAGTGTGGGACCGTCTGAGATCATGACTGGGCTCCTGGGACCACTCGAAAGGGATGGGAGTGGCTTGGGCTGGGTGTGCCTGTGGACTTGAGTTTTTGTGGAAGAGAGCCAGCCCCCCTCCTGCTGTCCCTGTGCCAGCCTTGGCCCGGCTTGGCTGTTCCCAGCTGGGTACCTTGACCTGCTGGTCACCATCCATTGTGAGGTGGGCCCCGGTGGTTAGTTGCTGGGAGCAGAGTGCCGGCGTTGGCCTGGGATGCTGGTGCCCACCCCCTTGCCTTCCCATGTTCTTTCTGCACTTGGGGATCAGGGTGGAGGGCAGCAGCTGGCCCTTGGGAACCATGCTTTACTGGCTGCTGGTTAATTGTGGGGGTTATTTGTGAGTTACTGGAGTGTTGTACACTTCCCTGCAGACGTTTTTCCTGGGTGGGTCTGGAGAGTGGCTGAGCCCAGTAAGGGAGGGCAAGATACCACACATGTGTGCTTCCGGGTCACCTGCTAGGCACTGCCACATACAGAAAGCCGAGTGCCTGAGCCCTGCACACAGTGGGCTGGCCTCACCCCTGGTTGTTGAATGGGGGGGTAAATGAACAACCACGGGCACCCTGGTTCCCAGGCAGCTGCACCTCCCCTCCTGGGCACGTTCTCTGGAGGGGGAGCATTGGGGACAACTGCCTGTATTTTTAGCCACAGAACGTGCTGCAGGTGGCAGCCTGTGGCCCCATGACAGTTGATGGCAATTTTGCCCTGTGGTGGTGATGGGAGCCCATGCTGTGGGGGCTGGTGGCGGCCCTCTGCATGGTGGGGTAGGCTGGGGCCTTCTCCAGCTCAGGATGAGGAGCAGGGACCTGCGGGGAGCAGGCAGAGGTCGGGGACGAGCGCTGTCTCTGGGCACCACTCCTGAATGCGCCCTACAGCGGGGATGGGGGCTCCTGCAGGTGTCTTCTTCCAGAGAGGCTGTGCAAGTTTGGCCCTCAGGGTGGCCTCTGCATTTCCTTTCTGGGGACTCCTGGATGAGCTCCGCCCCCCCAGGGCATCCTGCACTATGTTGATGTGACAACCCCCCTCCACAGTCAGAAACTTCTGGTGGCCCTATTTGCCTGTAGGGTAAGAACCGGCTTGAGCACGACAATCACTGCTCCGTGTGTTTTCAGCAGCATGTTCTGTCGCTGCTTCCTTCCTGCTATAGCCTGATGCCTTTGACCTCCAGCATGATGCTCCCTCCCCACCCTTCAGAGTGATTTTCCCAGTCTTTATAGCTCCCTGCATTTATCCTCCTCTTTCTTCAAGGCTGCATTTGCGGGTGTGCTGGCCTGCAATGGCATTTCTAGTCTTTAAATGCTGTGCCGTCATGGGGCCAGGGAGGCCCCTTGAGGGAGCAGGAGAGATGGCCAGGAACGATCGTGAGAACTTCAGAGACAAGGCAGGGCTGAGAAGAGTGTGATCACCCCCAGAGTTCAGGGACACCTCCCCCAGTTGGGTTTTGAAGAATGAATAGAAGTTTGCCAGGAAGATTCTAGAGGAGCAAGAAGGGAATGGTTCAAACATGGGCATGAAGAGGTGAAGCACAGATAGCACAGGGCTTTGGGGTGTGGTAGGGGCAGGCAGCCATGGACAGGGCCTAGGCCAGGACCTCAGTGGCCTTGCACACTGTGGTTCAGAGGCGACGTCCTTGTCCTGCGGTGCTGTGCCTCCACGAGTCCCATTAGGATCCTGGCTGTTGGTGTGCTCCTCGTTCCCACACTACCGTGGGGGCAGGCACAGTGCCCCACCCTCGGGCCTTGCGCCAACGGAGTTGGGGATGTTTGGACAGGAGGCTTCAGATGGGTGGCCTGCTCCTTGGGCAGGAAACGTAGACCAGAGGAAGTAGCAAGACGGAGTGCGGCAGCCATTGATGTTAAAGCTCAAGGAACCTTGTAAGTCATGGGTGTCGGCTTGCTTGTTGGACGTGGTAGGAAGATGAGGGTGAGAGGGGTTGGGGGTGGTTGCTGGGGGAGGGGCCTGAGCCATAGTATCTCACTGCTGCCACCATTCTTTGACGTGAGGAAACTGAGGCACAGGCAGTTTGCATAGTCTTCCCAGGCTGTGAGTGCGCAGCTAGGATGTGAACCCAGGTGTCTCTGCAGCTCAGTTCTGTGAGGAAATCCAGGTGGGTAGCTGACGCACGGGTGGCACTGATTGCAGGGGCGCTAGCTGGGCACTGACGGCCTCCCGCTTCTCAGGTGGAAAACCGTGTCATCTGCTCATCTGATGGCTGCTCTGGGCACCCGCATGTGCGCACCTTTGCCCTTTCTTTGCAGAGGGTTTGTTTGGTGTATTTGATAGAATCTGCCCCACTCCATATATGGCACACACCATTTTAAGATAAATAACCCACGTTACACCAAGCTGCGTATCTTGGGTAGCATTTTGCTACTTGGGAAAAACAAGTTGGGAGCAGAACCTTGATAGGACGTGTTTCATTGCCTGTCAGAGCAAGTGAAACCTGAAACATTAATGGTACTGGTTTCCCATATCTTCTTCCAAAACGGCTTGAGAAATACATTCCCTGCGAGCTCAGAAGGAAGCCGGCTGCACACGGCCTCAGGTCCTTAGTGATCTGTGCTTCCTGCCCCCTGGGAGTAAATATGAGGGCTCGAGGGCTCTTGAAAACTTAGGGAGAGTCAGGGTCAGCTTGCGACGCTGTTTTTCAAATGTTTGCCTGTTCTGGAGAATCTTGGAGTTCCGATCCTGTTGCAAGCTGCTTTCGGGGTTATGGGCCAGGGAACCGCGAGCTCCTTGTTTTGAAGCGCGCCCGGTGTCCTGACGGCGAAAGCCTCTGTCTATGGCTCAGCGCTTTGCGCTCCCGCCTGGCTCACGCTGTTTCTTCTCTTTCTCGTCACAGCCCCAATACCTAAGCGCTGCTGAACCGCGTGCGGGCAAGCCACCGCGGAGGCCAGGGCTGTCCTGCGGACGAGCTGAGGGTCTTCTCGTGCCCGGAGAGTCCTGGTGAGTAGGATGTGTTGCCGTCACCGCCGGGCCTCGCTGGGCGTGCCGTCCTTGTGTGAGTCTTGGCCGTGTCCTAAATGGGGACTGGAGAAGAGCCGCAGCCGCCGTTGCCCTCACCTTCCTCTACCAAAAATTTAAACGCAGCTATGCTGAATTTTTTCATCATTTTCTGGTTGTGCAAATTTACATTTATTTTGGGGAGAAAGACAGGAAGGAGAGCAAGGGTTCATAGAGGAACATGATTGGACAGAAGACTGTGCGTTTCCTGTGACCCTGGCAGTTTCATCTCTGAGATCCTGTCTAAGAGACTCACCAGGTGCCTTCTCTGGGCTGCACCAAGCACCCTTGGCACTCTGTGTAGCGCTTGTGGCCTTCTCGGGCAGCCTCCCTTCTGCTTAGGTGCTGGTGGGGTCCAGGGCGTCCAGGTGATCAGTTCCTCCTGGTAGCCAGGAGGCAGGGCCAGCAGGAAGTGGGCAGGCTCTCCCTGCCCACCTGGCAGTAACAGTTCTGAATTGTTCTGCGTCCCAGGCTGTTCGCTGTGGCCCTGGGCTGCCAGTCCCAGACACTGCCTGTGTGAGCTGGGCCCTCCCCAGGGGCAGCAGGCAGGGCATCCCCGGACACTGGTGGCCACTACAGAGAGTCCCCACATGTGCATTGTGCAGGGCACTTGGGCTGTGTCCAAGGTGCCTGGACAAGGTCGGGTCTGACACCTTGTCACCTCAGGGCCATCACCTGCTGGGGAATGCTGGCGACCAGGCCTGTGTTAATTTCCTAGGGAAGCTGTGACAAAGTACTGCAGACTGGGTGGCATATGCAACAGACACTTACTGTCTCAGTTCTGGAGACCAAAAGTCCAAGATCAAGGTGTTGGCAGGGTTGACTCCCGCTGCACGCTGTGTGGGAAATACGTGTTCTGTGCCCCTCTCCTGCCTTCAGGTGTTGCCAGCAATCTTTGGTGCTCCTCGCCTTGTGGCAGTGTAATTCTCATCTTTGCTCCGTCTCCATCTGTGTATCCAAATCGCCCCTTATTATAAGGACACCAGCCCACTCTAATGACCTCAGTTTAACTTGATCATTTGCTAAGACCTTATTTCCAAACAGGATCACATGCACGGGAACTCGGGGTTAACAGGAACTTCAACATTATTTGGGGGACATAGTCAACCCCCGTAAGTCCCCCACCCAGGCAGGGCACATTCTCTAGCTGCCTGCGGGGTCTGGTGGTTGGAGAAGGCTCGCCCCTCCTACAGACGGAGTATCGTCAATAGCCCTGTAATTGTCCCACAGGAGCCCTTTTCCTAGTGCAAGTGCAGTGCGCAGTGGGGCCACCCCAGTGTCACAGCCATGCTCTGTCCCTTACTAGACCATCTGACCCGCGTTTTCAGCTGCCTGTGCTGATGCATGGCTCTCCCCTGATGCTCTTGCTTCCACGGGCTTCCCCACGGTTCCCATCCCTAATCTAGTCCCTGCTCCCAGAGAGCCAGCTCAGGGCCACCACGCCTCACAGTGTGTCTCAGGAAGCATCCTGACCTGCCCAGCCGTCCTGCTCCCGCCTCTCAACTCGCAGCACTGCATGCTGCTCCTTCGGGTTTGAGCTGAGACCTTGAACGTAGCACCAGCAGCATCTATTCCACACGTACTGTACTCTGGGCCAAGGAAGCCACGGTCACTCCCCCAGTGGTCGCCACTGAGGCCAGTGAGAAAACGGGGGTTATTGCGCATGTTCACGAGTGGTAGAGCCAGAATCAAACCCTCTGGGGTGGCTCTAAAGCCTCGGCCACATCTCCGTCACTACCCCAGGCCCTGTCCTGGGTGCTGGGGAAGCCGTGGCTGCTGGGACAGGCCTGCGCTCGCTCACGCAGCCTGCTGGGCCGAGCATCACTGGAGGTAACAGGACCTGAACCCACCACCCTCGTCCCTTCACGGCCCAGCGTCTCCATCTGCTTTTCCAAACATTATTTTTGTTTTATCAGTAAGATATATATATATACATTTTTAAAGAAGTCAAAGAGTTTTATAAGGTTTATTAAAAAGACAGCAGACCCCTGGCCACCTTGCACGTGGCCCTGGCCCTGTCCCACTCTTCATAGGCCACCACTTCCAGCTCTCGTAGCTGTTTCCTTTGGGATTTATCTCTGTATTTGTACAGAATGTGTGCACACTGCTTTTTCTTGACTTCCTGATGTAAAGGTGGTTTTAACGCCTAGATTTCCCTCTAACTAATGTAGTTACGTCATAATTTGGGGTTAAATCCTCATGCAGTATGTATCGGTCAGGACAGGCTACATCCTGGGGCAGGAACAAACATCCCCTAGAGCTGAGAGAGTCCAGTTTCTTCAGAGAGAGGCTACAGCCTCCTGCCCTGGGGTTCTCTGGGGCTGAGTCTGGGGCAGGTACCGTGGGATGGGGGGGCCTCAGCACTTCGCACACAGACGCTTGCTTGTGTTGCCTGTTCTGTGCCCTCCTCCGGGACCTGTGGTGCCCTTTCCCCAGAGGACATCCCTCTTCTCCTCTGAGCCACCGGGGGTCTGACTGCTCCTCGTTCAGACTACCAAGCAGCCCGCTGTTTTCTGCCTCACTCTGTTTCTGTGCTGGGGTCTCAGTTCTTGAGCCTTTTGGGGTTTTGGAGCTGGGGGGTGAGGCTGAGCAGGAACAGGCCTCTCCCCTCCCCCACTTCTCAGGGACTCTTCATCCCTGTGCCTGCTTCAGCACTTTGCCTGGTATAATTTGCGGGTACAGTTTTTATTTCTGTTTCTCATTCTCTGTGTTGCTTTTGAGTGATTTCAAGAGAAGAGAAAGGTCGTGACCCCACTTCTCAAAAAATGGAAGTCAGCCTGGTCACCCTTCAGCCCACTTGGGTCGGCTTCCCACCCTGCAGCCCTGCTGAGACAGCACCTGGTATTGCCAGACGTGGCCTGGGGTTTTCTGTCGTCGCCTTCCTGGGGTCCCAGCAGCATGGGTGTTGCTGCTCTCCCTCTCCTTGTCTCGTTCTCAGTCTCAGGGGAAGGTATCCAGTTTTTCCTCATTGAATGTGATGTCATCTGTAGGTTTTTAAAAATTGAGGTAAAATTCACATAACATAAAATTAACCGTTAACCATGTTAAAGTGTGTGATTCAGTAACAGCTAGTGCATTTCCAGTGTTGTGTGGCCATCATCTCTCTCTAGTCTCAAGACATCGTCATCGTCCCAGAAGGAAACAGTCGTACCCATTACGCAGTCACTCCCTGTCCCCCCTCGCCTTGGCCTCTGGCACCTGCCAGTCTGCTTTCTGTCTCCATGGATTTACCTATTCTGGATGTTTCCTGTAAGTTAGAAATCGTGCAATTTGTGACCTTTTGTGTCGGGCTTCTTTGGCCCGACGTAAGGATGATCCTTTATGAGGATCGTCCATGTGTCAGAACTTCATTCCTTTTTCATGGCTGAATACTATTCTGTTGTGTGGATACCGCATTTTGTTTCTCCATCCCTCAGTGAATAGAAATTTGGGTTGTTCCCACCTTTTGGCTGTCATGAATAATGCTGCTATAAGCATGTGTGTACAAGTGTTTGAGTATCTGTTTTGAAATCTTTCATGTATGTAGTTGGGGGTGGGATTGCTGGGTTAGGTGGTAACTCTTTGTTTAATATTTTTAGGAACAGCCGAACTGTTCTCCATAGCAGCTGCACCATTTTACATTCCCACCAGCAATATATGAGAATTCTCATTGTTCCACATCCTTACTAACACTTTTTAATTTCTGGTTTGTTTGTTTGTTTTATTGTGGTCAGCCTGCTGGGTGTGCAGTGGTGTCTTCTTGTGTTCTTTATTGGCATTTCCCTAATAGCTGTAGGTTTTTTATAGATGTTATTGATCAAGCTGAGGATGTTTTCCCCTATTCCTAATTTGCTGAATGATTTTTTTTTTTTAAATCAGACATGGGTGTTAGATTTGGTCAGATGCTTTTTCTGTATTAATTGATACGATCATATGATTTTTCTTCTCTAGTCTGTTTATGTGGTAGATTTTAACCATTGATTTTTCTAATGTTGAACCAACATTGCCACCCTGGAAAAAAATACTTCATTGCAGTGTGTAATTCTTTTTATACATTGTTGGATTTGATTTGCTAATACTTTGTTGTGGATTTTTTTTTCTTTATTTCAGCATATTATGGGGGTACAGATGTGTAGGTTACGTATGTTGCCCTTGCCCCCCTCCCCCGCTAAGTCCGAGTTTCAAATATGTCCATCCTTCAGGTGGTGCGCATTGCACTTTCTTTCTTTCTTTTTTTTTTTTTTGTTATTCCAGGGTATTGTGAGGGTACAAACATTGTAGTTACACTTTATGTCTTTGCTTCACCCAAGTGCGGGTTAAAGGCATGCCCTTCCCTCC
>NW_012143190.1:2504450-2505867 GCF_000956105.1 Propithecus coquereli | reverse complement strand
TTCCTGTTTTCAATTTCATTGATTTCTGCTCTGATTTTTATTATTTTAATTCTGTTTGCTTTAATCTTAAATTGTTCTTCTTTATCTCGTTAAGCTTAAGCTCCTAAGGTAGAAGCTTAGGTTATTGATTTTAGGTTTTTTTTTCTAATATATGGATTTAATGCTGTAAATTTCCCTCTAAGCATTGCTTCGGTTATATTCTACAAATTTTGATAAGCGGTATTTTCATTTAATTTAAAAAAACTTAAAAAAATTTTCTTGATAACTTTCTTTTTGACCCATGTGTTATTTAGAGTTGTGTTGTTTAATTTCCAAATAGTTGGAATTTTCCACCTATCTTCCTGTTACTGATTTTTAGTCTAATTCTTTTCTGGTCTGAGAATATATTTTTGTGATTTCTGTTTTTTAAAAACTTATTAAGGTGTGCTTTGTGGTCCAGAATGTGAAATATCTGAATGAGTGTTCCATGCAAACTTGAGAAGAATTATTGTTAGATGGAATATTCTATAAACGTCAATTAGATTGAGTTGATTGATAATACAATTGAAGTGAACTAATCCTTGTTGATTTTCTGCTTGCTTGTTCTATCAATTACTGACAGGGAGATGTTGAAGTCTCCAATTATAATAGAAGATTTGCCAATCCCTTCTTTCAATTCTATCAGATTTTACTTCAGATATTTTAATGCTCTTTTGTTAGGTGCATAGCCTCTTAGAACTGTGGTGTCCTCTTAGAAAGTTGACCTCTTTCTTATAATGTAATGCCCCCTCTTCATCCCTGATAATTTTCCTTGAAGTCTGCTTTGTCTGAAATTAACATTGGTAGTCTAACTTTTGATTACCGTTCGCATGGTATTTCTTTCTCTATTCCTTTACTTTGAACTTGCCAGTGTCTCTGTATTTAAAGTGGTTATCTTATAGATGGAATATAGTTGGGTCTTGTGTTTTTATCCACTCTTAAAACCTGTCTTTTAAATGATGTATTTATACCATTTACATTTAAAATGATTATTGATTTACTTAGATTAATATCAGATTTTTTAACTGTCTTCTATTCTTGCCACAGACTTCTTTTTCTCCCTCTTGTTTCAACTGACCATTTTATACGATTCCATTATATCTCCTCTTACTTTATCATTAATACTTCTTTTAAAATATTGTTAGTGCCTTAGAATTTACAGTATACATTTGAAAATAATCTAAGCCCACCTTTGATAACTCCACACCTCTTCACATTTAGCACAAATACCTGTTATAAAACAGAATACGCCCAAGTCCTCTTCCCTATCCCTGTGACATTGCCATCATTTTTAATTTCACTTATCCACATGCCATAATTACACAGTATATTGCTATTATTATTGCTTTAAAGTTATTTAAAATTTATATCAAATAAGAGTAAGAAAAATAGAAAACTT
>NW_012143190.1:2463546-2503610 GCF_000956105.1 Propithecus coquereli | reverse complement strand
CTTTCCATCTTTCTGCTTACATTACCCATCTTTTCTTTTATGTTGTCTACTTTTTCTATTAGAGTCCTTAGCATATTAATCATAATTATTTAAATTTCAAGTCTGATAATTTTAAAATCTGTGTCATATTCAAGTCTGGTTCTGTCACTTGCTTCATCTCTTTAGAATGTGTTTTTTTCCTTGCCTTTAAAGCTAGATACTATGTATAGGGTGATAGAAACTGAGGTAAATATACCTTTAATGTGAGGTTTTATGTTAATCTGGCTATGAGTTGGGCTGTGTGTAATGCTCATGGTAGCTGTAGGTGCTAGAGGGTTCAAATCCCTCCACCATCCTTGTTTTCATCCCTTGCCTTGGCTTTGGGCTTCCCCATGTCAACAGAAAAGAAGACAAACTCTATAAAATAATTTAGGGAGGTTTATTCTGAACCAAATTTGAGGACCATGGCCCAGAGCTACACCCAAGAATCCTTGACCAAGTGGACTCCCTGTGGCTGAGTTACAGTTTGGTTTTATGCATTTTCGGGAGACAGGAATTACAGGTAAAGTCATAAATCAATACATGGTAGGCATACATTGGTTTGGCCCCAAAAGGTGGGACATCTCAAAGCAGGGGCTTACGAGTCATAGGTGGATTTAGGGATTCTTTAGTTGACAATAGGCTGAAAGAGTTAGGCTTTGTCCAAAAGACCAGGAATTAGCAGAAAGGAATGCTTGAGTTAAGATAAGGGTCTTCTATCTTTTATGTGATGCTATACTCAAATCAGGTTGGAAAGTAAACCACATCATAAAAACCTGTTTACTGAGATTTTATCATTTGTAGGCGTGACTCACCAGGCCCCCTTAGAAAGGAGTTTTTTGGGCAAAGAACAAGATCAGAGTTTAGTCCTCACCTAAGTACTCCTTGGAGAGTGCATCTGGCAGCTCTCTCAGCTTTAATCCACTGTTCTACACTGGAGCCCTGTGGGTGTAGTTGTAAGTGTCGGGGAGAGCCAGTGGTCTGTAACTTCATGATTAAATCTCAGTCCTTCAGTGGGCCTGTGTCCCTGGGCTGTGACCTTCACAAGTGCTGCTTCTTATGTAGCTTTTCCAACCCCTTGGGTGAGGCAGGAAGATTAGAGAGGGCTGGAGTCTGTGGAATGCTCCTCCCCCATGGCTCTGAGACAAGGTCCTTTCCCCCTGGGGAGCAGGCCTTTGTTATGGAGAAGGTTCTGGGTGTATTTCACAAGGATTGCTTTTACCCTCCTTGTGCCAGAGCCTGAGGGGATGTTTCTTGGCTCTTCCTGGTAAGAACCTAGTGGAAATGCTAGAAGTAAAGCTCATGAAAGTCTGGGGGCCCCAGGAGTTTCTCACTGTCATGTGAGTCCACACTTGGCCTCCAGGAATTTGTCAAGAATTACTAAAACTGCTAACTGGGTTATGGGTCCCGAGGCTCTGCTCCAGGTAAGCAGATCTCGGGGATGACTCTCTGGGTTTGCCCATCTCTCCAGATTTCAGGGGGCAGTTTGTAAACTCAGCTCACTGATGGGCCCATGAAAAGTCATTGAATTTCAGTTTGTCCAGCTTTTTCTTGTCATTAGGACAAGAGTGATGACTTCCAAGTTGTTTACATGTTGGAACTGAAACCTCAGTCTTTCTTCTGCTTCGAATTCCCTGACGCTCATCCCTACCTGGAATTGTGTTCTTCATTGATGGTTTACTCATTTGTCGTCTGTCTCCCCCGTTAGAGCATATGCTCCGGGGGACTGGAACTTTGTCTGTCTGTTCCCTTGCATCCCTGTACCCGGAAGAGAGCCTGGCACATTCTGAATGAATACGCCAAAAGTGATAACTTGGCCTAGCCACCTGGTCTTGGGTGGCTGCTAACTTGTAGGGTTTCTCTCGTGTCTTGTGGTTTTGGTGAATTCGAGGCACAGATAAGTGAGGCTGCAAATGGGTGTCCTTGGTGACTGGAGGAGCTACCATTTCAGATGCAGGGTTGTGATGCTGCCTGCCTCTCGCAGGGCGCCCAGGGTCTGTCTCGAGAATGGTTCTCTGCAGCGGTGCTGGCTCCAGGGCTTCCCTGGGACAGTGGGGTTAGCCCAGTTGACACAGAAGAAGTTGGCTTTTCTGTGATCACTTCTAAATTGCCAGCTGTTTTGCCCTCTTACTGGACTAGACCTTCCATCCGCCCCTGTCCTACATTCTAAGTACTTGGCTTTGGGATTGTAATAGTGGGACTTCTACACAAAAACAAATTCTCCCCCGTTCTTCATGTGTCTTCTTAATGATCTTACCAGCAGCATCGATTCTCATGAACAGATTTTTAAGCCATCACCATCTGTTCTGCTCTTAATTACAAGTGTAAAAAATATTATTTTCCTAATTCTGTCAAGGGCAGGGGGAATATGTATTCCTAAAGACCACAGTTCTTGTGTGAAGAAGTGTAGATCTGCCATCCACCCACAAAAGATAAAGTTGCTTCTGCCCCAAATTGCAGCATTGCGAGCAGTTATTTTACCTAGAGGGTAAAGTCTGCCCATTTACATCTATATGAAAAGAAGGTAGCAGAAAGGTGGAAGTGGCTGAGTTGATGAGGGTGACCAAAGGCCGTGTCCCCTGCCTTCTCCAGCCCCAGCCCCAGCCCTGCCAGAGCAGGGTAGAGGGTGGGGTGGGCTGGCAGGGGTACATTGTGAGCCCCGGTGCTGCTGGGGGTGTGTCCGGAAGCAGGTGCAGTTTCAGGGTTGGCACCATCTGGGCTGGCGCAGAGCTGTCCGTGCTGGGGCTAGGTCAGAAATGAGTATCTTTACCTGCACCATCTCTGAACCTGCCCAGATAAACATTCAGGCAGGCCCTGGCAGGTCCTGGAGCTTTCTGTTCTTCTAAGGCAAGAAAAGGTTCTCTGGCTACTTTCAGTCCCAGGAACAGTCTCATTCAGTGATAAAAATGAGGAATTATAGAATCTCTGGAGTATCTCCCACCTGATGATCTTGAAGCCAGAGGAGGGCCGTGGGCATGTCCCCTTCCCTCTTCTTTCACCTCTGAGCTTGCCAGCCAGGGCCTGCGCTTGCTTCTCTGTCCTTGCCAGCCAGGGTGAGCTCCTTGGGATCGAGTGTCTGGGGGAAAGGATAGTCGTACCACTGATGGGCTGGTTGACACTTTCAGGGTTCGTGGATGTTTAACTCAGACTTGTTCTCTCCAGGGCCATGTCTGTGGGTTTCTTGGAGATGCTTCTGCTGAAAACTTGCAGCTCGTCCCACGACCTGAGGGCAGCTCCGCTGGGCTGGTGTGTGGGACTGCTCCATCCACCCGCAGGCCCCTTGGCATTCCTGGGCCGGCACCCCACTCCCCTGGGGGCAGCAGGCAGCTTCTCTTCTTCTCTTGTGGGGTGACTCTGGTCCTGGCCTCCTGCCTCTGGATTCTCAGGAGACAAGGTGCTGGGGACACGGCGCAGCCATCCCAGGGGTCTCCTATTTATAGAATCCCTGCTTGGGAGGTGAGGCAAAGCCACTTTCCTTCCCCTTGTCCATGGTGTACAGCCCTCTGCAGAAAGCTCCCTGCCCCTCTTCTGGTCCCCTGTAGGCCAGAAAACGTGCTGGGGGGTTAGGGGGGCATCTGTTGGTAGAGGATATGAGCATGTTTGTCACCTCTTCTGGCCCTCAGGACACCAGGACAGGTCACACTGAACATCCTGTCCTACCGCAGGATGCCTCCAGAAAAGACTGCCCAAGTGGGCCGCTCTGTAGCTCCTGGCCTTTAGGGGAGGCCTGAGAGTGGGAGGTTCCACAGCTAGTTAAGGACACCGAGACTCAGGGGGAATCTCATGCCACCGCCTGCCATCCCCCCCCCCTCCCCAGGAAAGCAGGGCTGACGAGGGATGACCTTGTCCCCTGTCCGCTGGGGCCTGGTGCTGGTGCCACTGTGGGCTCCAGTCATCAGCTGCACTTTCGACGAGGCAGCACTGCTCCTTCAGGGCCCAGCTGGAAGCCTGCACAGGTGGAAGATAATGACCGTTTCTAGAATCTGTTGCCAGGGCTTCACACAGTTCAGGAGCTATTTTTCTCTCTGAAGGTTCAGAGGGGTTATTTTCAGGAGTTTGGTAGCACCTAAGGGTTAATTAGGATGTTGTTGCCTTCATTCGGCTTAGAGATGGGAAAGTTTTATGTTTATTCAAATTAACGGTAATTTAAAATTACAATTTTAGTCTTAATTGTATGTATTTGGGGATCCCATTTAAGTCTTTGGAAATAATTGCAGAGTAATATTTTGGGAAGTTATATTAAAATGCACAGATGTTCAAGTAGAGAAAGGTCCCTGCGGGTGAGCCTCAGCCTTGTAGAGGGGGCGTCAGGGCAGCTTTCCTGGCAGGTAGCCCCCTCCCAGCCGGGGTCTGGGCATGGCTGCAGCTGCACCAGCCATCTGTACTGAGGATGGTGCTGTCAAATCTTAGGGAACAAGGCCACACAGGCCACCGCTGTCCAGCCTGACCTGGAGTCACAGTCACTGTCTCTGCTTCTGGTGAGATGTCCTCTGGAGGAGAAGGGAGCATGCTGCTGAGATAGAGGATGGCAGGTGACAGGGTGAGGCAGACACTCATGCTGCCCTGGCTACAGAGGGAATAAAAAACAAAGGGCCCTTTGTCTGATGCCTGCGTCCCGCTGCAAATTCGTATGTTGAAACCCTCACTCCTAAGGTGATGGTATTAGGAGATGGGGACTTTGGCAGGTGTCTTAGTCTGCTTTCTGCTGCTGTAACAATGCCACAGGCTGGGTAATTTATAATGAACAGAAAGTTGTTTGGCTCACAGTTCTGGAGGCTGGAAAGTCAAAGATCAAGGGGTTGTATCTGGTGACAGCCTTCTTGCTGCTCCAAAATATGGTGGAAGGCATCACATGGGTGGTGGGGGAAGGGGGAAGAACTCATCGTTTTATCAGGAACCCACTCTCTCTCGAGAGAATGGCCTTAATCCATTTGTGCGGGCAGAGCCCACGTGACCTGATCGCCTCTTAAAGGTCCCACCTCTCAACACTGTTGCATTGGGGATTAAGTTTTCAGCACATGAACTTAGGGGGACACATTCAAGCCAAGGAAGAAGGTGATTGGGTCCTGAGGGTGGAGCCCTCACGAGTGGGATTAGTGCCCTTATGGAAGAGGCCCCAGAGACACCCTCTGCACTTCCACCATGTGGGGGCGCAGTGAGAGGGAACACCCATGACCCAGAAAGTGGGCACTCACCAGTCACGACATCTGTGGGTGACCTCGGACTTCCCAGCCTTCAGAACCGCGAGAAGGAAATTTCTGTCGTTCGCCCAGTTCGTGGTATTTTGTTATAACACCCTGAACGGACAAAGACTCTCTTCAAACAAATGTTGTGCCCTTTGAAAGAGAGCGTGGGGGTCCCAGTCTGCTAGTAAACACAGTCCCAGGAGCAGTGCCAAGTCCTGGCTGGCCTTAGATTGTAAGACCTTATCATTGAGTGAGGAGCGGGGTCCCTCCGCTGAGGTCGTGTTGGTCTGCAGTCAGGGCACGCTGGGTCCCCAGCAGGTTGCACACTGGCCTGTGGAACAGTTTTCTCAGGTGCACGCGTCTCCCCTCTGCTGTGTGCCAGGTCCTCCTGGGACTGAGGGTAGAATAATGACAGACACAGTTCCTGCCCTTGAGGAGCCCACAGTCTGGGGTTTGATGCTGGAGCCCAAGGAGAGGGCAGCTCACTTAGGCGGGGAGCAGAGGGCATAGGGAAGATTCCAGGAAGAAGGGATTATGAGCTGAGGCCTGCAGGAGAAAGGGTGGGGTGGGCTGGGGGTCAGGTGGCTTCCAGGCGGAGAGTGGCTTACACATCAGAACAGGTTGGGAGTGTGCGGCTCTTTCCCACCAGGCTGTAAACCTGGAGAGAGAGGGTGCTGGGGAGAAGAGGAGCAGGACATGTAGGTGGGTTGGTCCTCCATGGCCTCAGGAGCAGCGTGAAGATCTTAGAACATGTCCTGGGGCAGGGGCCATTGCAGGGTTTGGAGCAGGGAGGGCTCGCTGGAGTGTGCACTCTATGATTCTGAGGGTGGGGGATGGATGTGGCGTGGGAGGCAGGACAGGCAGCTGTGGACTCCTGTGCAGAAGTGAATCAGGCATCAGTATAGGTTCTGATTATGCATAGTAAGTGCCCAGCTGTCTGGAGTCCAGCCATCCTCATCTGGTCTGTAGACTCTGTTGAGGGCTGGCTGCTGAAATGCTGGTCTTTCTGGGATAATGAAAAGGAAAAAACTTTGGAAGCAGAGCAGAGGCCTTGCAGTGATCAGTGACGTTGCCAAGGTCTAGGTGGGCATGGTCTCTTGGCACCTGTGTGGGAAGGCAGGAAGCCTTCTTCCTTCCTTTCTTGCTGCCAGCCACCAATGCTCCCTAGGCTCTGGTTCTTTTTGTGGCTGGATCTGGTGGTGGCTCAGGGCTGTTACTTGTCACTCTCAGTATTTTATCCCTATAGGAAATGGTTAATACTTGGAGAACTGCCCCATGCTGTGCCCTGTAGCTTGGCCACCCAGAGCTGTCCAGTCTCAGCTTTCCTGTCAGAGAGTGAGGCCAGATAAAAGGAAAAAGAATGTCCAGGCAGAGTGCTGTGACCTGTCTGCCCTGCCCTATGGAATAGGAGCCTTGTCTTGTAGCATTAGTTAGGACTAAGTTTGGCTGCATAGAACAAAAAATGCAAAGTGTCACTATCTATGATAAGAAAGAAATTAATATTTCTCCTACTTAAAAGAAGCCCAGGGGTGGGAAGCCCCATGGGATCATCAGGGATATGGGGCTCTTGTAAATTTTTGCTCCACTATCTTAGTACATGGCTTTTATTGCAAAGCATTGTATGGTCCAGTATAGCTGCTGGAGCTCCAGCCATTAGGCATGCATTCTAGGCAGCAAAAGGGGCAAGAGGGAGCAAAAGGGGCCCACCTCCCTGCTGAGTCAGCTGCCTTTAAGGATCCTTACTGGGAGTACTCACAATACTTGTTTGTATCTCTTTGGCTAGAAGCTAATCACATGGCCCTAACTAGCCGAATGGGAAGCTGTGTAGTTTAGCTTAAAATGCAAGTTCTGTTTCTAATGAAGAAAGTGGAAATGGGTATCGGGTATGTAGTCCCACCACCAACCCTCCCAGAAACACCTGTCCTACTATATTGCTCCACTCTGAAGCAAGCCAGCCTCACTGCTGTCTTCTGTCCTCTTTCTTTCCTTCCCCCCACCCAAGTATTTCTTGGTGCCCACCATGTGCTGGGCACTGGTGGTCCAAGGTGACTATCACAAAGATGCATTATGGACCTCATGGGCTCAGCTCATGCCTGCCCGGTCACCTGAACCTTGCCGGGGTTGGTTCTGGCAGTGCTTCCCTAACAGGAGAGCCGCGGGAGGGGAGGCAGGCCCCTGAACTGGGGTGGAGCTGAAGACCCGGGTGTCATCTGCTCTGTCGTGCTGACCAGCTGCATGCTTGCAAAAGGAGGGCAGGCATCTTTGGTCCTCACCAGGCACAGTGAGGATAATCCACGGACCGTGCCCCACACAGTTCCTGACATACTCGATGTACTCATTATTGTTGTCGTAAAAGAAGAAAGCGAAGATTTTCCGCTTCTTCCCCACGGCATGAATTGGAACGAGGAGAGACTGTTATTTCTCCAACACCACATTTCTTGGAATTTCTGTGTTGGTTGATACTTCCTGAAATCACAGGTCTCCTTAAAGAGAGCAAGGGCCCTGCCTGGGGCTGCATCTTCGAGGACCCCTGCTACCAATGTGCCTTGTGTCCCTGCCTTTGCTTGCTTATCATGCACAGCACTGCCTGTAGGCTCTGTAACGTGTAATCTCTATACTAAGGGGTGGAGAGTTAGAACCTGCAGCTCAGGGTCCAGGCAGGTGGCTTTTAATGCATCCATTGGGTATCCTAGGGCCAGCAGAGCAGGGCGTGCTGCCCAGGGCAGCCCAGTGTGCCAAGCCATGAGCCACAGGGTAAGCCTCTTGGGATGGACAGTTGCTGTCCAAGGGGTTAGGACAGCAAGGGTTAGCCGGAGGCGCAGAGGCCAGCTGGGGCTGAAGTTCAAGGTTGCAGTGCATATGCTAGCAGGGAGACTGGAGTCGGGCATGTGCAGAGGAGGCAGCCAGGCCTTGCTCTCAGCCTCTGAAGTCTGTCCAGCCTGGGATAGATTCAAGGTTAAGCCTGGATGAGGAGAAACACCTGATCTCCACTGAGGGGACAGGAAGCGGTCGGGGCAGAGGCCAGTGAGCTTGCTCCTAGTTAGGATCCTCTGGTTGTCCAAGAGAAGAAAAGTGTTAATTTATCTTTAGCTTCTTTTTACACCGTTTTAGTTCAAATGCTTTAACAATGGGTTATTCATACAGAGCACGTCTCTGCTAACCAGAACGTATGATCAGGCAGAAAGCCAGAGTGGGGAGACAGAGTGTGCCTTCAGATCAATTTTTGAGCTCTTGATTTTGTTTTGGGGCATGTTTATTGGATTGCTTGTAGAGGAATGAAGCTTTTTGGCTCACTAGAAAAATGTTTTTTTCTTCTGACAGGTTTTTCAATTTAGTGGAAAATGGAAAACAGAGTTTGGTTTTGCAGTGATAGAAGTGTTGGAAGCTGCCCGGTATATGTTCGATAGATGTGAGCATTTTGCATTTGCTCCTCCAGCTTTGCCAACATGGCTCTCTTTCTGCCAGCCCTCTTACATACTTAGTTCTTGAGCAAGATGCTCCAAGTGGAAGCCGTGGTCCACTCAGTCCCCAGCCTGCTTCTTTCTGTGAGCTGCCAACCAGCTTTGCGCGGGGAGCTATGGTACCCCCAGGATATAAAGAGATGGGCAGGAAAAGCACCCTCGCACAGCCAGGGGCAGAATGCCAGGCTGGGCCTGTCCCACAGCCTGTGTGGACCTGGCGAGGTCATACCAGAAGGGGGTTCAGGTCCGCTGGTTCTGTGTCTCAGAGGCCAGTGTATTTCCCACAAGTTACAGGAGCTGCAGGCGTGAGGTTGAATGCCTGTGCATGAGGTACGTGCTGGTGCTTGCCTGGCGATCTCCTTTGTTCTTCTTCGTGACCTACTGCCCCCTACAGAGGGGAGTAAGTTTGCAGAACGTTGGCTGGTAATGGCCGATGTCCACAGAGCCCCTGGGCACCCAGACTAGGCTGTGACACTCAGGGGACAGGTAGATGGACCCCGAGGGAAGTTGAAGGGAAGCACAGAGGGGACCGTACAGGTTGTGTGTTGCAGGCTCTGGGGGTGATGGTGAGAGCCGGTAGGGGCCAGGTGGCAGGGGCCCCATGACAGCAGCTAGGAAACCAGGGGCCAGCAGCAGAGACAGGCCCTGACCCCTCCTCTTGCTCACAGTGGCATCCACCAGGAGCCTCGTGCCTCTCTAAACCTCAGTCTGCCTCCCTGCAGTCTGTGAAATGGACATAATAGAAAAATGCATCTCACAAATCTATTTATGCAGAAAGAGAAAGCAGTTCACAAACTGCAAAGCATTATTCAGACCTTCCTGGCTCTACCTCCAGGATAGTATACCTCTGCTGTCTACGAGACACGGGCCTGCCACGTGCCTGGAGCTGGTCCAGAGGTCACCTGAGTCGTCGTCCAGCGTGCTCTACCAGGGGGCAGCATACTGCCCAGAAGAGGTGTTATATGGTGGGGGGCTGAGCTAGGATGGGAGGCACTTCCTGCCTCCTTTCAGATCCCCACAGGCTGGGGGCGCCTTACTCGGATTGTGCCGGGGAGGAAGGGGAGGATCTAAGAATGCATCGACATGGTCATGTTTAGGTTTACTATCCTCTGGGGGACAGAAACCCCTCATGGCAATTTTGCCACGGCTGAATTCACATGTCCCAGAATATGCTTGGTGTATGGCGGTGACTGTCACTGGCAGGGCCAGATGCAGCAGGGATGCTCCAGGAAGGCCTGGCCCAGGTTCCTTCGGTTCCCAAAGATCGGCAACTGGAAGAGAAAGGGCCCCCTGACACTGCTCACTCTCTGCTCCGCCATTAAATACCTGGTTACTCGGGACCAGCCACTTACCCTCCTGGGGTCTCAGGGGTCCCATGGTGGATGGAGGGCATTGGACTTGCTCCCATCAGCTCTAATCCTGGGGCCTTTGTGCCGCAGTTTATGCCTCTCCCCGACGCCTAATAAGCAGGTGTCCTGGAGCCATGGAGAATCTGGAGCTACTTATCATTAACGGCAACCAGAGCCCTTAGGGTCCTCCAGAGCAGAGGTGCCCCGACTTTCTCAGATCTCGTCACCCTTGATGTCTCAGCAATTTGATGGTGTCTCTAGACCCCCCAAAAATTAGCGAACGGCTCTACTTTTGAAGTATTAGTAGTTAGAGCCAAACCACACAGTATTTATGTCATAACAGCTTGGAAGCCCCTTGAAAAATAATACACATACATTAAAACAGATTTATTTCGTCCTCAATCACAACTGCTCACAAACGGACGTGTGCTGTTGGATGAGACTGGGCACCGCCACCTCGTTTCCTGTTCAACGTTGACTTTCCTGTGGGACTTGCTTTTTGAAATTTTTTTATTTTTAATTTTTATGGATATATAATATTTGCACATATTTATGGGGTACATGTAATATTTTGATACAAGCATATAAATTTTTAGTTGTGGTAAAATATATATACCATAAAATGTATCGTCATAATCATTTTTAAGTGTACAGTTCTGTGGCAGTAAGTACGTTCACATGTTGTGCAACGTCCTCATCTTTCCAAAGATGTTTCTAGAACATTTCCTGAAAACGTTCTCCAGAAACGTTTTCGTCTTTCAGAACGTGCACGCCTTACAGTAACTGCTGCGAGAGGCAGTAAGGTGCCGTGCTTAGGAGCAGGCCTCTGAAGCCAGATGGCCTGTACTCGAATCCTGGCAGTGCCCCTGACTTGACCCTGGGCAAGCTACATAGCTGTGCTGTGCCTCAGTTTCCTCATCTGTAGAATAGGGGTGCAGTGGGGAGGAAGGCGTGCCTGAGCAGGTGGAGCCAGGGGCAGCCATCTGGCACCCTGGGGCCGCTCAGGAAAAGTTTGTCTGAGGATTCCATTGTCATACCTTCTGGCCTATCCCGTGAGGTCTCCATGGGAAGAACACATGTAACCTTGTTGCTGTCATTTTTGGCACTTCCTGGGGAGGAACTTAGTATGGTGTGTTGCGGGCTGTGCCCACCCTGAGGTCAGTCGTTGGACGCACCTGCCTGTCCAGGCTTCCCTAGTCTGTCCCCCCGACCCCGTGCTGTGGCTGGCACTTCCCCCTTCCTCCCACACCGAGTCAGACCCATGGACAGATGTGCGTCTCCTTCAATAAGTGACCTGTGAGGCGCCCTCACCCCCTGGACCAGAGTGGCCATCTGCTGGAGACGCCCAGGTGTGCAGACCAGAAGGACACGTCCGCTCCTTCCCGTGGAGCAGCCGCTGAGGGACTTCGCTGCTCCCCAGCCTCGGTTTCCTCATCCTCAGTGGGGGCTTCTGCCAGACCGGCTTGGAGATGTTTTCAGCTCTCTAATTTGTACACACTGTGACTCACCCAAAATTACAGAGCAAAGCTAATGGAATCAAGAATTTATAAATTCCCCCTTCCTCCCTCATGCAGTGCCTTGAGTTTTTCACAATTTCGGTTCAGAATGAGACGGCCCTCTAACCAAGGCCACAGAGCGTTCACCGCCTTAGTGACTTCTGGCCGGTCAGGCTGAGGCTGGGTGAGCTCCAGAGGTGTGACAGACCAAAGGCTTCTTGCCTGCTCTGGTTCCTGGTTCTGGCCAGGCCGCAGAACTCATGGCTCTGACCTGCCTCTGTCCAGGAGGACACGGTCCCCTCTGCTCACATGCCATGGGCTGGAACTGGCCATGTGGCCCGGCCTAGGGAGGCTGAGAAGCATTGGGGACACACAGACTATTTGATGAGCAAGAATTGTCCATGCCACACCCCCGACTGTGCCCAGCACCTTCAGACTTCCAAAGGACATTGGCCTGCACTGTCTTGCGAACCCCTACAGTTTTTGGCAGGTGTAGTTAATCTTGTTTGACTGGTTAGGAAACTGAGGCTCAGAGGGGGGCTTTCAGTAACACAGCTGGGAGGTGAGAGTTCAGAACTACAAATGTCTCACCTGGCCCGAAAGTGTCCACCCCGGGTGGAGGGAAGCTCGTCACTCGGCACTCATGTGATGGCCACTGTGTTCTGGGTCTCCTCCTCATCTACTGCCCTCCCTTCTTCAGCAGCCCCCACACTCCCCACCGCCCCCTTGGGCTGTGGCTGCACCCTGGGCCCTACCCACTGCAGACCCAAAGGCCCTGGGCCACTGTGTCGAGATCAAGTACAAACCTATCATGATGTGCAGGGAACATACAGATCCACATGGCGCCTTGTACACATGAGGTTTTGTTTGGAATGGGGTGGACCAGACAGAAGGAGACTAGTAGAGTGTAAGTATTGAAGGCGATGATTAAAAAGTTCAAGTTGGAAGCAGTATAAGTGTAATTTAGGACATCTTGGGGTGATCTTGGGGTGATCTTGGCCACTGACGATTGTTCATGTTTAAAATCACATCAGTTCTCACAACTTTCCAAAGCACCTAACCACTCTGGGTGATATTGTCGGACTGTTTTGTCAGCACGAAGGATTTGGGGGTTTGATGTGAAAATTTTACATTGTAAATAAAGGGAGAAGTGAACTTTTCAATGTATGCTTAGGGTTGTTGGTGGCTAGAAATTGTAAAGTAACAATCCACACTCACTGATTTTTGTGGTTTTGCTCCCCCAGGAAGATTGATGGGGGAAGTGTACTCTCCAAAGGGGAGATACTGTATTTATAGGCGTGTTCACTAGAGTCGTGGTGCGGAGAAGGACCCCGGGCCTGCAGTGTGGGAGGTTTCCACCCAACCAGGCTGTTGGGCCGTTTGTGTGCACACCTGGTGTGATCGGTTGAAATAGGTGGATGACAAGCTGATTACTGCAATGCAAGGGGGGAGGGATAGTTGCATTCTTCATGCACGTGTTTCTTCCTAATGAGTTTTGCTTTTTTTTAAAATCTTCTTAATTTAGATCTCGGTTTTTTTGCAGATAGGATTCCAGTTTGAAGAGGGCATATTATTCTGAGACTATGGTAGACAGAAAAATGGTCCCCAAAGCTGTCCACACTCTAGTCCGTGGAGCCTGTGAATCTGTTATTTTACAAAGCAGAAGGGACTTTGCAGATGTGATTAAGTCAAGGATGTTGAGGTGGAGAAATTATCCTGGGTTATCCGGGTGGGCCTGTGTAACCATGGTGATGCTCGTAAGAGGGATGCAGGAGGAGTCAGAGTCAGAGGCGAAGGTGATGTGATGATGGAAGCAGATGTTGGAGTGATGCACTTTGAAGATGGTGGAAGGGGCCATAAGCCAAGGAAGCTTCTAGAACTTGGAAAAGGCAAGGAAACAGATTCTGGCCTAGAGCCTCCAGAAAGAACCAGTCCAGTTGACACCTTGACTTTAGCACAGGGAGACCTGTGTTGGATTTCTGAACTACAGAACTGTAAGATAGTAAATTTGTGGTGTTTGAAGTCACTAGATTTTGGTGACTTGTTACAGCAGCCACAGGAAGCCAATACAGAGACCCAATGACCATGCCTCAAAGTGGCGGCAAGGCTGACCATTGTTTTCTCCCACCACTGGGTCCTGATTTCTCCCATGTCCTGTAGCGTTGTCGATCCATTCATGAATAACGGGCTGATTTCAGGCCCCAAGTCATCTTTTTCCTGCTGTGGTGCACTCGCATCTCTTGGGGGGTGCAGGTTCTGCCTGCCGCTCTTCTGGAATGATAAACACCGGGCCATTAGTGGGAAACATCTGGTGAAATGGAAGGCAGCTCCTCGGGGGGTGATGACCCAGGACCTGCAGCGGCTCCCTTGGAACTGGCACCGAGATCTGCTCACCTCTATGGGTGTATTGGTCGCATGCCGGCCACATCCACTGCCCACCCTTGTAGGCATGGCCCAGAGCATGCGCAGGTGGACAGAGAGGCTGGCATGCCCTGGAGAGGCAGTGCTTTCTCTCTGATTCTGCTGAAGCTGGAGCCATCAGGAAGCAGTGTCCCCGCCTGTTTGTCCTGTCCTGTCCTGCTGTCAGCACTGGATCCCTTGAGCTGCACTCAGGGCTGGCTTCTGTAGGCTTCTTCCTACGCTCTGAGCATCTGCACCACCATGGCCTGGGGCACCAGTGGCCTGGGAGGCTGGCCCCATCATCGGGGATGGAAAGGCAGGCTGCACAGCCTCCTGGGGACCTGAGCTCCTCACCTTGTGTCATTTCAGAAGTGAGCCTTGAAGTCAGGGCTGCTTTAGCCCCCATAAAGCACCTCTACAGACTCAAACCACGTTGTAAATCTCACTGGGATCTAATGATTGACTTTTTATTCAGTACCAGGACTGTACACTAGTCCATTTATGAGTTTTTTCTCTAAATTGCTAATGTTTGAAGTGGAAATTTTCAAAGCTCACTAATGCCTTTGCTTCATCATTTGCTGTCGGGCAACTTATTTGTAAATAAAGCAGCTTTCCAAGGAACACTAACTGACGAAGAGAGTAACTAGCGTAATGAGACTCAGAGCCCCGTCGTTTCTCTGCTGTCTGCTCACAGGGTGCTGGGGAGCACAGTTCTCCACGCCGGGACATAGACATCTGCGTTCTTGCACCATCGAGAGAGGTCATGACCTGGTTATTCCCATGCATAGAGTTTTACTGTTCTCGGGGGCGCTTGCATGTGTGGTTTCATTCCATTTTTGGAACAGAGGAGGAGTCTGAGGCTCACAGAGGTTTGGGATTTTTCCCATCACCAGCTCCTAGGAGGGGACATTTGGGCCAAGGCCAGGGCTCTTTTTGTTTTGCCAGCTCGTCCAGTATGTACTTTTTATTTCTTTGTCGTAACGGCTACCTCCCCCACCCCATATCCCCCTTCCCTTTGCAGTGGCAAGTTCTGATTATTTTTGAAAATACAAGAAATTAAAATTCTTGGACCCTGAGACTGAGGAAAAGTCTTCTCTTTGTCTTAGAGATTTGGGGCTTAACTTCTTAGCTCCCTGCCCCGTGTAACTTCAGAATTTGGCAGATGAAGGGGACTATCCGTTTGAAAGCGCTGGCACCTCCAGTTTCGTCCCTGCAGCCTCCCCCAGCCGCCAACAGCTCTGCTGCTGTCTGTGGTTTTCAGCAGCATTCTCTGCTGCGCCTGTGCCCAGGGACATTTAATAACAATTTCTCTTTTCTTTTCTTTTCTTTTCTTTTCTTTTCTTTTCTTTTCTTTTCTTTTCTTTTCTTTTTTCTTTTCTTTTCTTTTCCTCTCTGTGTCAGTGCTGTGTGGTCTTACTGTACTGGTTCTCTTATTATAGGTGGATGTTATAAATGTGAATACTGTCTGTGCCACGCAATCTTGGTTTTTAGGGAGCTTCCAGTGTCTTTGATAATGTTCACTTCGAACAGGTGGAGGAACAGTAGTATGGGGACGAGCTAAGTGGTGGGGACATCATGGACGCCCTGTGCCTCACACAGTGCCAGGCACAGAGTAGCTGCCCGGTAAATGTTGCTGAGTGAGAGACGGGGAGGTTCCTGAGGATTGGCATGGGGTGGGTGGCTGAGGCTGCAGAGCGGGTGTCACCTGGGGGTGGCCAGCAAGTCCAGCTTGAGAAAACACCGCAGAGTTAAGAGGCTCTGCCCAAGAAATGGCAGAGGTTTGGCTTTGGTTTTGCTTGTTTTGTTTCTTGTTCAAGTGAGAAGAGCAGACTGAGAAGGGAGGAGAGAGAGAGGATGGCTGAGCAGCATGGCAGGGCGGTAAAGGAATAAAAAACCCCAAGCACGTCATCCATTCAGTCGCAGCTGTCTGCATTGCTGTGCCACAAACTGCTGTGCTCCTGAAATCTTCAGAAAAGCCTGCCGCATCCACAGAGTGGCTCGAACATGGCGTGTGTGCGTGTGCACACGTGCGTGTACATCAGGGAGAGGAATGCTTGCAAGGAGCAGAGCTTCTAGCAGACCAGAATTCAGCAGAGGCAGCAAGTCAGAACCACAGTGGCTTCAGGGACAGAAGCCCTCAGGTGTCTGCAGAAGACTCGGAGCCTTTCCAGGGTACATGGAAGGTGTGTTAACCAGCCAGTCCCTTTGCATCACTGGGGAGAGTTCCTGCCCTCATGGCACATATGTGTTGCTTTTGTTATTAATGAACTTTTAATTTTAGAACAGTTTTAGATTTATAGAAGAGTTGCAAAGATAGTACAGAGGATTCTTGTATCCCTCTCTCCCAGTGTCCTCTCTTGTTAGCGACTTATATCACCATGTACATTTAGCATAACTAAGGAACTGACATTGGTCCAATACTATTCACTAACCTGCAGTTTATTCTAATTTCCTTAGTTTTTACCTAATGTCCTTTTTATGTCCCAAGATCCCATCCAGGCTATTCCATTATATTTAATCATTGTTTACATTTAATCTTAGCCTCCTCTGGTCTGTGACAGTTTTTCAACTTTTCTTTTATTTTTTTTTTTTTGAGACAGAGTCTTGCTCTATTGCCCAGGCTAGATTGCAGTGGTGTCATCATAGCTCACTGAAACCTCAAATTCCTGGGTTCAAGCAATGCTTCTAAGTAGCTGGGACTACACGTGTGTGTTACCATGCCTGGCTAATTTTTCTGTTTTTTGTAGAGACAGGGTCTCGCTCTTGCTCAGGCTGGTCTTGAACTCCTGACCTCAAGCAATCAAGGTCATTAAAAACAAGGAAGTTTAGGCCTCAGCTTCCCAAAGTGCTAGGATTACAGGAATGATCCACCACGCCCGGCCTAAATTTCCTTGTTTTTAATGACCTTGGTAGTTCTCAGGAGTACAGATCTGGTATGTTGTAGAATGGCCCTCAATTTGGGTTTATCTAATGTTTTCTCCATGGTTAGATTGGGGTTATGACATTTTTGGGAGGAAAACCACGGAGGCGAAGTGCCATTTTCAACACATGGTATCAATATTACTTATCCACGTGATTTATCACTGTTGATGCTGACATGGAGCACCTGGCTGATGTAAAATCAGCTCCCCCTTCCCTAGTACTCTTTAGAAGGAAGTCACTATTCATAGCCCACACTTAAGGAGTGGGGAGTTATGTTCCACTTCCTTAATGGGGAACTATCTATATAAATTATTTGGAAATTTTCTGTGTGAGAGATTTGTCTGTTCTCCCCCATTTACTTATTTACTTATTCTAACATTTATTTATATCAATATGGATTCATGGATGTTTATTTTATACTTTGCTTTGTAATCCAGTACTATGTTATTTATTTCCTTGCTCAAATTGTTCTACCTTTGACCATGGGGAGTTCTTTCATGTTGCCTCCTGTGTCGCCTTGACAAATCCCTACCTTTTTGTTTTTTGAATACAGTTGGCCCTTGTATCCATGGGTTCTGCATCTGTGGATTCAACGCATCTCAGGTTGAAAATATTGGGGAAAAAAATGGATGGTTGTGTCTCTAATGAACACTTTTTTTCCTTGTCATTATTCCCTAAACAATATGATATAACAACTATTTAAATCGCATTTCCACTGTAGTGGGTATTATGCATAACCTAAAGAGGATTTAAAGCATATGAGAGGATATGTACCAATTACATGCAAATCCTACACCATTTTATATCAGGGACTTGAGCATCCATGGATTTGGGGATCCGCAGGAGGTCCTGGAACCAATCCCTATGGATACTGAAGGACGACTGTACCTCCTCACTTTCTGGCACAAGATACTCAGGCACATCTCAAATTTTTCCTGCCCCCGCCCTGGCATCAGCCATTTCTCCAGGGATCCCTGCTTCTTTTTATTGGAGAATGGTATTTAGAAACCAAGGTCTGGGTGTGAGAGTGCTTGTCGCTACTGAGGTGCCACTGCTTCTTCTAGGCCCTCTCCGTGGACAAAGCTAGGAAATATGTGTGCATACTACCCTGTGTGTGCATACATATCTCCCCTTGTTTTTGGAATGCATGGCCCCACCTGATAGCCAAGCCCTGGGCCCATGCTCCTGGTCACACATGGTGATCATGTCCACGTGTCCCATAGTAGGAAGGAAAACTTGGACAACTGCATAAACAGGAATGACAAAACCACTTGGAAGGCTGAAAGAATATTTTCCAGGTATACAAAATTACAGAGAATAATAAGAGAAACATCTGGGTGCCTACCACCTGGTTTAAGAAATAAGACATGTACGAATACAATTTAGCCCTCCATGAATACGCCTTGCCATTCACCCCTGTGACACCCGGTAAATTGAAGACTATTTATTTTTTTTGGACGCATGCTTTTATATTTTTACCCTGTGTATATACCTAGATGATATATCTCATTTTACCTGTTGTCAAACTCTATAAAAGTGATATTTTACTGTGTTCCTGCAACTTGAATTTTCATTTACTGAGAACTTTGACATGTATTTATCTTCCCAGAAATCCTGAGAAAAGCAAGAATCACTGTCTCCATTGCACCTATAGAGAAATTGATAACTTACAGCAATGATGTGATTTTTGCCAACTTCAAGCAGCTGATAAAATGGGCTAACGTTTGTATCTTCAGGGCCCGAGTCCATGCTCTTTGTATGACACAAACGTTGGGATTCATCAGGGAAGAACACACAGGTCTTCTTGGTCACTTCATGACTCTGCTGTTCCCTTTGGGCCTGGAGGTCTTAATGTCTCCCTTAGCCTGGGATCCCACGCTCCATCTGGGCCTGGAAGGTTCCAGAAGTTTGATGAAATGAGGACCCATATGGTTGGTTCAGACTCCCACCCTCACATCACTCCCCACTGGCGTCTGTGCCATCTCCTCTCCTCCCGAGACTGGAAATAACGCAGATCTGGCTCAAAAGTCACCCCCTCCTTACTTTAGCACCAGATGCCATCCCTCAACTTCACTCTGCCCCGCAGCGCAATTTCCTGCTGCCTGTTGGACCATTGCCTGCACGTTCGAACAGCTGCTTTCCTCTCCCATGTTAGGAAAGAGAAATAAGTCTCTTGCTCCTACTTCTGCCTCCTGCTACTGTCCTATTTTTGTGCTTTGTTTTGCTCTAGAACTTCTGGAAAGAGTTGTCTACACTGGCTTTCTCCATTGCTCTCTTACACCCACTCCAGTTGGACTTTCGCCCCTTTTACTGGCACCTCTCCTGATGCTCCTAACACCAGAACTGTTCCCATGAAGGTCACTGAGAGCTCCAAGGCTCCAGACCAGCGCTCGGTTCTTAGTCCTCTTCTCACTTGCCCAGCTGGCAGCATTTGGCACAATTTCCTCTCCCTCCCCCATGAAATGCCTTCTTCCCTTGGCTTCCAGAGTGCCCTGTGCCTGGGGTTTTCTTCCTGCTTCACTGGACTTTGCCAAGTCCCCTTACTGACCTCTCAGTGTTGGCGTGTCCCCGGGGTCAAGCCATGCACCTGTTCTCTGTGCGATCCACACTCACCGTGCCATCCTTGTGCTGAAGAACCCCACATTCCCATCTTAGTGCTGACTTCTCTCCTGAACTCCAGACTTGTATATCTAATTGCCCACACAGCATCTTCCCTTGGAGGTCTGATGGACATCCCAACATAAAAGGTGCCACACTGTCCCCAATTGTCCCTCCCAAGCCTAATCTCCCCGTCTCGGTAAATGGCAGCTGCATCCTTCCAGATGCCTAGACCATGGACTCGGAGCCAAACTTGACTCCTGTCTCTCTCCAATCCCACATCTAATCTGTTCCAGGATCCTGTCCCTGGTCACCCACCACTTGCACTGCTGCCATGTGGGCCTGTTCATCTGCCCCCGGGATTGTTGCCCCAGCCTCCTGACAGGGTCCTCTGTGGATCCCACACCTTCCCACCCCAGTGTGTGTCTGCTCAGGAGCTGGTTTGCTGCGTAAGAACTTAAACAAGGTTATTGCTTGGTCCAGAACCCTCCAGTGCGCTCATCCCACTCAGAGCCGGAGGCCCTTGCTCAACTCTTTGATCTCTGACTTTGTTTCCTAAAACTTTATCCTGCAAAAACCTGCCTGGCTAAATTTATCACCTTATTCATGTTGGTTCACGTGTTCCCTTCTCCGAGGGGCTTCTGCAGGCTTTGGTACTGACCCACATCCCTGCGCTGGGAACCCGTGTGCCATGCACAAGCACCTCCGTGTTAACTCTGGGACTTACTGAGTGATGCTGTCTGTGTCCCCTTCAGAGGGGAAGTGTGGGAAGCTCAGTGGTCTTGCTCTCAGTTCCCAGTGCCCGGCACATGCTCTAAGGGGGTGCTCGCTGGCAGGCCGGTGCAAGTGCACAGGCTACACATGGGGGCGAGGGCTTCCTTAAATTTTGCACGCTGGATCCCTCACTTGCCTCACCCTAGTCTGGGCCATACCTGGAGTATAGTCTGCCCCTACATCCTCAGAACCCTAGGACCTTTCTTAGATTTGGTTGCTTGGCCTTTGTAGATTTCCAGCCAGGAAGGGGCCCTCGCTCTGGCCATGAGGGCAGTGTGCATGTGGGCACTGACTGGCAGGCTTGGTTTCCTCCACACAGAGCCAGCCAGAGGCACAGCAGCCCACCCCTGTCACCCATGGCTAACTCCGTCCCTCAGCCTTTCTGACAGTATACTCAGCTGCTGGTAATGTGTTGCACTGAACAGAACCGAGAAATGTAGATCTTTTTCAGACATTTTGATTTTCAACCACAGTAGAAAATACATTTTACTTTACCACCTAGGACAAACGTCGTTATAGATCTCAAACAGAAGTTTCAAGAAATGACTTCTTACACTCATTAGAGGTGATGCATTCTGTATAGTCTTCTATTTTGTTTTTAAAATTCTGGTGCCACCCAATAAATTTACTTGCTGACCTGCCTAGGGTCCCTAGGCATCTGTAAGCCATGCCTTTCTCCACCATACTATATCGTAGATGAAAAGCCTGAACTATAGAGAGCTCAAGGGCCTAGCTAAGGTTACACTAGTGAATTCACGGGAGAGCCAGGACTGGAATCCTGTCTTATTCCTATCCTGTGGCTTTTTTAGGCTCTTATAATTAATTTTAATGATTGCACCATTGTGGCTTATTTAAATTACCCCAGGAGGAACATCAGCTCTATTAAAGAAATTTTATTATAGCTGCCCACCTGCTCTATTCAGGGAAATGCATCTTTTGTGGATTTCTTCTGGGTAGTTAAGAGGGTCTAAGAAGCCTGTTTATTGTCATTGATTTAACTGTAGATGACAATGAAGTTCAATAAAAAAGCTGGTTCTATCTACAGGAGCCCGTGAGTGATTCGAATTAGAAAATGTGTTCCCCAAAGCACTACCCAGGTGCCTAGGGAGGCTTGCTGGCCCTGGTGGGCTCCCTGAGGGCAGAGCTGTGGTATTGGGCAGGGAGCACATTTCCATGCCGTAAGGCATGTTTGGAACGGAACCTGGTGTTTAAGCGGAGGTGTTGGTTCTATCTTCTGGCTACTTGCTACTCCAAACATGGGCTTGGACAGTAGCTCAGTAACCATGGATGAGCTATGAGAAATGCAGAGTCTCAGGCCCCACCCTGGCTCTGCTGACTCAGAACCAGCATATTAACAAGACCAGGGGTTTGTATGCAACTCTGGTCGGGAGATTGGGAGGATTTGGGTCTTTGATGTATAGTTTTCATCATCAAGTCGGTCATCTTCAGCAGCAAGGAGTTAGTATGGTTTGGTCACTACCTGCAGGGCACCATGCTAGGTGCTGCGGTAACAGGAAGTCAGGCCAGAGCTCTCTCTGCCTCTGGGGACTTGCTGTCTAGTGGTTAGGCAGGGGTGGTGTATGCAGCCATACAGCATGGTGTTTTACAACGTGGGAGTGCTGTAGGCACCCAGGCTGGATTTAGACGCAAGAAGGGAGAACAGGTGGAGAGGGTGTCCCAAGCAGGAGGAATTGCGTGAAGAAAGGTGTGGAGGCAGGAGAAGTCTCGGTGTGGTCAGGGGACATCTAGTGTCTGAATGGAGGCAGGGGATGGCCGGGTTTTGGAAGGCTTTAAGTCACAATTTTAGATATTTGGGCTTTATCCAGTGGATCATGGGAGCCACTATAAACTTTTTCTAGTTAAAAAATTTTAATTTTTAAAAATTGTATAAAATACACATAACATGAAATTTACCATCTGAACCATTTCAAGTGCACAGTTGAGTGGCATTAAGTACATTCATATTGTTGTGCAACCATCACCACCACTTGTCTCCAGAACTTTTTCATCTTGCACAACTGAGACTCTATCTAGTGAACAGTAACTCCCATTCCTCCCCCTACCAACTGCTGACACCCACATTCTACTTTTTTGTCTCTATGATCTTGATTACTCTAGGTACCTTGTATGAATGAAATCATACAGTATTTGTGTTTTGGGGACTGGCTTGTTTCACTTAGCATAATGTCCTCAAGGCTCATGCATGCTGTAGCGTGTGTCAGAACCTCCTTTTTAAAGGCTAAATAATACTCCCCTGTATGAATACAGCACATTTTGCTTATCCATTCATCTGTCAGTGGACACTGGGGTTGTCTCCTCTGCTTGGCTGCTATGAATAATACTGCTATGAACATGAATGTACAAATATCTCTGTGAGTCCCTGATTTCAGTTCCTTTAGATATAATTCCACTCAGAAGTGGAATTGCTGGATCATAGGGTAATTCTATATTTAATTATTTGAGGAAGCACTATGCCATTTTCCACAGGGGCTACACCATTTCCTATTCCCATCCCCGGTGTACAAGTGTTCCAATTTCTCCATATCCTCACCAACACTTGTTATTTTCTGGTTTTTTGGCAGTGGCTCTCCTAGTGGGAGTGAGACAGCATCCCACTATGTGGTTTTGATGGGCACTCCCCTGATGCTCCGTGGCGTGGAGCATCTTCTCCTGTGTGTGAGCACTGTGCCCTGGGGAGCAGGAGTCCTGCAGTGGAGGAGGCATGCGTGAAGGACTGTTTAGGAGGATAAAGGGCCGTGCTGCTCACTGTGGATCACACTGTACCTGCAGAACAGGCTTCTGTGGGAACACGATGTGTCTAGGATGCTGTCCCCAAGCTGGGAGGGAGCTCCGTCTGGTTTTATGTGTGGCCTATGCTGAATCAAGCCCATGGCATTCGCCCTATGTGCTGCTGCTACGGGGTTGTGGTCCGAAGAGCCGAGATAGGTGGGGGAATATTTGAAGGACATATCCCTTGCTGTGGCATCTTTGCAGAACTGGCTGACATTTGTGCCGCCCCCTGGTATTTTTGATGCTGTCCCTTCTGGACACATGAAAGGATTGTGCTTCTCTACTTCCTCAAACTTAGATACGACCGTGTGACTTCCTTCGGCCAATGAGATGTGAGCAAAGGTGACCTACGGATAGAAGCTTTAGGAGACTAAGCCCGCTGGCCCTTCCCCAGTCACCTGATCCTGGAAGCACACACTGAGGAGGAGGGGCCATAATATCAAAGTGGCTGTCCTTCGCCCTTGATTTACAGTGGACTTTGAGTGAGCAAGATAGAAAGTATTCCTGGGCAGAGGTGCTGCGACTTAGGAGTCGTTTGTTACCGCAGCACAGCCTAGCCCATCCTGACCGATCCAGGAGGAACCTGAAAAGTGTTTTAAGTGCAAATATAGGTTAAGATGAAAATGTAGCATTTGGGGATAAATGCATGCACTTCTTAATACCTCAGAGAGTTTTGAGACTTGGCTAATGAGCTGCGTTTTTCTGTAGGTAAGTCTCTTGCTGAAGAGTTAATTATCAGATGTTACTGGTTTCCCTGGCCAGCGGCAGATCGCTCTAACTTGTGCTTGCCCTGGGCCTGCCCCCGTGGGGCTGAAGCTGATGAGAACTCATGAACCCTGCAGCTCCGCTCGGATGCGATGGCCTCTGTGTTGTCCAGCACTTATCAAACCCAGAGCCCGTTTAGATTTCAGTAGACAAGTCCAGACTCTGCGGACCTCATTATACTTCCAAAGCAGAAGAGTCATTGTCTTTAGTAGTTATTCCCAACATTTTCTTTTGAGTGCAGAAATGACTTTTTAAGATAAGAAAATTTCTAAGACTTTCACCATTTGGCTATAGTCTTGTTTTTATTATAGTACTGCTTTGGTTGTTCAACAACTATTCATTAAGCAAATCCTTTTTATCTGAAGTTTACCTTTCCACGATAGAACTTCTAAAAAATACAAAAAAAGCAGAGAGCATTGTGTCTTCAGTCCCTGTTATGGGCTGAGCTATGCACCTCCCAAATTCATATGTTGAAGTCTTAACCCCCCGTACCTCAGAGTGTGACTGTATTTGGAGATAGGTCTTTACAGGGGTAATTGAGTTAAACTGAAGTCATTAAGGTGACCTAATCCAATCTGACTGATGTCCTAATAAGAAGAGATTTGGACACAGATACGCACAATACATAGAAGGACCACCATGTAAATACACAGGGAGATGATAGCCATGTATAAGTCAAGGAGAAACCAATCCTGGCGGCCTCTTGATCTTGGACTTCCAAAATCCAGGCTGTGAGAAAATAAATTTCTGTTGTTTAAGCTACTCGACCTGTGGCACTTTGTTATAGCAGCTCTAGCAGACAAATACAGCACCTGCGTACCATGTTTAGCTTCAGCATTTTCCATTTTTGAGCAGTCTTCATGGACTGCCCCTGATGTGCGGGGAGCACAGTGCATACGGCAGAGAAGTAGAGGAAGCGCCTGCCCGTGTGAAACTTACTTTCTCTAGGAGCTAGAAAAACTCATGAGGACAAGTTTCTATTAGGGCATTTTGAATTTTTGTAGTCACACGACATCTGCATACCTTAGAAATCCTTGTTGGAACCCAGAGTGCAGGTGGTCTTCCCGCAGTGCTGAGCATGCGGATGGATTCTCAGACCCTCCTAGGCTCGCCCTTGGGGAACCCAGGTTTCAGGTGCTGGATGGGTTTGTGGTGTAAAAGGACAAAGTTGGAGTGAGAACCACGGCCCGGGCAGCTCTGCCCCAGTCAAGCCAAACCTGTCACGTGGGCCAGGATTCAGACCACCCCTGGGAGCCAGCTGGGCCCATGGGAACCAGGATGCAAACATCATTCTTACACAATAAAGAAGTGGGGAGAGGATGAATCACACTGGGAAATGATTCATTTGCTTATGGATGGATTCATCCAGGATTCCTTTAAATACCAAGTCCCCATGTACATTTAAAAATACCTAGTTCACTCAAAAACATTATGCTGAACGAAAGAATCCAGACACGAAAGACTACACGTTGTACAATTCCATTTATAGGATGTTTCTAGAAAAGTCCTAATTATAGGGACAGAAAGCAAATGAGTGGTTGCCCGGGTCTGGGGATGTAAGCTGGAATTGGCAGACAGACATGAGGGAGGCTTAGGGGTGATGAGGGCTCTGCAAGCACATTGTGGCGATGCCTGAGCAACTGATATGTTCACTAAACATCATCCCCACTGACGACAGGGGAATCGTATGGTACCTGAAGTGTATCTCGGGAAAGCTGGGAAAGCCACTCAGTTCAGCTCTGTGGAAAATCAAGGGAGTCTTCTTGGAGGAAGTGGGCTCTGAGCTGGATGTGAATCACCGGGTGTCTTTTGGTAAGGAGCTGGAGGGCGGGTGATGAGGCAGGTGGAAGGAGACGCTTGTTGTGGGTGAAAGCGTCAGGAAACTGAAGGGACGCCCGGCAATTCTCCACTCTGGTTGCACGTTCCAGCCACCTGGAGGGTGCTTTGAAAGCACAGACGCCTGGGCCCTGTTGCTGGGGATTGGGTTTTAACTGGGTCTGGGTTACAGGTCCTGGATGTCAGTATTTTTTTTTAAACATATATATATTTTTTTTATTTCAGCATATTATGGGGGTACAGATGTTTAGGTTACGTATGTTGCCTTTGCCTCCCCCCAAGTCCGAGTTTCAAATATGTCCATCCTTCGGGTGGTGCGCATTGCACTCTTTGTGTATGCATATACCCATCCCCTCCTCCCTCCTCCCCCATCCCCCCCCCGCCCAACATCCATGCGCATTCTACTAAGGGAGGTATCCCAAGAATGGAAAGACAAGCACCACATGTACTCACCATCAAA
The DNA here is from genome assembly GCF_000956105.1 of Propithecus coquereli. Classification (NCBI taxonomy): domain Eukaryota; kingdom Metazoa; phylum Chordata; class Mammalia; order Primates; family Indriidae; genus Propithecus; species Propithecus coquereli. The sequence goes on along the minus strand of NW_012143190.1, from coordinate 2,477,555 downwards.
TTGGTATTAACTGATCAACACATAAGTGCACATATAAGAATAAACATATTTTTAAATGAAGTGATATTCTAATTCTGTCATTTCTTTTTCACTTCTCGGCTGGAATGCTTCTATAAAGAGATACCTCCCCACATCCATTATGTGATCACCCAGTGGGACAGTGCATAGAGAAGAGGCAGGGTGAGCATGTGGTTCTTTCACTTCATTTCCCAGTCGTGAGGATGATGAATTTGTTTCCCAAGACCTTCCAAGGGCGACCAATTTGTGTTTTGTTTTTGTTTATTTTAAAACTGTCATTCTCAACTCATGGGCTTGAGCAGATTTGATAGGTTTCAAACCATGGCAATCATTATCCTTATTGAAGCTGAATTGTTCTACCTTTGGCCAGTGGGAATATCTTCAGCTTGGCCCCTAAGACGTTTTTTGTTGTTGTTGAGACAGGGTCTCATTCTGTTGCTCAGGCTACAGGGCAGTGGCATCATCATAGCTCACTGCAACCTCAAACTCCTGGGCTCAAGGGATCCTCTTGCCTCAGCCTCCCGAGTAGCTGAGACTATAGACACATACCACCATGCCTGGCTAATTTTTTATTCTTTTGTATAGATGGGATCTTTCTATGTTGCCTAGGCTGCTCTCGAACTCCTGGCCTCAAATGATCCTCCCACCTTGGCCTCCCAAAGTGCTGGGATTACAAGTGTGAGCCACCACGCCTGGCCCCCCTGAGTCCTTTTGACATGATCCTACACATCTTTGATAGCTTTCTTGCCTTTTTAAAATAAAGTCGTTTTATTTTTCCATCCCTTTCCCACTAGCTTATTAGGTATATGTTCCTTTATTGTTCTGTTAGGTTGTCCTAGAGGTTATGACATGCAGCCTTGATTCGTTAGACTAGTGATTGTAGAGTCTTCTTTAAATTGGTGCTCTAACCACTTCCTGGACAATACAGGGTCTTTACATGCAGATATCAGTATGTTTTGAAAGCTGCCCAGGAGGTCTTTGTGACTATCTAGGGCTGAAAACTCTGGATGGGGCATTGCATGGGTGGCAGGTGAATCGAGGGGTTGGCAGGATGTTGTGGCAGGGAAGACCAGACCCAAGGCCATCAGTAAATAAGGATAGGTGTGAGTTTTCTAGTTGGCTATCAGGTTCGTATTTTAAAGGACACTTTTTTCTATTTCTGTTTTTTGTTTGGTTTGACCGTGGCCTGATGTGGTGATATGGTATTTTCAATTTATAGGTCCTCGTAGAGCTGGGGAGGAGGGATGCCCTTTGTCTGCAATGCTCCTGTTATTCAGGTGCTATAGGAATCGCAAGTCAGTCATGCAGCCCAGGCCTGGCAGGGGATGCATTTAAGATTCTCAGCAGGTGAGGGGCCTTCCCCTGCGCTTGGCACATTGCTGAGGGCCTTGCCTGCAAGTTGTCATTTAGTCCTCCCACCCCTCTGACAGATGAGAAGTGGAGGATTGGTGAGAACTTCCCTGACACATGCTCCAGGCCACACGGCTGCAGGTGGCAGAGCCAGGATCCGAACTCAGCTCTAACTTCTGTCACCAGCATAAAGGGGTGAGAAACGGGCCACGGTCTGCTTCACTGGGGCTAACTGTGACCATGGTCTCATTGACAACGTAACCTGGAAGATAGGCTTATTTTAGATTATAAATCTGAAGGAAGCATTGCCTTACCAACATCATGTTTTTGATGTGACTTGATGTATTCTTTTTTTTTTTTTTTTTAACTTTTTATTCACGGAGAGGTGCAAAGAAATGTTCAGGGACGTCCCATACACCCTTCACTCAGCCCTGCTTCAGTGTTAACATCCTGCGTAACTACAGGACAATAGTAAAACCAGGAAATTGGTATTGGTATAGTCAACAGAACTTACTCAGATTTCACCAGTTATACACACATTAATTTACATGTGTGTATGTATTAATAGTTCTGCACAGTTGAATGTGTAGCTCATGTAACCACCACCACAATCAAGCTATTCGACTGTACCATAACCAAAGAATGCCCGCATGCTACCCCTTTGTAGCTATGCACACACCCACTCTTCCATCGTTCCTAACCTCTGGCAACCGCTGTGCTCCTTATCTGTGTTTGAGCATGAATGTTATAAATGAAATCCTGCAGTATGTATCCTTTTGAGATTACCTTTTATCACTCAGCACAATTTCTTTGAAGTTCACTCAAGTTGTTGCATGTTATCAATAGTTCATTCCTTTTTATTGCTGAGTAGTATTCCATGGTAGGGATGTACCGTAGTTGGTTTAACTGTTTACCTGTTGAAGGACATTTGCATAATGTCCAATTTGGGGTTATTATGACTAAAGCTGTTATGAACATTCATGTACAAGTTACTGTGTGAAAACAAGTTTTTATTCCTCTGGGATCAGTTATCTGCCATTGCTGGATTATATGGTAAATCCATTTTTAGTTTTAAAGGAACCGCCAAACTATTTTCTAGAATGGCCATATCATTTTATGTTCCCTCTAGCAATGCGTGAGTGATCCAGTTTCTCCATATCCTTGCTAAGATTTGGTGTTGTCATGTTTTTATTTTAGCTATTCTCATAGGTGTGTAGTGATATCTCATTATGGTTTTACTTTGCATTTTCCTCATGGCTAATAATGTTGGGCATCTTTTTATGTGATTATTTGCCATCTGTACATCCTCTGGGGTGAAATGTATGTTCATAATTTTTGTTCATTTTCTAATTAGAGTGTTTGGTTTTTTTACCGTTGTTGAGTTTCGAGGGTTCTTCATATATTCTGAATACAAATACTTTGTTAGATATGTGATTTGCAAGTATGTTCTCATAGACTATAATTTTTCTTTTCATTATCTTGACCTTTGGCAGAGCAAAAGTTTTTTAATTTTGATGAGGTATAATTTTTATCAATTTTCCCCTCTTACAGATTCTGTATTTGGTGTTATCTCTAAGGATTCTTTGCCTAATCCTAGGTCTCAATGTCCTTTCCTATGATTTTTTTTTCTAGAAGTTTAAAAATTTTATGTTTTAGATTTAAGTCCTCAGTTCATTTTGAGTTAATTTTTGTATAAGGTATGAGGTTTAGGTTAAATTTCCATTTTTTTTTCTTTTTAACCTATGGATGTCCAAATACTCCAGCACCATTCATTGAAAAGGCTGTCTGTCCTCCATTGGATTACTTTTGCGCCTTTGTCAAAAATCAGTTAGGCATATTTGTGCGGATCGTTTTTTCTGAGTTCTCTATTCTGTTCCACTGATCTATATGTCTGTCCCTTTGCCAGTCCCACACTGTTTTGATTATTGTTGCTTTGAACTTTTGCTTCAATCTTAAAATATGATTAAAGAAACTCACGAGGTGAAGGATAGTCCTAGTGTTCCTCTGTTATTTTCTTTCTGTTTGAAGAAACCGTCTTTTAACCATTCTTTAAATGTAGGTCTGCTCATAATAAATCCTCTTATTTTCTATTTTTCTGAGAATGTTTTTATTTCTCTTTCATTCCTTTTTTTTGGGTAACAGCCTAATTGAGATATAAGTCACATATCATATAATTCACCCTCTTAAAGTGTATAATTCAGTGGTTTTTAGTATATTCATAGTCTTTTGAATCATCATCACAATCTTATTTTAGAGCATGTAATAAATTTTTAAGTCTGAATTTTTGCATATCATTGAAGGAAAGAGAGGGAAAAGTAGTCTCTACCATCTTGTTCTGGAACTGGAAGTTGATATGTCTTTTCAAGTCTTTTATAAATTGCAGGTTCCTCTCTCCATCCCTTTCTTTATTTTTTTAAAATGTACTCTTAATTTTCATTTTTAATTGTGGTAAAAGATACATATAAATTTACCATCTTAACCATTTTTAAGTGTACAGTTCAGTGACATGAAGTATATTCACATTGTTGTGCAACCATCACCGGTGTTCATCTCCAGAACTTTTTCATCTTCCCCAAACTGAAACTCTGTACCCCTTAAACAATGGCTCCCCACACCATTGGCAACCACTGTTCTACTTTCCACCTCCATAAATTTGACTCTGTAGGTACCTCATATAAGTGAAATCATAAAGTATTTTTTTTGTGTATGTGACTGGTTTCTTTCACTAGCATAGTATTCTCATGATGTTGTAGCATGTGTCAGAATTTCCTTCTGTTTTAAGGTTGAATAATATTCCACCATATGTATACACCACATTTTGTTTATCCTTTTATCCGTTGGTGGACACTTGGGTTGCTTCCACTTTTTGGGTACTGTGAATAATGTTGCTATGAACACGGGTTTACAACTATCTCTTTGCGACCCTGCTTTCAATTCTTTTAGGTGTATACCCAGAAGTAGAATTGCTGAATGATCTGGTAATTCTATTTTTAATTTTTTGAGGAACTGCCACACTGTCTATCCCCGTCTTTTCCTTACAAAATATCTGTTGAAGACTCTGGAATATTTGACCTGTAGAATGTCCCACAGTCTTATTTTGGATGGAGTCACTTGTGATGACGTTCAACATGTCCCTTTTTCCTTTCTCTCCTGCACATTGGCAGCTGAATCCAGGGCTTTCGCCAGACGTAGGTTCCATCCCTTTGGCAAGATTAGAGGAAGCACATGATGTCTGTTCATCTGCCTTTCTGTGACTTCAGCAGTTGCTGATGCTCAGTGCCACTATTTTGGGTTGAATTGTGTCCCCCCACAAATTCATATGTTGAAGTCCTTACCGCCAGTGTCTCAGAATGTGACTTTATTTGGAGAAAGGGTATTTATAGAGGTTATCAAGGTAAAACGAGGTCTTTAGTGTAGGCCCTAATCCGGTGTGACTGGCGTACTTATAAGAAGAGGAAATTTAAACACAGATACATACAGCGGGAAGATGATGTAAAGATATAGCAACTTTATATGGACATGAAGATCGTTGTCTCTTGCCCTCCATCCTTGGAAGTTTTGCTGGATAGTAAATCCTTTAGTATCTCAAATATGCTACACCATTTCCTTCTGCAGGTAATCATTGCTGTCAAAAAGTCTTATGATAATCTAATTTTCTTTCACTTATATGTTATTTCTAGATGCTCAATGGATATTTTTACTATTTTTTTAAGTGTAGTAATTTTACTAGAATATGTCTTAATGTTGGTCATTCTGAGTCAATATTCATGTGTACATGGTTGGCTCTTTCAATATGTAATTTCAAATAATTTTTTTCATGTAAGAAACTTTCTTGAATTAAAATTTTTAGGGCTGGCTATGGTGGCTCACGTCTGTAATCCTAGCACTCTGGGAGGCTGAGGTGGGAGATCACTTGAGCTCAGGAGTTAGAGACCAGCCTGAGCAAGAGTAAGACTCCATCTGTATTAAACATAGAAAAATTAGCCAGGTGTGGTGGCACATGCCTGTAGTCCCAGCTACTCAGGAGGCTGAGGCAGGAGGATTGCTTGAGCCCAGGAGTTTGAGGTCGCAGTGAGTTACAATGATGCTACTGCACTCTACCCAGGGCAACAGAGCAAGACTCTGTCTCAAAAAAAAAAAGTTTTTAGTATTTTTTTCTTTTCCCTTACTTTGGTTTTCTCCTTTTTTTGTTGTTTTTTATACATATATTTCCCAAAATTTTTTACTTATTTTAATTGACACAATAACTGTACACATTCATGGGGTACACAGTGATATTTCAATACATAGAATGGATAGTGATCCAATCAGGGTAATTAGCATACCCCTCATCTCAATTTGTCATTTCTTTGTACTGGGAACATTCAGTATCCTCTCTTCTACCTGTTTGAAAATACATAATATATTGATTTTAACTATAGTCATCCTACAGTGGTATAGAATGCGGGAAGTTAGTCCTCCTATCTAGCTGTAATTTTGTATTCTTTAACAAATCTCTCCCTGTCCCCACTCCACCTTTCCCAGCCTCTAGTATCCTCTCTTCTTCCTTTTACTTGTGTGAGATCTAGTTTTTAAGATTCCGCATATGAGTGAGAACTTGTGGTGTTTAACTTTCTGTTCCTGGCTTATTTCATTTAACATAATGTCCTTCAGACACCCGTGGTGCTGTGAAGGACAGGATTTCATTCTTTCTTACGGCTGCATAGTATTCTGTTGTGTATATGTACCACATTTCATTTGTCCGTTCATCTGTTGTTGGACACTTGGGTTCTTGGCCATTGTGAATACTGCTGTTATAAACATGGGAGTGCAGATGTCTCTTTGATACGCTGATTTCCTTTCCTTTGGATACATACCCAGTAGTGGAATTGTGGGATCATATGATGGTCCTTTGTAGTTTTTGAGAAAACTCTATGCTATTCTCCATAGTGGAACTCCTGTTTCTATGTGCTGGATCTTCTTTGCTCTGTTCACCTTCAATAGTTGCTGCTTTCTCTAGAAGTTTTTTTTTTTTTTTTTGAAGACAGGTTCTCCCTCTGTTACTGGGGTAGAGTGCAGCCGTGTCATCACAGCTCACTGCAACCTCGAACTCCTGGGCTCAAGTGATCCTCCTGCCTCAGCCTCCCGAGTAACTGGGACTACAGGCGTGCACCAACACAGCTGGCTATTTTTTCCATTTTTTGTAGGAATGGGATCTCGCTCTTGCTCAGGCTGGTCTTGAACTCCTGGCCTCAAGTGATCCTCTTGCCTCAGCCTCCCAAAGTGCTAGGATTACAGGTGTGAGCCACTGCACCCAGCCTAGAATTCTTTTTACCTCTTTATTTTTGGATTTTGACACTTTCCTCCTTTTCATCTTCTATTTTTTAATGGCATTATCTGTTCTGTTTATTTGCTCTTGTATTCCTTCTAGTTTAGTCTTAATTCCTAAAATAATTGTTTCCATCACGATTGAAAACCTTTCTAATTCTGTCCTGAGTCGTATCATCTAATTTCTGAATATTTCCAATTTTGCTTCATGCTTTTCTCCCATATCTTTTCTTAATTTCTCTTCATTCAATTCAGAACAAAAGTTATAGTTTCGATCTGCTCTGTGGGCATCTATTTTTGGCAATTTTTTCATTGTTTAGAAGGATGTTATTTTGCTCATCATTCTCCCTTTTCTTATAATGGTCTGTATGGTATTTGATCTTGGTGTTTTTCTGTTGCTCTTTTTCATGTGAATTTAGCGTTCCTAAACTTTTAGGAGACATGGTTCAGGACAGCTTTTCTACATTCATAGAGCTTTCTCTTCTGTTACTTATATGTAGTGTTAACAGATAAGTGTGAATTCCTGAAATGTCCTAATCCCTAAGTCCCTTCCTCATTTTTATGAAGACCTTCTCTGTTGGTAGTCTCTGTCCTGTTTAATTTTGATGCCACCCCTAGTGGTTTTTCCTCGTTGTGGTCCTGAGTAGGAGGGGAGCCCTGCGTTCCCTTCTGAGAGTCCGCACCACCGTGGTGCTCACCGAGGCGCTTTAGCCACCATCGCTGTGGGCAAAAATCCTTCCTGGTTTCCCTCGTCTGTTGCCTTGCCAGGCTTCCCTGGGAGTATCTGTTGGTTATTTGGGGGCTCTCTTGTTCTCAGGTTTCCTAGGCACCCCACTGCCTCTCCTGGTTTCTTCTGCAGACTTCAAGACCACGCAGGTCTTGAGGCTGTTCATAGTTCTTATCTTGCTTGTATTTTTGTGTTTGTGGGGAAACATTGTCATCTAGTTTTGTTGCAAATGACCGTGTGTTTTGGGTTTTAATATATAGTTGCTATACTGATTTTATGTAGGCATTTAGGGACATTTAAAAGCCACTGACAATATTACCATCTCCCCAAATCCTGCCTTGTGACTTTGTTTGTTACCTGTGCCCTAAGTTTGCTGGAGCTGAGTCCCTCTCCCCCACTCCTGGTGGTTTGCTGGCCTTCATCTTCACGTGGTGTCTTCCCCGTGTGCATGTCTGAGTCCAGACTTCTCCTTGGTATAAACACATAGTCATATTGGACTAGGGGCAAACTTGGGAAGTTTGTGTGCCTGGCCCCAGTATAAGTTTCAGGAAAATCATCTGAAGAGCTGTGGTGTTCACGTTGAATCTGCCTGTGTTCCAGTTGGCGCTGATGAGACCCGACTGGATGTTGAACGGCCCCATTGCTGAGTCTTGAGTGGTTCTGACTATACCAAGCCAGTCCTGACCAGTCATGTTGGACTAGGAGAGAAGGAGGTTTTAAGGTGATAAAGCAATTTTAACCTTTTGTTTCAAATAAAAATGAAATAACTTGGCTCTCAGTGTAGAGAGAAAAAGAAACAGAGTGTTTTGCAAACTCTCCCTCAAAAATCAGCAGGCATTCCACCAAATCAAGTGGGAATCATCAGCTTCCTGCCCCATTGGCTGTGTGCAAAAGGGTTGAGTGAGGCATCCAGAGAACAGAGGTGACCTCCAGGATGCTCCCTGCCTGGTGACACGCATTGCCCATGTGACTGAGGAAGAGACCAAGGGTCGAAGAGGCCAAAAGCTTACAAAATGCTACGTGGGGGCTGAGAAGCAGACTCGGTTTTGAATCATTTTGTAGTTCCTGGAATGTTCCCACTTAGGTGTCAGAGCCAGAATCGGAGAGAGCGAAGTGCTTCCTCACGAAGCCTGTCTGAGGTGTTGCGTCTGCTGAGGAAATGCCAGCTTCTCCCAAGTGGGGCCGGATGTGCAGAGCCTGCTAACTGCCTGCCAGCTCTGTAAATTCACGAGTTTCAGAAGTGCACTCGGCCCTTCACTGCTTGTTCAAGATGAAATATGATTTTCAGACTGGACAACTTTGCCTCTTGTCTGTTCTCATGTTTTCCTTTATGTGCCACAACAATATTAAACCCTTCCCGTTATTCTGCAAAATCAAATAACACAGCGCACACTACACAGCCTGGTGCAAGACATCTGCAGATGCACATGTCGATGGTTTTGAAAGGAATACATAGAGATACACGTTTTCTGATTCCTCAGATTATTATTTTATTATTTATAGTTATATATTCTATATGCAAGTATTTTAGTATAAATCTATTATTTATATATATAATATACATCATATAACATATTGTAATTAATAATATAATAGAGATTGTATGGTATTATTACAATTAAAATAATAGTAATTTATTATTATTATTCCTATTACTATTTTTAAAGGACAGTTTTGGAAACGATCTACTTTTTCTGTGTGATAAAGTCAAAGGCTACATCTTGTCACTTTAAGGTGACTGTAAAACCCATCCTAACGTCATAGAATTCTAATAGTTGTCAGGGAGGCTACTTTCAGACAACTTCATATGTATGAAGGAGAGCGAGAACATCCTGATTCTTATTCTTTTGCTGAATGAAAAAACAAACAAACAAAGAAAAACAAAGTCCAGTGTGAGAGTTAAGCAGGGAAGGACAGAAAGCTGGTGAGGGAAGCCCCGTCTCAGTGCCCGCCTTTCTCATTTGCACACCCACGTGTGTACGCTTGCGTGTGCTCGCAGACACAGCAGATTCGTGTTTTCAGTTACTGGGCAAATGCATGTCACCAGCCGTTGTGCCTCGACATCTCCTAGTCTGTATAGAATCCCCCTCAGACCACGCTTGACACCCAGGACTGCCGGCGCAATGAGCCCTGAGCCCATTTCACTGTCACCGTGTAAATTGCTTCTTCTATTTTCATTTCATTGTATGTCAGTTTTCTTCAACAATTAATTATCCTAGGGCTATGGTTTATAAAAAGCTTGTGCTTTTCCAATCTATTTTTGATGGGTAAGAAGTTGTTGTTATTTAAGATTTCTTTTCTGTCTGTGCTTGTAGTGTTTGTAAAAAATCATGATTGGATAAAGAGAGATTCCTGTAGGTTCTTTTCTTCTCAGTCCTGCTCATTCAAGGGCTGTTTGTTGGCGCCAGTTCACTAACTTTTCCGTTCCCGCCTCCCTTGCTCATATCTGACTGACGACCTGCTCTGACACTAGGACCGGGAGGCCAGAGCCCAGGGCCGGGTCAGGTTGGTGCATCAGCGAGAGGAGCAGGGGGCCTGGTGGTTCAGAATAGGGATGACCTTAACTGGGGTTGATTCTCAGGAAGGGAGGGTCCCACTCTCGTCGAGGAAAGACTTAGAACAGGTCCAAAATATGGTGACTCAAAAAGTATTGGCTTTTTTTTTTTTTTTTTTAATAGTGACAGGGTCTTGCTCAGGGTCACCCAGGCTGCAGGGCAGTGGCACGACCACAGCTCGCTGCAGCCTTGAACTCCTGGGCTCATATGATCCTTCTGCCTCAGCCTCCTGAGTAGCTGTGACTATAGGTGCACATCACTATGCCTGGCCGATAGTTTTAAAGATTTCTGTAGAGATGTGGTCCTGATATGTCACCCAGGCTGGTCTCGAATTCCTGGCCTCTAGTGATCCTTTCACCCTTGCCTCCCAAAGTCCTGGGATTACAGGCATGAGCCACCACACCTGGCCCAGGGTATTGGCTTTTGAGAGAGGAAAAGAGAGGGCGTTGGAAAATGCATGGGATCAGAGGTTCTGCTTCTGAGAGAAGAAAATTCCTTAGAGAGGAGAGTGTTCCCTGGAGGCTTGGTGTGAAAGGGAAGAAGGAATCAGCTGAAGATAAGGAACTTAGTGAAACAACAAAACATCAACAAATAAGAATGAAAAAGACCAAAGAGGGGGGAGGAAGAGGAAGAGAAGGAAGAGGAGGAAAACCTCTACTATCCATTAAAGTGGAGGATACTTTAGAGAAATAAGAGAAGAGAGTAGGACGGAATAAATTCCTAAACAAGCCACACAAATCCCTCCTTCCCATTTCACTCCCCTAATCTGCTTTAGATGTAAACAGAGATTTGCTGCAGTAATTGTCTCCTAGTTGTCGTCTTTTGGAGAGCCTAACTAAAATAAACAGAAATTTAAGCACACCTAGCATCCATGCAATGATACTATAAGAAAAGAAGAATAGAACATGAGTAACAAAATACTTAGGCATGTGAAAACAGCAAAGAAGTAAAGGGACATGAATGAAATATGATTAACAGGCAATCTTGAGTGTGAAAAAAATAACCATGAGTTAACAATTCAAGAAATGAGACTAGAAATGGATAAACGAGAGACACGAAATGGAAACCAATTAAGGAAAGAAAATGAAGCACAGTATAAAATAATCTCTCAAATTAATAGCAAATTATAAAGTGCCCCAAGGGGACAGCAGTTGTCACGGAAAGTACAGTAAGGCTAAGAAATAAAAGAAATAGAAAAGACGAAAAACAAAATGACAGTAGAAAAAAGACTCAACATACCTATAATTGGAGACCCTGAAGAACTAGGGTGACAGTGGAACAGAATTAAAGCTTAAAACTATAATTCAAGACAACTTTCCTGAAATAAAATAAGAACTGAATCTACATGGAAATACAGCCTACTGTCATTCTGGGAATGATCAATGCAAGACTTAACCTGTAAAAACATTAAGCTTTGAAGAAAACATCAGCTAGGCCTCCAGACAGAAAGACCAAGTCATTTACAAAGGAAGGAAAATCAAGCTGGCATCAGACTTGTGGCAACGACATCCAAAGCAAGACAGCAGTGGCGCAACATTTTTAAGAAACTCAAGAAAAGAAAACGGGAGCTGAGGATTTTACATCCAGCCAATACTTCTTTAAGTGATGTAAGAACTAAAAGAATATTGTGCCCACCAGCCACACTTAAAGAATCTCCTAGAATTAGTGGTGTGTTGGGGCTGGGGGAGGCAGAGGAAGGGGTCTGCACTGCACGCAGGCAATAGGAGTTGCATCCTCTGTAGACAATGTAAAAACAGTAATAAAACTGACTAAAAGTCAGTCTGCTTTTTGTTATCACTGTGCTCTAGCACTTTTCAACAGTATCAGTCAAAACATGCTCTTCCTGAAAAAAAAAAATCTCTTGTTGGTCCAATTTCTAAGCAATTTTTTCCTATTACTGTTGCATTGTAATAATGTGTATAAACTTCAGATTAGCATATTTGTATTACTTTATGCTTGGACAAACATTGGATTCTACATGGCAGCTAATTGGAGAACTCACAGTTACACAGCCCGTGACTTCAGCAGACTCAGGTACACGTATGTATTTTGAGAGTAAGTTCATGACAGTCCAGAATCAAACTCCCTTCAGATACAGTATCTCTCTGTGGTACTTTGTATTCCTCTGTTTATCTATCTGTTTATTTATTTATTCTTTTTTAGCCTAGTCAAGTGCAGTAGTGAGAAGGGGGGAAAGAGTAGAACAAGGAGTTCGACCTGTAACTGACTGTGAACAATCAAGTGAGATAACTCACTACCTTCGGACCAGCCAACTGCTCCTCTGTTTAAATAGCAGACTAGAAATAACCAATGACATAGCACAATGGTTGTAAAGACAAAGAAACAGAACTTAAGTTTCTTTAATTCTGTCATTCTATGTGACTACCTGGAATTTTTGTGTTTAAAATTTAAACAGGAAAACAGAGCACAAATGGTGAGATACAATATTTTTGTTTGATTAAGTGCAATTTTTAGTTGACACATGAAATATTTTACTGAATGTGAATTATAGCTTTAGGACTGAAATTCATCTTCTAAAATTAAGATGTTCATTGTTTTTAAGATGATAGATCAACTCAAGGAAATAATGATTATTACTGGTTATTATGTGAAAATTATAGAAAATATTTTCAGTCCCATGAGGATGGCGATGTTAAAAATGATCCCCTCTGGGTGTCAGGTGCATTTTGTGTGCCACATGACAAGGGGACATGCTTCATCCAGTTAAAGCGTGATTGGGGAGACTGGCTAAAGCACTGGTAGTGAGTGTTAAATGGTCTTTTTTTTTTTAAATTGTATGTATAAGACTAAAACACAGGTAGGGATAAATGTGGAGGAATAGATATAAATGTTATAGATGCTGACAAGATGGAAATAATGAATAAAAGTAATAGCTGGAGTAGGAAAAAAAGAAGAGGAACATAGAATAGCTCATTGATTGCCCTGCAGGTAAGAAGCTGATAACACTGAAAGCCGAATTGGATAGTAAAAAGTGTTAGTATATGAATAACCACTGAAACAAAAATATAGATCTTCCTAAATATCCAAAGAAACGCAAAAACAAAAACAAAACAAACTTAAATTTAATGAAGCAAAGAAAACAGACCACAAAGTGAAATATGCACAGCAAATATAACATGAAATAATAGAGCTGAGACCAAACCTGGCAGCCACATCAATAAATTAGGATGGATGTAACCCTCCTGTTACAAGAAAAGACTTTCAGATTGGTTCATACAATGACACCCAAGTCTATCCTACGTAAACTAGTCATACCTAAAACAGTGATTCACAAGGCTGAAAATGACGGGAGGGTGTATAGCAACGAAGCCAACACAAAGAAAAAGAAATCGGGGGTTTGAATCCCGATTTCCCCCAAGGTAGAATCAGGCCAAAAACATTAGATGAAACAAAGTGGGACGCTGTCTAATGCTAGAGGCTGCAATTTGCAGAGAAGATACAGTAGTTATGGGTGTGTCTGCTCCACAGACCATCACCAGAACCTCCATGAAGCAGGAGCCGCAGGGAGGCAGGGGGCGTGGAGGGAGCACACTGACAGCCACTCTCATTCTGAGACGTGTGAAGGGTACAAAGAAATGTGCCCCAAACATACTAGGCTTTACCGTGATAATAGAGAATACAAGTTTGTTCTAAGACTACATGGAACATTTATGAAAGTTGACATATATTAGGTTACAAAGAAAACCTCAGTAATTTCCATAACTTGGGAATAATGTAAATGACATTCTGCGATCACAATGCAATAAAACTAAAAATTACTCATAAGAAAAAAACCAAATTTTCCCTTCAATTTAGAAAATTGTAAGATTAAACTCTATTAAATGTGTTCTCGGGTGAAAGGAAATATGTAAAGCAAAATTGCATAATTTTTCAATGTGATGTTAATGAAAATATATCAATCTGTAGGGTACACATAAAGCTGTGGTTATAACCTCAAAAATAAAAATAAACAAATGAATGAATCAATCATCTAACTAAAATTGTTAGATAAAAGTAGCAAAGTAAACTGAGAACAGAATGACAGAAATAAG
>NW_012143190.1:2428768-2463366 GCF_000956105.1 Propithecus coquereli | reverse complement strand
ATCCTCCCGCCTCAGCCTCCCAGAGTGCTAGGATTACAGGCATAAGCCACCATGCCTGGCCAAGGAAATTAATTTTAGAAATGAGAAAAACAACAAAACTAATAAATACAGAAAATACTGATTTGTAGAAAAAAATCCAGTGGACAAACCTCCATTTAAATTGATCATGAAAGAAAGAGAATGAGAGAGAGAGAGAAAGAGCACATGTGAGCGCACACGGGGGAGCCACCGATACACAAAATAAGAACTTATAATGGGAAATAACCCGTAACAAAACAAAGCACATTAAAAAGAATCATTAGAAGCTATTTTGCACAATGCCTTGTGAATAAATGTGAAGACCTGGATAGAAAGGGTACTTTTCTAAGAAAATAAAATGTACCCAGACTGACCCCAGTCCAGTAGATGCAGAAAGTTTAAACACGTTAATTTCCATTGAAAAAAATTTTTTAGAACTCCAGATCTGTATATTTTCACAGGAGAATTCTATTGAATCTTCAAAGAACAGATAATCTCAATGCTACTTAAATTATTCTGGAGCATGGAAAAAGAAGGATAGAAACCTTAAGATTATTCAATAAAAGAAAACTACATACCATTCTCACTTAGGAATATTAATGTAAAATTCATAAATGAAATGGTAGTAGAGAGAACCCTTTAAAAATGGTTTGGGGACAACTAGATAGCCATTTGGAAAATGATAAGATTTAATTTATATTTTCCTCATGTAGCAGCATATGTTTCAAATGGTTCTAGATAGGTGGATAGTTACCAGAAGAACTAGAAGAAAGCGCAGGTAAATTCTTTTATAATCTGCAGGTAGGGAAAATTATGATTCAAAATCCAAAATCAATACACGAAAAGGTTGATACATTCAGTTGCATTAGGTAAGAAAACTCTTTCATATGAGGAAGAAAACACCATAAGCAAAGCTAAAAGCCAGTAGAAAATATTTGCAACTTATGTCACAAAGCATTTCTCTAAAATATAAAGGGTTAATAAAAATTAGAAGCAAAAGACCAAAAATCCAATAGAAAATGGGCAAAAGATGTGAACAGATAATTTACAAAGAAATAAATGTAAATTGTCTTTTAAGTGTATGAAAAGACTCCAACCTCTCCTGTAAGGAAAATGTAAATTAAAATTACACCAAGATACCAGAATTTCTCACTGGTCAGATTGGACCAAAAAAAAAAAAAAAAAAAAAAAATCCAAGTTTGACAGCGCCCTCTGTTGGCGAGGCTGTAGAGAAGCAGTTCAGATTGCTCCTCCTCTGGAGGGGACAGGACAGCATTGGACCCAGGGCATCCACATAAACCCTGACTCAGTCATGCCCCCTTCATGAATTTACTTGGAAGACAACACCCGAAATCAAAACATGCTCATGGCATATGGAGGTCTTATTTTAGTAGGTATTCTTTCAATAAAGTAATAGGCATTTTTCTGTAAAGGCCTTGCATTTTTTACATCAGATCGATTCCTAGGTATCTATTTTTGGCTACTGTTCAGGTGGCATCTCTTTGGACATGACATTTTCTGATTGTTGTTGAGTTTGTGTCTTGATCTTCTATCTAGAAACCTTGCTGAATAGTTCGTAGAGCCCCTTGGATTTTCTCTGTGGACAGTATGTCTCCTCAAAATAATGATAGTTGTTGGATCTCAGCCATTCATTCCAGTCCTCATCCTTTAATTTCTTTTTGTTTTCTTATTTCTACGGTTAGGAGTTAGGGGACAATGTTAAGCAGAAGCAGTGATGTTTCAAATTCTCGTCTTATTCTTTCATTCTTTCCCAAAGGGCCGTAACTATCACTCCACCATTAAGTGTGGTGTTTGCTGTGGGCTTGCGGTAGCTCCTCACTCTGTTAATGAAGTCCTTTTCTGGTCCTAATTTGCTGAGAGTTTTTTTTAACCCCTTTAATTATGAATGCATGTTGAACTTTATGAAATGGTTTTTCTGCATCGATTGAGATGATCTGTTAATGTGATGAATTATGTGATTGTGATAATAGCTTTTCTAATATTATAGCAAGTTGACATGCCTGGGATAAATACATATTTCATCATGATATGTCTCTTAGAAATTGCTGGGTTCTTTTGGCTAATGTTTTTTACTTAGGATTTTTACACCTATATTTATAAATGAGTTTGGCCTGTAACTTACCTTTTTTATTCTGTCTTTCTTTGGTTTTAGTATAGATGTTATATTAAACCGATAACATTCAGCATTTTATCCTTTTCTTTTCTGGAGAGCAATACATATGAGACTGAGGTGATGTGTGTTCCTTGATGGTCTCGTTAAAACTCACCTGTAATACCTCCTGGTTCTGGTGCATTCCTAGTGGGCAGATTTTTAAACACTAATTAAATCTCCCTGTTAGTTTATTCAGAATGGGAAAATAAACTTTACCTTACCGGTTGGTTTCCTTCAACACTACCATTTTTCTTCTTAGTTGTGTGAGAGCCTGTCTTAGTTTAGGCTGCTAGAACAAAAACACCGTAGACTGGTGTAAATAACAGACATTTATTTTTCACAGTGCTGAAAGTTGGGAAGTCTAAAATTAAGGTGCTTGGGATTCCTGGTGAGGACTCTCTGCTTGGTTTGCAGACAGCCACCTGCCTTTCTGCTGTGTCCTCACATGGGAAAGGGAGAGAGAGCATCTCTCTCATGTCTCTTCCTCTAATCCCATTCGTGAAGGCTCCGCCCTCATGATCTAATTACTCCCTAAAGGCCCCACCTCCAAATGCCATCACATTGGGGATTGGGCTTCAACGTGTGCATTTGGGGGGAGCACAAATCCTTAGCAGAACCCGGGAGTTTCCTAAACGAATGAGTAGTCGTCGTCTGGCCTTGCTCCTTGCCTCTGAGAGCGTTTTAGAGGGAGGCTCCTCGTAACTGGGGTTGGTCTGTGTGGGAATCTCCTGATTCCACTGGCTGTGACTCAGCCCCAGGCTCTCCTGCCAACGAGGTGAACACTGCACACGAGAGGCATTGGCTCATTAAGGAAATACACACAGGGCGTGTTTCATTGCTGGGGTGCTGGTGCTGCTTCATATCAGCCTCCTCGAGCATTCTAGAATCAGGGAAAGTAAGGCCCCCTCCAGATGTGTGCACATCTTGGCCTATTTTCCTGCTCCTGTGCACGACAGGCACGCGGCCTTTCTAGAAGATGTCTCATTGCCTAGCCCAGAAATGCTGAGCGGCGCATGGAAGTGAGAGCCCTACTCACTGGCTGCCATGTCTCTCCCCCGCATGTCAGGTGTGGGGCAGTGGGACCCATGTACCCATCTGCCTCCATCCTCAGTCAAGGGGCAGTGAATAGCTCGGGCTGTGGATGCGGACAGACCTTGGTTCAAATCCCAGCTCTGCCACTCGGGCTGTGTGACTGAGCAGACAGGACTCACCTGTTGTCCAAAGCTGACGCACGAGGAAAACAAACAATCTGTCTCAAAGGGATGCGGCGAGGGCTTATGTGAAGGGCTGAGGTACACTGCCTCTGGGGTTCAATTTCCATTCTCCCTCCCTGTGTTTTCATCTTCCCTCTCACTCGAAGGCGAGGCCCTGTCCCTCTTGGGTGTCTGCCAGAGGAAGGTTCAGATACCCACCAGCTTGTTCGTATCACTTAGCAGCTTGCTGTTACCAGAGTTAGTATGGCCAGGCTCACCCCAGGCTGGTGGCACATCCAGGACTGGGTTGGATGATTTCAATGATGGGACAGAAGGAAGAACAAAGAGTTTCCCAGGGTCCAGCTGTTGCGCCATGCAACGTGTTTAGAATGCACTTATGGGAGCTGTGATTGTTACTGTTCTAGAAGGCAGATTCTTTTTCCCACCTTCTTTTAAATCGTAGAGCTATTTTGGTGGCTTGTGAGCTGTAATAGAACCA
Source organism: Propithecus coquereli (assembly GCF_000956105.1). Taxonomy (NCBI): domain Eukaryota; kingdom Metazoa; phylum Chordata; class Mammalia; order Primates; family Indriidae; genus Propithecus; species Propithecus coquereli. The sequence continues at coordinate 2,459,483 of NW_012143190.1, read as the reverse complement.
ACTGTGAGGATTTTTGTTTGTTGTCTTGACATGCGGTTCATGTTCCTTCACGATAATCTGGCAGGTGCGTCCCGGGGAATGGAGCAGTGATGCCACCTTCCCCTCCAGGGCCGCAGGAGGGTGGGCACCGGCTTCCTTCTGCACAACATGAAATGCAGCAGGCGGTTGAAAGGACTCTGCTCATACCGGGAGTTGGATTGTATTTTTCCAAACACATTAAGAATTTTAAGCAGCTTGAGCTGCTTAATGGGCCTGAAACCATTTGATTAGTCCAGAGGGCTCTATGCCCAGCAGGTCAGGGGACATGAAGATCTCAAAATCCTATGGGTCTCTGTGGCTCCAGCAGGCCCCAGGGTCGCGGCAATAGCTGCCACCTGGTCATCTTCCCAGAAGTGCCGGAGGCGAGCTGAGCCCTGAGCGCTGTGCCAGGGTGCCCTGCAGGTGCACTGCGGCCCTCTCTCCACCCACGCCCCCTGCCTGGCCTGGGACCCCAATCCAGGCTGGGCCTCTGGCTCCCTCCCCCTTCTGTTTCCCTCCTCATCTCTCCATGGTTCTTCTTCTTGGGCCCCATCACCGGGCCCTGTCCTGTCATTGGCCATTTTCTCCTGTCCCCCACCCCACATTCCTCGGCATCAAGTGGCTCTTCTGGGCCCTGGTCCACTCCTGTCACGATGGGAGCAGAGGTGTCTGATGGAATCTCCTTTGGGCCTTTGTTCTGTTTTGAGCCAGCCTGCTCTGACCTGGCCAGGTGTGTGGTCCACCCAGCATCCTTTGATTTGTTCACCAAAGGGCTCTGCCACTCGCTCTCGGCAGGAGTTCCAGGGCCCCGTCAGCTCTGCAGGGTTGCCAGCCATTCTCAGGACAGCCAGGCTTCCCTGGGGGCTCAGGGTGGGGAAGCCGTGGAGGACCCTTGTCTTCAGGTGGAGGCCTGGGTTTCTCTCTCAGGTCCTCCCCATCCGTGTTGGCAGGTTGCTGTGTCAGGTGTGGGCCCTCGCTGGGAAGGCAGTGCTGGGCACAGTCCCTCCTCACCACCCAAGACCCCCCAGTCCTGGGTGAGCAGATGGTGTTCCGCATGGCACATGCAGCCTCTCGGCAGGGAGGCTGAGCAGAGGGTGGGATGAACCCAGGGCTCTCTGACCCTGTAGGTTTGCCCCAGGCTGTGACTCTGAGCAGGTCACCTACCTCTGGGTCCTCAGATACTCAGGTCCAAAATGGGATGGAATGGTGGAGTTAAGAGATCATATTTCTGATGCTTCCTTGGGTCTTTACATCAGTTATTAAAAAAAATAAAACAGAAGGGAAAAGGAAGCCAACACGACCATAGCCAGCTGATCAGCAGAGTAGTGCTTATTTATGTGCCTAATTAAAAGAAAATTTCTTTTTGAAAGCTGTCTTGAGATTTTCTGTAAACACAAGAATGTGAGGCAGGGTCAAAGCTGTCTTTCAGGAGAGGGAAGGGTGCACAAATGCTCCCTGTAAACTGTGCCTTCAGCCTGAACACTCGCTAGATCCAGCAATGACCGTTTAGGCTTGTCCTGTTTGTTTTGGAGAAGTAAAGAAGATTGGATTTCTTAGGTCTGAGTTTAATCTAATCTCTGCTAGATTTTGATTGTGTAAGACTTGAAAAGCAGAGCTGCTCATATAAAAAATGAAGGATTTTGTGTTTGTTTTAAACCACACTGAACACAGCCCAATATTTTGACACAAGGCAGAACTTAATGCAACATAACTAGGTTTTAATTCTGTTGCCCTTGGGCTGGTACAGTTATGTTACCTTGCTGGGCTCAGTTTCCCCATCCATTAAGACACTTGACATAACAAAAAAGTCACCCATGGTGATATAAACTTTCCTTGTGTAATTGGAAAGTCCACACTAATTGGTTTCAGGCAAGGCTTGATCTAGCAGCTTGACCTTGTTATCACAGGTCCAATTTCTTTCTCTCAGCTCTCCCTTTTATTATAGCAACTTCATCCTGAGGCTGGCTCAGTGAAAATATTCTGATTGTATATATTTCTGCTTTGGCAATGGAGGATTTACATTTGGTCCTTAAAGTACTCATGTCCTATTTAAAGTCTAGTCATTGGAAAATAAATTGATAAGGATGAACCCTAACAGAACAAAACAGCAAGTTGTTATGACAGAGCAAGACTAGAGTGAGGCATTGGGCAACGATTACCAATTCAAGGATTCCCTGATGATGTATTGAAACCAAGCATCCTTCCCAAGGTTGCGGGGGGCGGGGGGGTTGTATGCAGCCTGCTCTATAGAAGCAGGATTAGAAATCTCAGTAACGGGCCAGTTTCAGTGAACACCCAAGGTTGTAGTATTCTCTATGTAAAAATGAAAAATATTAAAACCAAAGGCATCCTTGCATTTGGATTGAGGTTCTGGCACCTACAGAGGTAGGTAACAGGTATATCAAGGTGGGAGGTAACTTGGTCACACAGGAAGTCATTGCATGTTTCCCACCCACGTCCCCACTGTGCAAGCTGGCTGGGGAATCGCCCTGGGGCAGACCCTGAAATGACATCACTGTCCCCCTTGTTCAGTGGGCGTGGGCTACCTGCATGAATTCTGAGATTCGGAAAATGTAAACATTTCTAAGAACAACTCCAGCCCAGCCACTGTCTCCCTGGGTGCTTTAATCAGCTGTCACGTGGGCAGGTGACATGCATAGTGGTCCTTGCCTGAGTAGAGCCTTGTTTTGAAAATAAAATTCATTTCCTTGCCTTCATTTTCCAGATGAGAAGACATGTCTTTGTGGCACGTGTGTGGCGGGCGAGTAATTGGTTTTGTGTTGACAAGGAGGACACTGCTAAGGTCCTGTTGTAATATTCAGGTTTGGGGCCATGCACAGCAATTTTGTGTTCCTTTTCAGCTTTTGCCAATACATTATTTTCTAGAGTCTCTTGTAGCATACTGAAATAACCCAAACTCGAATTTGACTTTTCTCTTCGAGGCTGGCATGGGATGCGGAAGCTCTCGAGGCATGTGGCACAGTGAATGAGGTGGCCTCTGGGAGGGGTGACTGCTCCTGGACCTACCCCACCCCCACCCTGCAGGGTGTAGGAGCCCCCAGGTCACTCTCAGGATGGGTTAGAAGGACTTGCCCCGGGTTCAGCTCTGCAGGCAGCTGGGCTCCTCCAACCCAGGAACCCCAAGAGAGAATATTGCCTTTTCCTGGGGAACTGACAATGGAGGATGGTGTGGGCCCCGGGGATGTATGGGAGGGGTTTTATTTTATTTATTTATTTTTTTTGAGATAGAGTCTCACTCTTTTGCCTGGGCTAGAGTGCCGTGGCATCAGCCTAGCTCACAGCAACCTCAAACTCCTGGGCTCAGGCGATCCTCCTGCCAGCAGTAGCTGGGACTACAGGCATGCGCCACCATGCCCGGCTAATTTTTTCTATATATTTTTAGTTGTCCGATTAATTTCTTTCTATTTTTAGTAGAGACGGGGTCTCGCTCTTGCTCAGGCGGGTCTTGAACTCCTGAGCTCAAACAATCCGCCCGCCTTGGCCTCCCAGAGTGCTAGGATTACAAGCGTGAGCCACCACGCCTGGCCGAAGGGGTTTTAGAAGTAGATTAATGGGACTTGTGATCCGAAGTGCCCAGGCCACTCTGTGGCCCCTACCCTGGGCCAGGGTCCTGCTGAAGTATAAGTGGTGCTAGAAGACCCCTGACCTACCCTGGGAATCTAGCTCCCTCTGGGTTAATGAGCTTCCTCCTAAGGCATCCTAGAGAGTGTCCTGACTCTCGTGCTTTGTGTGCTCTGTGCTCTCAGCTGACAGAGTTTGGCTGCTGAGGGGTGCACAGGCGGCAAGGCAGAGGGGATTCTGGAATCCGGGGGTGGAACTCCTCCTGTGCACCAGCAGGGGGCTGGGTGCTGCAGGTGCTGGCCTGGGAAGAGGGCTCTCCTCTCAAGGGGCTCCCAGTGAGGTAGCAAGCAGGCACCTGAGGCATTCCTGCTAGGGCTGCGAGTGCCGGGGCAGTGCTGTGGGGGTGAGGGCAGAGTGGCTGTGGGCAGCAGGGTCTGATGGTGCTAGAACAAGAGCCAGCGTGTATTTCCCATGTGGTATCTATGGCATCTCCTGGGAGCCACACAGCAACCTCATGACACGGGTTTATAGGGGACTGTTATCCCCATTTCACAGCTGAGAGAACTGAGGCTCGTGGGCACAGAGCTACCCAGTCCTGAGCCAGCCTCATTATCAGGCCCCCTGACTTGGCCTCTCTGCCTAGTTTCCGCCCAGGGAGGGGGACCATTGTCCTGAAAGCCGAGGAGGGACTGAGGGAGCACAGCGATCCTTTGGGGTCCCCTGTTTCCAACTCAGGGCAGCTCCTTAGCAGAGAGGTGGGGTGTCTTGGGAGCAGGGGAGCTGCCTGGGACGTCACGCAGTGTGGCGTGGCTCGGCCTGGCTCGGTACTCCAACGCCCAGTGGTAGGGTTGGCTGCCATCCTGCTGTCTGGGATCCTGTTGCAGGGTGACAGCAGGGAAATTTGGGGGCATCACACCTTCTAGGTTTGTGTCTGTCTGAGCCAGGCCCTGACCAGCAGGGGAGGTCCTGGGCAGAGCGTGGCCTGCGGTGCTCTGCGTTGGCCCTGCAGTGGCCATGGCCGAACACGTGCCAGGGATGAGCACAGGATGCTCTCAGAGGAGCCTCCAGCCCTGCTCATGTCGCACGCGTCCCCCTCACATTTTCCCCTCTTTGTCCACCAGCTGGACTGTGGTGAGTCATGAGGACAAACAGAACATGGATCCAGATTCTCCGTGGTCAGAAGGAGGATGCTTAAAGGGAAGTCAGACTCCTCTGTGCCTCAGCTGAGTGCTTTGGAAACAGGAGAGCCAGTGTGGGATACACCGGGCATTGTGGTTGTGTGGGTTGTCAAGTCGTGGCCAGAAAAGTGGTTATTTCTGTTAAAATGGATCTTGGGCCTCATTTTTCTTGGAATGAGTAAATGGAGGGAAATAGCACTCCGTGTGAGGTTTTGGATTTGTGCTCTCAGAGAGGATTTACAGTCAGTGGTCTTCAGTCATTCTGTGTGAACCTTTGGGACCGAAACAGACCGGGTCTCCTGGACTTAGCTGGTCCTGGCTGCTTTAACTGGATCAGTTGACTCTGACCAGCTCAACGGGTTCTGAGGAACGAAATGCACTTCCGCTTCCTGGAACCTGAAGGGACGAGAGAGACAGACAGACAGACATAAAGACAGACATGTTGTCGACCAGGTCCTGCCCTTCTCTGATACCTGCAAGATCTGGGGAGAGCATTTGGGTAGGTGGGCCACCCTGGGGGGTGCCAGACACTCCCATTCCAGCAAGACTAACGGGAGTGTGCTGCCCTGCCTCTCAGGCTCAAGCACATGCTCTTTTAGCCTGAAATGTCTCCCTGTTTTAATATTTTAATGCAGTAAATCCTCTGCCCTCTCCTCCTCTGCCCAATCACAATTCCCCGTGACTCTCCCACCCTTGGAGGTGGCTTCTAAGTTTCTCATCTCCCTGAGGAGAGAAGCCATTCCCAGATTGCCCAAAAGGATGAAGCGCATGCCTGTCGTGCACTGTTGCCTGTCACTGCCCATCATTTGCAACTGTTAACTAGAGTGTTGAGCCCATCCGAGTGTGGGACTCACTGACTGGTGAATGTGACAGACAGCTTTGGCTGGTCACGTCCCATCTTCCCCCCTCCTGAGTGCCATGGGCTCCTCACAGCCACTTGGCTTGTGCTGTAAGGAGTCCACGGACTCAGCCCATGCTCAGCAGGTCGCTGCTGGCTACTCTGCTTTTCCTTCTTATTTTTTAATTAGTCTTTTGGATTAAATTTTTATTATAAAATATTTGACATATATCTTAGTCTGTTCAGGTTGCTATAACAAAATACCATAGACTGGGTGGCTTATAACAACAGACGTTTATTTTTCACGGTTATGGAGACTGGGAAGTCCAAGATCAAGGTGCCTACAGATTTGTGTCTGGCAAGGGTCTGCTTACTGGCTCGTAGATGGCCTGGGTTCTGTGTCCTCCCCTGGCAGAAGGGGCAAGGGAGTTCTCTGGGGTCTCTTTTACAAGGGCACTAATCCCATTCATGAGGGGTCCACTCTCATAAGCCAATCACTTCCCAAAGGCCCCACCTCCTAATACCATCACTTTGGGGATTAGGTTTCAACATATGAATTTGGGGGGGACACAAACATTCAGTCCGTAGCAGCGTACAGAAAGGTAAAAAGAATAATGTGATGAACACCTAGGTGCCCACAACCTGCTTAATGTGGAGAATATTACTGTATCGGTTACCTATTTCTGTGAAACAAATTATGCCAAAACTTAGTGATGTAAAAGAATATTTGTCAATATTTGACCACAGACATGTAGAGTCTGTGGTCAGGAGTCTGGAAGCAGCTTAGCGGAATGGTTCTAGCTCAGGGTAAGATGTGGTTTAGGGCATCTGAAGGCTTTACTGAGACTGGAGGATCCACTGCCAAGATCCACTACACATGCCTGTTGGCAGGAGGCCTCAGTTCTTTGCCACGTGGACCTCTCCACACGTCTGCTTGAGTGGCCTCCCAACATGGCTGCTGGCTTGTCCCAGCCTGAGAGATCCAAGAGAGAGTAAAGGGGAAGCGCCATGCCTTAATGACCTGGTCTCATTGGTCACACACTGCCACTTCTGCTTGCTTCTGTTCACTAGAAGCAAGTCACTAAGTCCAGCCCACACACAAGGAAAAAAGAATTAGGCTTCACTTTTTGAAGGGAGTGTTGAAGATTTTTTTATGCGTGTGTTTTAAAGCATCGCAATGACCAATACAGCTAGAGGCCCTCTCCAATTGCATCTTGTCTCTCGCACAGAGGCAACCATTGTTTGGATTTGGTGCTGGTTTATAACTTACTACATTTATAAGTACACTCGTGCCTGTTATTTTTGCATTTTGTCCTTAGCATTATGTAACTGGTATCAAACTGCATGTTTTTTTTCCTGTAGTGTGCCCTTTTTGCTTACCATTATGTTGGTGAGATTCATCCATCTGAAAACATGTAGCTGTGGTCCATAACTTTTCACTGTTGTGAGGTATTTCATTGCATGCCCGTAATACTATTTGTCATTCTCCATTGATGGACGTTTAGGTGGTTTCCAGCTTCTTACTGTTATAAACAAGGTTGTCATGAATACACATGTGTGTTTCTTTGTGAACATGAGTGTATTTTTCTAGAATATTTAGCAAGGATTGGAAATGCTGTGGAATAGAGCATATTAATCTTCGAATTTACTAGAAGCAGCCAAATTGTATTCCAGAGCAGGTCGGGGTACTAGTGAGCGTTCCCACCAGGGCTGTGTGAATTTCCACTTCTCCTTTCCTTTGACAACACTTGGTATTGTCAGGTATTTTTAATTTTTGTCAGTTGCGTGAAAGTGTTACCTACATGAGCTCTTAATTTGCATTTCCCTGCCTGCCAATGAGGCTGAACATCTTTCCATATATTTATTTTCATATATTTTTTATATATATTTCATATATTTGTTATTCTGTGAATTACTCCTCATAGCTTTTGTACCTTTTTTCTGTTTTCCTATTGATCAGTCTAATCCTTTGTTAGGTTTGATATTATCAATATCTTTTCCCTTCCTCCTGACATAATGTAGGGGTTAAGAGCATGGACTCCGGGGCCACATTGCCAGGATTAAATCCCAGCTCCAGCACTTCCCGTGTGGCCTTGGCCATGCTACTTAATCTGTATGTGCCTCAGTTTCCTCATCTATGAAATGGGGATGATGACAACCTCACTGTCCACAGTGGGGCTGGGAGGATTAAGAGGTTCTTATCTGTGAAGCAGTTAGTGCTATCTCGGTAAACACATACAAACTAAATAAACCTTGATGTGCCAGGCTCTGCATGGTCACGTGGGGCCGCGTGTGTGCAGGCAGCGTCACCTTGGCCAGCGCTTGAGCGAGCAGTGTGTCCTCGTTTGAGAAGATTGGCAGGCACTGCCTCACTCTGGCTCCCGGCCTTCTGCGTCGCCCTCCCTTCCATGCCTGAGCTGCCTGAATAGCAAACGAGATCCCAGCCTCCCTCAAGGGGACGCCTGGGAATTGGAAGACATCGGGCTCCTCACAGCAAAAATAGAAGCCTCATTTGCTTAGAAGAGAATAATAATGAGGTGGAAAGCCAGGCACAGGCGGCCTTGGAGGACCCGTCTGCACCCTGTGCTAGTCCTTCGCTCCCTGGGGTTGGACGCAGATGTGGCTGAGCCCACCTGCAGACCTGCCCTCTCCCTTTGTCCTGCCTCCGACCGGCACCGAGGTTGGTCCTGTGACATGGAGGGTCTTGGCACTGAGTTCCAGTTTTTACTACCTCAGTGTTGTACTGTCCACCGATTCCTCTAAGCCAGGCAAGAACTCCAGGAAACAAGATTGGTATAACACCAATACTCGTTGGAGAACTGTGTCAGAAATTGTGGGGTAAACACCTCTGCTAAGAAGGCACGGGGAACTGCGTGTCTGTCTGATGCTGGGGGCTCCACGGGACAGACTCACTGAAGGTGAAAGTACAGTTGGAGCAGAGTGCCGTTAGCGTCGACCCCAGCATTAATCAGTCAGCGCAGCACCACTGTAACCAACTCTTGGGTTTCTTTGAGGAAGCCTCAAATAATTTTACATAAAAGCAAACACGGAAAAAGTGATAAAGTTAGAGATAGTGAACGTTTGGTTTCAGAGCAGATTTCTGAGCTCCAAATGCCAGTTTGGTTTTAGATAAAATTTCTGAGTTTCAAAACAGATTGAAATACTCCACGTCTGCCTTCAGGATAGGTGCACACGCCCCATGGAGAGGAAACAAATAGTCACCTTGAAAGAGAATTAGTCCCCACCCAGTGACCCTAATCACGCATGGAGAGTCTGTGTTCAAATCTGGAGCAGGAAGCAAGGATCTGGCGGCTGAATGTGACCTACCCTACATGGCCTCTCACTGCTGGATGTTGAATTATAAGTTTCCAAGAATGGAGCTTTTTGACCATTTTAATGATAGCCATTTGTACGTTATTCTTAAGTATTTTTAATAGCATGTTTAGAAGCCGCCAGTCCAAACAAAATGATCATTTTTGACACTTTGAGGCCATTGAAGACTCACTTTGAATCCACGTCGTTTCCAAAACATGTATACAAAAGAGTCTTGAGTTTAGTGCTTTTCATTCTAAAAATACGGCTACTCGTCCAGAAGGAGAAAATAATACATGCTCCTATTTATAAATAGAATTATTAGCATTTGAGCACTTTACCCTGCAGCCAGTTAGAGACTCAGTTATTCAGAATTTAAAGATTTTATTTGTAAATGGCATTGTGGTATCTGCTCAAGCTGGACACCCCCAACTTTACTGTCACTGTCCCCCCACCTGGCCCCCTTGTGTGCTGTCCTCTTGTCTGGCCCTGAGGGCCTGGGACCCCTTTGAGCCCGGCCCCTCTTTCTCTGTGGTAACTGGCCTGTGGCCGGTTCTTGGAGTGGTTCCTGGGGCTCCTTTGCTTTCCTTGCCCTGGAAGGATCCTGCTCTGCCTGTCTAAGCACCGTCCCTGTGTGTCCCGCCAGGAGGCAGCGGACTCCCCCCACCCCCCAACCCCAGCCCCACAACAAATAACGTATATCCTGGTCTGGGGGAGCATCCATTCCCCCACACATCTCATCCTGGGTGTTCTGTGGTTCCAGCCACACCTGTGGGGACACGGCCATTGCACTGCATTCCTCTGGGGGCAGCTTGGCTGAGCTGCAGGACCCGGTTGCAGGGGCCTCCCTGTGCTGACGCTTACCTGCTAGATGCTGACCTCTGCCAGCTGCCCAGCCCCCTCTCTGCCAGGTAGCCCAGTGAGGCGAGCCCTGTGCAGTCGGCCTACGAAGTCAACGTAAGCATAAACTCCCATTCCAAGCTTTCCCCCATGCCAGGGTGCTGACAGCCCTGTGGATACCTGGCTTTGGAGCTGACTGCAGTCATTGGGCTGGTACCGGTGTGAGCCACGCCTCAGCCAGCTGTGGCCTTCAGGTGATGCTCTGCCTTCGGTGCAGCCGCCCCTTCCCCGTCGTTCTGGCTGTGGTGCTCCGCAAGACCCCTTCCAGCCCCAGCCCAGAGCCTTTGCTCACGGTTGCCAGAGTCTCTTGTCAACAAGTGTTTCACGGAATTTGGGTTATTGCTCAGCAATTCCCACTTGTTCTATGACCGAAGCGCAGCATACCAGACGTTTCCAAACCCGTATCCCCCGTGCCCAGCTCCTTACAAAGCACAGGGTTGCCCATTTAACTCAAGGAAATTCAGCCATAGTTCTGGGGTCAGCTGGAGGCAGAAATGTGATTATAGATGGCAGGGCTGGTCCCCCGTCACCCTGAGGGTGATTCCACTGTTTCTGATCAGACTTGCCAACTCCACCTAGACTTCCTACCTCTGCACTGGACACGGCCACCTGTCTGTTCCCTTGCTCCTCACTCCTAGGTGCCCTCCTGGGATAACTTCTGGTTCTGGGAGTCTGTGATGCTGTGAGTGTTGCCTTAACTTTACTAAGAAAATGCTTGAAAAGATTGGTTCTGGCACCCATTCCCCTGCGCCTGCGCCTGCCTGTGCTCAGCGTCTCCTGCTTTGGTTGGAGGCTCCCATGAGCTGCCCTGTCGGGGCTTTGCTGAGGTTCTCTTAGCCGAGGTGTCTTCCCCTCCCAGATCCCTCCCCAACCACTTAGGCCACCACTGGGCCCTGAGGATTGTTTCTGGATCTGAAACCTTCTACCGACTCACCTGATTCATTAAATCAAAGGTAATCAATAAATTTATGAACTGTCTACTTTAAGGAATATTTAGCATTTCTGTATACTTCCGGAGTCCCTGGAAACATTGGCATTTCAAAGGCTTTGTTTGATCCAGGTTCAATTTATTGCCAGAAATTTCCACGTAGCATAATACAGAACCTACGACGGCGGCTGAAGTGGTATCCTGTGAGGAAGTAATCAGTCCTGAAACCAAATGCCAGCAGCTGCAGCGACAATATTCCTGAGAGAACCGAACCTCGTGCCTGGTATTTGAAGTCAGGCAGCTGAGGGCTGTTTACTGGACGTGTTCCCTGCATCTGAGCTCTGCTATGGATTCAGGGCTCTAGGCGAGGCCTGCCTTACTGTCTGTGCTGGTTCCGAGGGGTGGAGGGCTAGAGAGCGGGGGGCCCCTGCACCCTGGAGATCCGGTTGTCAGCACGTGGACGGGAAGAAGAAACCCCTGCGCTCTTACAGCTTTGCATTTGCACGTCCCGCCTGGGAAGCTGGGCTGCAGGATAACCTGCCCCCAAACCCCCAAACAAAAATAAAGACCTGTGGGTGGACAAGCAACGTGCAGAGCAGAGTATTTTAATCTCATGGGAGACTGTACTCAATTTCCAGCCTGAAGATTGAGAAGGATTAGGAGATTTTTCCAAAAATTGTTGGGGATTGCCAGAGAAGAGCAGGCTCCAGCATTCTGTCTAATCAGCAATAACTGGGTGGGACCTGGGAAGTGGCCTGGCCCTCGCTGCCTCCAGAGGGGACAGAAAGAGGATGGAGTAATGTATTTGGCAGATGGAGGAATGGCCAGGCCGGTCGCCAAAGCCCAGGTGTTCCGAGCCGTATTTGATTATTTGCGTTCTTTCTGGCTGCTCGGATGGAGCTGGCCCTCCCTGACTGTGTGTGGCCTGGTGGCAACTCGAAGGCAGCTGACCCCCAAGGGCCTTCCTGGGTCTCACGACCTTCTTGGGCATGCGTTTAAGGTGAACTGTCTGTCCGGGAGGCATGGGTCATCCAAATAACAGGAGCCTGCCATAGCCAATGCAAGCAAGGGGCCTTGGAGAGGGCAGGGACAGGGCACTGCTGCATGGAAAAGAAAATTAATATTTTTCTCTGGAGAGAAAGAAAAGTGGTGCTGGGTCCAAGTGGTAGGTGACCTTGCTTTTGAGTTAAAATGCTGCCGGGAAATTAGAGAAGATAAACATGAAAAGAATGCAAATGAGAAACTTTGGACAGGAGCCCAGAGGCCCAGTTCCTCCGCCATCCACAGGGCTGGTCGTGTGAAGCCTATAAATAGATGCTTAAAAACTGATTCTAAATCGAGTTAAGATGTGGGCCTGTTTCCTCTTATGGAAAGGCGTTACGTAAGGTACAGTGCACTGCCGTTGTTCCCGAGCGCTTTGATGGTTCCGTGCCTTTGTTGGGAATCCGTGTGAAGCATGCGGGGGCCGCGCGGGATACAGATGAATGAGACTCTGTCCTTCCAGGAGACACACAGACTCAGGAGAGGCCGCGGGAGAGCTGTGGCTGCTTCCCTCTAGGGGAGGGGATGGTGCGCGGCCTCCCAGGGCAGGGAAGCACGTCGTCACACAGGCCTGGGTTTCCCCCAGGTGCTTCTGGGCCAGGAGCAAGTGGGGAGAGCGGGACTCCAGGGCAGACAGGGACCACCGTAGGCCCACCGTGGACTGGGGTGGTGCCAGGGGCCCAGGAGGGAGGTGAGGACGCACTGGCCTTGTGCGGAGAATTCCAGCCTGTGTAGGTGGGCTGAGGCTTCTAGGCTCTTCCCTGTAGCCCTTCTTGGTCACAGCTGCCCAGAGCTAGGGTGGGCATGTCTGGAGAGGACAGGGGCTGGCAGGCCTGACTTTCTCACTGATCTGCTTAGGGTTCCAGAGCCAACTTGTAACAGAGTGAGGAGTTGAAGTCCCATCTCCTGACTCCCAGGGAAGGGTTCTTGCTGCTGGACATACCTTTAGTTCATGCACCAACCCGGAAATGACTTATTGTTGAAGGACCCCAGATGGCGAGCATGGGGGTGAGGAAGGGAATACTATTTGATGCTAATGTGGTCCCAGGTGTATTCCAGGGGTTCCGTTGCATTTCACCTTCCCAACCACCTTTGAAGTAGTTCTTACTGCCCAAGATTTATACACGACAAAACCGAGGCTGACGGTGTGAAGGGATTTGCTGATGTTCACACAGGAAGCAAGGCCCACACCAACTCCACTTTGGAAAGTGTGTGTGTGATTGAAATGCTTTATGCGTGATGCTCACCATGGGCGTGATAAAGAGGCCTCTTTGCAAAGGGCCAGGCTCAGGGAAGCACACAGGCGCAGTCCCGAAAGGCGACAGAGGCAACATACCCTGGGAAAGACACTGAATAACTGTGCAGATGTCAAGTTACCCCAGAGTAGAGACAGGCAGATTACAGCTCTGTGGCTCTCTTAACAGGCGGCTTGGCCAAAATGGAAATATTTTCAGCCTTCTAAGAGCTAATTCGGTCACCTCCTTTATATCTGGACCAGAGGCATGTGCACTGGGCCATTTTGGGTGGAGTAAACTCCCCAGTTAAAACCCTCTGCTAGAAACGAGAGTGACCATCTGGCTTGGTTAGAAATGTGATAACGCTGAGTTCAGATTAAATGTTTGTGGTGACATAGAAGCCTTTATCTGCCTGGGCCCTGTTTCCTTCCCCCAGCGAATGGTGCCGTCCCTATGACTGCAGGCCCCGGGACCAGGTTGAAGGTGGACTGTCCACCAGCACAGCTCTTCATGATGGGCTCTCAGCCCCGCCCTTCCCAACAGATGAGGCCCCAGGGGGAGGCTGCCATTGCTATCATTTTGAAAGAAACAAAGCAAGTCCTTTATAACTTTCTGTCTTCAGCCAGACTGGAGGGAGAAGAGGAATTTAGATATGATGTTTAGAGTAAAAGAACCTCCTCCTCTTGTTCCGCTCTGGCTTCCTGCTCCTTGGTCTTCTGTGGCCCTCGACATGAATTCCTGATCCAACGCAAGGGCCTGGCCTTGAAGCCCTTGAGTTCATTGGCCTTCCTCTTTAGCTCTCATCTGCAAAGCTTTCTGTGTTCAAGGGAAGCCTGAGACCTGGTGGCCCCTTTCTCCTTCTTGTTATGAAACCATCTTGCCCAGGAGGAAGGGTGGGCTGAGACCAGGGCACTGGAAGTGAGAGGTGGTCCTCCTTTCTTTCTCTTTCCCTTACTCACGCCTCACTCCCCTCCCACTCTCATGTGCATTCCAGATTCAGTCAGAAAGTGGCATAAAACTCTGGCTCTGCAAACCAGTGGGGTCAAGCTTTGTTGTGGAGACATACATATTCATAAGGGCTTTGAGGAACTTCATTGAAATGCAGATGGTTTCTCTTTCAGAATGGTACATAAGCCATCCCTTTATTTGCCCAACACGTTCTTCTTAAGGCAATAATTATGCCATGAATGGCTAAAGAAACATTTTAATTATTTGTTTGGGGTAATTTATGATCCTCTCATTAGAATTATAATCTGTTCACTTTTACAGGTGATTCAAAGCCTCCCACTCATTTAACTTTTTATACTTGAAGGAGCTCTATATGAGCACCTGTATCCTTCCTGAAACCAAAGTGATTTCCTCTATTTCCTTCTGCTTTATTCCAGAAAGATTTGATCACCGGGAGGTTTTTCAGGACATTACCAAACCACTTGTTTTCGGTAAGAAATACAAGGTAGGCTTGCATGGAGTGAGGTTTTGCTTCTGACACGGGGAACGGATCGTTTCGCTAGAGCGATGCTACCCTGCAAGTGAAACCGGGCATAGTTCTCTGTTTCCTGGGAACCTGTGTGTGTAATTCAGTACTTGCCTGAGCATGGGGAGTTTGAAGCTAGGCTTTGATTCACGGCCAAGGCATAGATAAACACTGGGGTCACCGCTGGGCACTTACTTTGCCTGGAACTGACGCCTCTGCCCACCTCTCCATGACAACAGCAATGCGCACACGCCCTGTCTGTCTGTCCCCTCCTCGTCATACTGGTGTTTCTATAAACTATAGTCCTCTTTGGACTCTCATTTATTTGTGTAACCCCTACCTAGTTTCTTATTTACATTGAAAGCAGATACATGTCACCAACAGTAGCTAGCCCTCAAAACCTTTCACTATCCAATATGGACAATTGCTAGTCTACTTTGAGAATCAACCATGGTGAAGTACCAGGAAGCTGAGCAGAAGTCTAACTTTGGTCACAAAGAGGCCCCCTCAGCTTGCCAGGGGGAAGGATGGCCCCGTGTTGCTGTTGCCCTGTGCATGAAGGGGTGTTATAGCCTCGATCACACTGACCCACAGTCAGTGCTGGGCTTGCTCTTGCCTATGGGACCTGTAGGAGTGGAGCCCAGGTGCCAGCTGGGTGCTCAGCACAGGGGAGACTTGCAGGGGGCGGGTTCTGGATTGAAGATGAACTGGCTCTGTTTTTCCTGGGCCAGAGACGTGTCAGGTGCCATGGTTGTAGGGAAGCGGTGTTTGGAGAGCAAGGAGCAGAGGAGGCTGAGCCAGGCGTGGTCTCCGTGTCCTGGTACCCAAAGCAGGTCTCAGCCTCTGGTGGATTCCGTGGGTCCTTATGTATTCTTGGGACGGAGCATCTGCTAGGCTTGCATGGGGCAGCAGTTCGGAGTGTCATATGTAGGGAAGTGGTAGTTTTGGGACTCTCAAAGGAGAAAGAACCTTTGCATGTCCCCATGGGGAAGCTCTTTGACAATTCTGAGAGTAGAGGTGAAGTCTAGCAGGGGCAAGGATGTGATTCTGGAGTGTTAAGACCTGGGTTCAAAACCTCTGTTTTGCCTCCAGGGCAGCAGAATGCCACAGGTCTTGCTATTTGAAGCAACTAAAGAGTGTTCTTTTATAAAGTGAGGCAGCATCATTTGTCTCATTCTCTGGTGCTGCATCTGTTCTACACCTAGGTGAGCCACTCATAATCGCTGTCCTGTGTGTAAGGCAGGAGTTCCCTTGCATCACATTGAGGAGTGTTCTTGTCACAAATGTCCTGGATTGATGCCTTGGTGGCTTTTGGTGGGAGGCAAGGGGAACATTCATAAGGCATTTAAGAGATGTAGGACCATCAGCCCTGGTCCAAGGAAACGGGATGAAACTTCAGAGAGGAATTGCATGATTCTTAATGGGTTTGGGTATAAGCTGAGCATTTTCTGAACTTTTTCTCAGTTGTCAGTTTACAGAGTTTGCGAATTTACTTTTGCACTCTCAACAAAGCCTTTTGTGTTTGGTTAGATTTACTATTTAGAGTTGTAAATATACTTCAGTCTTAACTTCATTAAACGCATCAACCACTCTCCGCTTTGAAAATGCTAAAGAATTTGGGGGGATTGTGTAAAGGGAGGAGATTCGGTTTATACCTGGCAGTAAGGGCAGCTCGTGAAGAGAGATGTTACTCACCAGGAAGCCGTCTCACAAATTAGTGAAATTCCAGACTTCTGGGAGCCCAGGATCAAGCAGCCATCTCTAGGGACTGTCCGCAGTGAAATTGGCTTCTTGACATTTTTCTTAAGGAACTTGGGGTGTCATTGCTTTCTGATGGAGCCATGGGGCAGTTATATTTATGCTTTAACGTATAAGGTATTTTTTCTTCTGAGCCCAGAAAAGACCTACTGGAATTTTTATGTATCTTGAAATCCTATTAGAGTATCAAAATCAATTGCAATAGACAAGGTGCTGGGCTCTCTTCCCAATCGTTCTCCCTCATCTGCAGTGTAATAGGCCATCATTTAGGTGAATATACTCATCACAATTCTCTGCAGCCTCCCTGCAGGACAGCATATTCCTTCTTGGAAAGAAAAGCAGCGATGAGATGGATATTTTTAAATGTCAATTATGCCAGAATGAATCTCTGTGAGAAGATCTGTAAAGAGAAGAATGGGCTTGGGTTTATTTATTTTTCCACTGCAAGTGGAACCATACTGTAACTCCAGAATACTAATACCCACAGTGTGCCGGATGTCTTTTCGTAGAATAACTTGGTGAATATGCTTCCACTTACAGGAAAAGTTGGGGGATCTTTTCTATTTTTCTTTTTCTTGGAGAATTAAATTCTAGGCCTCACTATCCTATGATATTTATCCTATAGGCCCTTGATCTGTAAAATGTGTAAATAGTGAAAGATATAAATTCAGTGATTATCCTGAGGGAACACTGGAAAGTTTAATAAGCTGTATTTAAGTCATGGCGAGTCTCAGAAAATATATTAAATGAGAAGATGTTTCATTCATGAAAATGGCTGGCTAATGTGCTGTCAGTATGTTCTTGCCCCAGTGCAGACATATATATTTGATAAATAAATGCTGGGTAAAATATGGCCAAGAATGTTATTTTTTTTTTTTTTTTGACACAGAGTCTCACTCTGTTACCCTGGCTAGAGTGAGTGCGGTGGCGTTAGCCTAGCTCACAGCAACCTCAAACTCCTCGGCTCAAGCGATCCTACTGCCTCAGCCTCCCGAGTAGCTGGCACTACAGGCATGCGCCACCATGCTCTGCTAATTTTTTCTATACATTTTCAGTTGTCCAGATAATTTCTTTCTATTTTTTTAGTAGAGACAGGGTCTCGCTCTTGCTCAGGCTGGTCTCGAACTCCTGAGCTCAAACAATCGCCCGCCTCGGCCTCCCGGAGTGCTAGGATTACAGGCGTGAGCCACCATGCCCAGCCAAGAATGTTTTTAAAATACAAATCCAAGGAAACGCACAGAAATTCCCAGCTGCCGGACATTGAGAGAAAACACAAAGCCAGAGCACTAGGGGAGGATGACATAAGACCAGGGCAGCGAGGTTCCTGGGGGAGGGCCGTGATGGTTAAGACTGTGACGTCTGTGGAGGGAGAAACAAAGGACTAGGTGGGACAGGGTGGAACCTAGTAATAAGCTCTCACATGCACGGGAGTCCAGGAGGCAGTGGAGACGTGTTACTGACCAGGGGGAAATGCTGCAGGACACTTGGTTGCCCATGTAGGAAAAGATAAAGTGAGATCCCTGCTGCACAGCATACATGTGAGCACATGCCCGTAGGATTAAAGGCCTGCTTGCAAAGAGAAAAATGTTAAAATGCATAGTAGATATTTTTTGTATGTTTTTGAGGTAGGAAAAGGTAAGATACATGCACATACACATGTCATAAAAGATCGATTAATCAAATATCAGTATTTGCAACTTCTTTAAGAGAACTACGAAGTAGAATAAATATTCATGGTGAGTTTACTATAAGAGATTAGTATTCTGTCTGTACGAAGAATACTTTCAAATCAATAAAGACAACAGAATTGAAAAAGGTACAAATAATATGAAGAAGAAGGAACCCAAGTGGCTAATAGACAAATGAATGCTGCCTCATTCCTAATCAGGCACCTTCAAGTTAGGCAATGAGCTACCATTTCGCACTCACACACTGGCAAATTAGAAAGTCTGATGAACCAAGGGTTGGCAAGAGTGTGGGACGAGGGAGTCTTTCATGCCCTATGTATCAAGGGCAAATTGGTAAAACCCCTTTGGAAAACGACTAGGCAGTATCTAGTAAGGTTGAAATGTGGTTATCCCAAGACCCAGCAATTCCACTCATGGGTATGTGTATGTGTGTATATATATATACGTAGATAGATAGATAGATAGATAGATATGCCTTAGCAGGCCATAAAGTAGATTCAGTGGTGTATTAGCCAGTGTTCTCCAGAGAAACAGAACCAATAGGATCTATTCATCTTAGGATCTATCTATCTCTCTATCTATTTATCTATCTATCTTATTGAGAGATTTATTATACAGTATTGGCTCACGTGACTATGGAGGCTGAGAAGTCCCACGATGTGCCATCTGCAGGCTGGAGACGGAGCAAAGCCAGTGTGTGCTGCAAAGGCCTGGGAGCCAGAGAGCTGACGGTGTAGATCCAGTCCAGGTCTGAAGGCCTGAATACTAAGAGTGCTGGGGACAGGCGGAGCTCCGTGTCCCAGCTCAGCAGTCAGGCAGAGAGTGAATTTAACCTTCCTCTGCCTTTTTGTTCTGTTCAGGCCCTTAAAGAATTGGATGTCGCCCACCCACGTTGGAGAGGGAGACTTACTCTCCGTCCACCAATCCAAGTGCTAATCTCTTCCAGAGACATGGAATGTACCCGGAATTAATGTTTAACCAGCTATCTGAGCATCTTGGGGGTGGCCCGGTCAAGTTGACACATAGAATTAACTCTCAGAGATGGGTCACAATCAGCATTTTAAAAAATATGGAACAGATTAGAACAGAATAGAAGCCATCAGGGTATGTTCCGCTAAGTAAAAGATGCACGTTGCTTCGTGTCCCATGCCCAGGTGTTTGGTGGGGAAGGTGAGCAAGAGGGGCTGGGGATGACAGTGATGGCTAAGGCCAATGATATGTTCATGGGCATTTGCTACCTTGTTCTCAACATGTTCTTCTTTGTATTTGAGACAGTTGATAACAGAAGACATTGTGGTGAACACCTCAGTGTAGGTGCACACAAACCCTCTGTTCCTGCATCGCGTGTCCCTCTGATGGGGCTGTCTTACTCCTGTGTACTAGTCGATCCTCCAACATGGCTGACCTCCAGGCCTCTCCTTTTTATAGACGGTTCTGTTTGTCTCTTCACGGGAATGGGTAGGATTTTGGAGTGAGCCAGGATTTGCACAGGGACCTGGCCTTGTTCTTTCAGCAGCTGCACTCATGGGGTGCTCCTCTCGGCTCTGTGAGGCTGGTCCTGCTCTCGGTGCTTCTCCCCATCTTCACAGACAGGGCTCATGGGCTGCCCACACCCCTCCTGCCTGTCCTTGGCTTCCTGCCCAGCCACTGCTCTGCGGATTCAGACGCCTGCTGCTGGCGTCCAGTCCAATGCCTCGTGTATAGTGGATGCTCGAGAAGTACGTGATCATCCTTTAGCTCTAGTTTCTTTAATGTTTGGAGCACAACTTCCTCATCTGTAAAGTGGGGGCTCGTGAGTTGGAGGGCGGGTGGGTTGTGAGAATGAACTGCGTGATGGGGGGGTGCATGACACGTAATATTCCCCTGATGTTGTCAGTTTGCCCCCCTGGAGGAGGCAAAGAGGACATGGCACTGGCCATTGCCATTTACGTTCAGACTTGGAGTGTGTTTTCAAATACTTGGAAACTCTGGCTCTGACACCCAATTTATTTTTTTTAAGTTGCACTTTAGGAGAGAAAAAATTCATCAACACCCCTTTTTTTTTTTTTTTGAGACAGAGTCTCACTGTGATGCCCGGGCTGGAGTGCCGTGGCGTCAGCCTAGCTCACAACACCCCTTTTTTAAAAGATGAAAAATGTGTTATGAAAATAGCACTAGGAGCTGCTACTAGGTTGAACCCAACATAATTAGTGTGATGAAATTGAAGGAAGTTAGCCATTTCTTTATGTAACTTTTTATTAACAATATTCAGCTCTAGTTAATTATGTCTGATTCTAATTAATGACGTTAGTCTGTAAGCCAGCGTTCCCAAACTGTGTTCAGCGGTGTCCCACGAGATGTTCCTGAAAATAGCCCACGTTGACATCAGGCTGAGAAGTGCTCTCTCTGCTGCCCCCTCCTGGACGGCTCCAAAGTGCCGTAGTAAAGGCCTTGAGAAGTCCTGTAAGAAAGACAACATTCTGTTTAATCTATTATTTTCCAGACTTATTTGTACCATGTGTGCTGCTAGACACATATGGAAATGCTAATTTAAAGTGTTATGCCATAACTCGTGTTTGGACTGGTTGATAAGCAGTGTATGTTTATGGAGTATATGTTTATGGAGACATCTGCGGCTCTAGGAACCACAAGGTGGGGTCTCCTCCCTTGTGGCAGAGCATGCTGCAAAGAATTTCATTTCCATACAGTCTAGGGCTGCTACGTACTAATCTCCTTTCTTGGGCAAATCCCTAATCTCCTTCAATCAGTCATACATCTGCAGACGCAATGGTGCTGCATGCCCCCCTGACCTGTGGGAGGGCTCCTGGCAGCCATGACTGTTACCACCTGTGGTGAAGAGACCCTCATTTACTAGCAAGGCCATGTCATTTGTCATGTCCTGGCCTCAGGGGGTCAGAGAGCTGGGGCTACACGGAGAGACCACCACTCACCTCCAAGCTTCACACATCGGGTGCACTGTATGTTGTCCCTCATTTGATTTTTATTCTTTGTTCATCTAAAAGTGATTATGTTGAAAAATGGAATGGTGGCAGTCGTTTCTGGCATGGGCTAGTGGGAGGTTTGACAGGGAACACCTGCCCTCCAGTCTGAGCGTCAGCCACTGCAGGGAAGTGTAGTGTCTTGGTAGCCGCACACCCTGCATGTTGAGGGAGATGAAGAGTGGACCCTGGCAGAGTGACTCGTCTGTCTAGTAGGTTGTCCAGGAGTTCTGGTCTTTCATGTCAAAGGATGAATGTAAATTTCCGGGAGAGAGAGGGAGGAAGGCGGGCATTCCATGCAAGCGGAAGTGCATATATGTGACTGAAGGTGGAGACAGGAAGCATCATGGCAGGTCCTGGGGAGCGTGATTGGTTTGACCTGGCTTGGATCAGGAGCCAGGGGTGAGGGAGAAGAGGTAGCAGAGGCCAGACTGTCATGTTTCAATGGCCTCAGAGGAGCCTTGGAGGTCTTCATCTGAGGGCTGACGTGATGGGATGTGTGCTTTCCCAAGCTGACCATGGAGGTGAGGAACAGGGGTGAAGGCCTGTGTGCCAGCAGCTCCTCATAAGGTCCCTGGGGAGAGACGGTGAGGCCCAAGCCAAGGCCGGGAGGGTGGGGAGGACAGGACTTAGGTGGGAGAGCAGGTGTGGATGGCCAGGTAAGGGCCAGGGGGAGATAAGACCACCTTGGAGGTGGGGCAAAAAAATTGTTGAATTCCCTACTTTATAGAGGGCCAAGGAGATTTGAGGGATGAGTCTCTGGGAGTGACGGACGGAGGAGGGGAGTGAAGCACTGGCGCCTGGCCCAGGTGGGGAAATGGGTGTCCTGGAGGAGCCTGAGGACAGTAGCCAGAAAGTTGGGCAGAAACCAGGAGGGAAGGGGGCTCGGGCTTTTCAGTGACCTGGTAGTTGTCACCAGAAGACCAAGTAGGATTTTGCTTTAGGGTTTTTAAGGCGTATATCTCTTAGGTAGTAAAATAGTGACATGTTGCATTCAAAAGCACGTGGATGTGAGGGTGTGTTGGCTGCGTTCTGTTCCACTTCTCCCTGCCATCCGTGGTTAGACACTTTGGGGTGGAGAGGACTGAGAAGTCTGTGGGGATAAGTCACTTTTGTGGACTGCCACTAACACTTCTAATGAAATGGAATAAAATGGATAAATGCTTCCCCCCAGTCACAGTTATCTCATAACTTTTGCCTGAGAAGCCTGAAGCAACGTATGTGAACAAATGAAAAGTCATCACAGTTAGGGATTATGATAGGGAAAGTGAATGTAGGATTTTTTTTTTTTCTGTGAAAACTGGCCAAGAAGGGGAGAAGAGAAAGGGTGGAAACAGGAGGGAACGAGTTATTTTTCTGTGAAGATGGAAAATTGGTTGTTCAGTGCTGATCGGGGATGCCCAGAGCAGGTGCAGCGAGGGGGGAGAATGGAGGTTAGCCTGGGTGCAGAGGAGGAGGGGTTTGTATTTTCCAGAGGGAGTGATGGAGAAAAGGAATCTGAAAGCGTTTCCTATGAGGCCTCTCCTGTCTCTGGAAGGTAGGCGTCAAGTCCTTGATTTGCAGAGGGGAATCCCCACGGTGGAAATGCATTCAGCACATGCATTAATCTTTTGAACAGGTATCTCCAGTAGCGGCAAGCATTCTCTGGAGGATGGATTTGACTCATCTGAAGTAGATTCTGAAATGAGTTTCCAAAGACAGCCTCCATGCCATAAAAGCACTGGAATATCTCTGTGGCTTCTCAAAATCACAGCTGGGGAAAACGACACTCAGTTGGATGTTATATCTGGTTTTCTTGGTCGACACTCAGTCGTGACAGTCTTGCTTTCCATCTTGCAGCAAGTAAAGGCGTCATATGGTGGGAGCGCTCAGAAGTTGTTACTGGTTGAGATACCTGTCAGTTACCAAAAAAAAAAAAAAATTAGCTCCTACCTCTGACAACGTGCAATTTCACCTCAGAAAATCCATTAGGTTTAGGGAGCAATTTGCCAAGACACAAATCATAACCCTCTCCTCTTCTCTGAAATCTCTGGGGTGTGGGGGAATGCAGTACTAGCCGGACAGAGTTCACAGCATCCCAGCTGTGCCCACGTCCATTGCTCTGTGTGAGACAATGAAATCAAGGATTCTTTTAGCTTCTGGAAACATCTGCTTGCCTCCATTTCTTTGACAGGTTCTGTGTCTGCACTTGGCAGCACCTTACATGTGATTGTACTTCTCTCTGCTAGCTCATCTCTCTCCCGCACCTTGATTAGCTCACTGGCAGTAGTAGTATGTCTTTATTGAGTGAAGGTGTGTGCCAGACATGTGAAGTTCATAGAAAAATGGAATTCAGACACAAACATAAAAAAGTATAAACGTTATTTCTCAACATAACCTTCATCAAGTTCAAGACACTTTTGTAAGCAATGATTCTAGCCATTTAGTCCATGCCTGAGGAACTGGGGGTCCTGGAAATTTAACCATGTCAATGCAGTCTTTTTTACATTATTAACTGAAAAAAAATGGGTGCCCTTTAAAGATTTTTTTTAAGATTAGAAAAGAAAAAGAAGTCAGAAGGATCCAAATCATGACTGTAAAGTAGGTGCCTAATAATTTATCATTGAAATACTCACAACATTGCCCTTGTTTGATGAGAGGCATGAGCAGGAGCATTGTCATGGTGGAGAAGGACTCTCAGATGAAGCTTTCCCAGGCATTTTTATGCTAAAGCTTTGGCTAACTTTCTCACAACATTCATAATAAGAATGTATTATTGTTCTTCGGCCTGCTGGAAAGTCAACAAGCAGAATGCCTTGAGCATCCCCAAAACGCTGTTGTCATGACCCTTGCTCTGGCCTGGCTGGCTTTTGCTTTGACTGGACACATCCACCTCTCGGTAGCCACTGCTTAGATTGTGCTTTGTCTTCAGGATCGTATTGGTAAAACCATGTTCCATATCCTGTTATGTTCTTTGAAGAAATGCTTCTGGATCTTGATCCCACTTGTTTAGAACTTCCATGGAAAGCTCTTCTCTTGTCTGCAGCTGACCTGGGTGTGTGGTTTTGGCACCCATCAAGTGGAATGTTTGCTCAACTTTAGTTTTTCAGTCAAAATTGTGTAAGCTGAAGCAATCGAGATGTCTGTGGTGTTGGCTATTGTTTGTGCTGTTAATTGTTGGTCCTCTTCACTTAGGGCCCAAACAAGATGAATTTCTTCCTTACAAATTGATGTGGATGGTCTGCTGCAGTGGGCTTCATCTACTACATCATGTTGTCCCTTTTTAAAATGAGCTATCGCTTTGAAAACTGCTGATTTCTTTGGGGCATTGTCTCCATAAACTTTTCATAAAGCATCAGTGATTTCACCATTCTTCTACCCAAGCTTCACCAAAAGTTTTATGTTTGTTCTTGCTTCAGTTTTAGCAGAATCCATGTTGTTCTGATAGGGGCTCTGCCATCTTATCCTTCTTACTGCCTCAAACTAGATCCTGTTCAGACATATTCTAACAAGTTAGTATATGTTTATTTTGGTGCAAAAAATTTTTGAAATCCATGCATGGTTTTTTTCAAACTATGCATATTCCACGAACTTTTTGAAGCCCCCTTATATGTATGTTAGACATAGTCATTACTCTTTAAACTGTGTAAAGTAGACATTAAGATTTCTATTTTATAGATAAGAAGACAGGCTCATAGACATGATGTCTTATGCAATGCCATATAGCGCGTAGCTGAGCTGAGGAGGGAAGCTTGCAGCCTGTCTCTCCCCACCCTCTCTGCAGACTTGGAGGCACCCCAGTCACCTAGAGTTGCTGCCCAAGATCAAAGACAAGGTATTGCTCCTAGGCAGAGGGAGGACACCCAAATAGCCCCCAGGAGCCAGGACATGCAGACTCAGCACTGCTTTGACTGGGAAGTCACTGTGTTACCTGCTGCCTCTTTGTTTTCTCATCCTACAAAAGGCTTGGACTCTCAGGGCTGGCAGGGGCCTTGCGGATTAGTCATTTAAATCTAGACTCTTGCTGTTTGAGGAAAGAAGTCCAGAGTGGTTAAGCCACTAGATCCAGGTCTCACAGGTGGCTGGTAGGAGATCCACATTCATTCAGATTGTCTGTGTACCGTTTGTGGAAGTGGAAGTGCCAGCCAGCATAGTGCTGGCCATAAGCTGAAGCAGTGGAGGGTAGATGGGAACGCTTGGGGTATTGGTCAGGGTACCAGAGAAGCAGTAGGGGATGGATGTTAAGAGATGTACTGTGAGGAATTGGCTGCTGCGGTTGTGGGGTCTGGCTAGGTAAGTCTGGAATCCTGTAGGGAAGGACGTGAGGAAGGGCAGGCGGGAACTCTCAGGTGTGGGCCGAAGCTGCAGTCCACAGGCAGAATTCCTTCTTCTTGAAGGAAGCCTCAGTTCTGCTTTTAAAGTCTGCCAACTAATTGAGTCAGGCCCAGCCAGATTATCTATTTAGAAAGGAAAAGGATTATCTGCTTTCTAAAAGTGAGCTGATTGTGAACTTTAATAACATCTGCAGAAGACCTTCACAGTAACACCTAGTGTTGCCAGTGGGCTGGCAGCTATAGGATGCTCCACACCTGTTCTCTGGGATGCTGGAGGGAGACTGAGGTCCATGCCTTTGTCCCAGCTCTGTATGATCCTGAGCAAGCTACTTGACCTCTCTAAGCCTTGATTTCCTCATCTGTACAGTGGGAATGATGTGCCTTTTTTTTTTAAAAAAAGAAAGTTGCTATGACAGTTAGAAAAGAAAAAGCTTAATACCTCAACATAATAAAGGCCATATATGAAAAGCCCATAACTAAGAGCATATTTAGTGGTGCAAGACTGGAAAAGATTTTCCTCTTAAGATCAGGAACATGACAAGGATGCCTGCTTTCACCACTTTTATTTAACACAGTACTGAAAATTCTAGCCAGAACAATTTGGCAAGAAAAAGAAATAAAAGGCATCCAAGTTGGAAAGGAAGAAGTAAAATTATCTCTGTTTTCAGATGACATGATCTTACACAGTATGTAGAAAGCCCTAAAGATTTCACACACCAAAAAAGCTGTTAGAACTAATAAATGAATTCAGCAAAGTTGCAGGATACAAAATCAACATGCAGAAATTGGTTGCATTTCTATACACTAACATTGAGCAATCTGGAAAGGGAATTAAGAAAATAATTCCATTTAAAATAGCATCAAAAAGACTAAGATATTTAGGAACAAACTTAACCAAAGAGGCAAAAATTTGTATACAGGAAACTACTGAAAACTACTGAGAGAAATTAAAGAGGACCAATAAATGGAAAGACATCTTATGTTCATGGATTAGAAGACAATATTAAGGTGTCAGTACTACTCAAAGTGACCTACAGATTCATTACAGTCCCCATCAAAACTCTAATGATGTTTTTTGGTAGAAACAGAAAAATCCATCCTAAAATTCATATGGACTCGCAAGGGATCCTGAATAGCCAAAACAATCTTAGAAAGAACAAAGTTGGAGATCTCACACTTCCTAATTTCAAAACTTACTATAAAGCTATGGTTACCCAAACAGTGTAATAGTTGCATAAAGACGGACACGTAGACCAATGGAGTAGAATAGGGAGTCCAGAAATAAACCCTCACATATATGGTCAAATGATTTTTTTGACAAAGGTGTCAAGGACATTCAGTGGGAAAAGGACGGTCTTTTCAACAAATGGTGTTGGGAAAACTGATATCCACGTGCAAAAGAATGAAGTTGGACCCCTAACCTGTACTGTATTAAAAAATCAACTCAAAATAGATCGAAGTCCTAAATATGAGAGCTAAAACTCTAAAACTCAAAAGAAAACACAGGGGAAGAGCTCCATGACATTGGGTTTGACAATGATTTCTTGGATATGACACCAAAAGCACAGATAATAACAAAAAAAATAGATAAATTGGGCTACATCAAATATAAAAACTGTGCATCAAAGGACACAGTCAAAAGAGTGAAAAGGAAACCCAAGGAATGGAAGAAAATATTTGCAATTCATGTATCTGATAAAAGTTTAATATCCAGAACGTGTAAAGAACTTTTAGAACTTATACAAAACAACTTGATTAAAAAATGGGCAAAGGACTTGAATACACATTTCTCCACAGAAGATATACGAATGGCCAATAAGCGCAGGAAAAGATGCTCGGCATCACTAATCATTAGGGAAATGCAAATGAAAACCACAACAAGATACCACCTTACACCTATTAGGATGGTGACTATCAAAAAACCAGAAAATAACAAGTGTTGGTGAGGATGTGATGAAATTGGAAGGCTTGTGCACCGTTGGTGGGAATGTAAAATGGTGAAGCCTAATGGAAAACACTACGGTGGTCCCTTAAAAAATTAAAAATAGAATTACCGTATGCTCTAGGAGTGACTCCACTTGTGGGACTTGCAGAGATAGTTGCACACCCTTGTTCACAGCAGCGTTATTCTCAGTAGCCAAACGTGGAAGCATCTGGGGTGTCCACTGGCAGATGACTGGATCAACAAAGTGTAGTGTGTACATACAATGGAATATTATTTTGCCTTAAAAAGGAAGGAAATTCCGACACGTTATAACATGGATGAACCTTGAGGATGTTATGCTGAGTGAAAGATGTCAGACACAAAAGGACGAATCCTGTATGATTTCACTTATATGAGGTACATGGAGTAGTTAAACTCATAAAGACAGAAAGTCAAATGGTGGTTACCAGGAGCTGCGGGGTGGGGATGGGGAGTTAGTGTTTAATGGGGACAGAGTTTCAGTTTCACAAAATGAAAAGAGTTTTGGAAATGGATGATCGTCAGGGTAGCACAACAGTGTGAATGCACTTACTACCATTAACTGTACAGTTAAAAATGGTTCAGTTGGCAAGTTTTATGTCGTGTGTATTTTATCACAATTTTTTACAAAAAGAGACAACTTAGCACCATATCTAGTAAACACTCACTGAATGTTTATTAAAAACATCTGACCAGTCACAGAGACACTCAGTACATATGAAACAGACACACTCAATACATACGAATTCTACCTGACATTATTATTCATGCCCCTGAGTTTCTGCCATCCCACCACTCTGGGACTTGGTTTCCAGTCCCTCCTCTCTCCTGTTCCTGTCCTCCACATGCAGTTGTAACCATGCCTCCCTCCCTCTTCCAGTCTGGTGAGGTGGGAAGTTGTTCTCTATGGTGGTTTAACCAGGACAGAGGCTGTGTCTGTGTGCAGAGGGGTGGCTGGCTGGCTCCTCCTTCCAGATGCTGGACTATTAGAAGTGATTCCAACATGGGACTCCCCCCAAGTGCTTTGCACCCCTTAGTGCACCGGGGTAACGTAGAGAGGGCACCAGTCAGTCTGACTTACAGAGCTTAGGGCAATGTTTATGGCACTGTGGCTGCAGGTGGAGCCGGCTCAAAATAGAATCTGAAGAAAAACTTTAAAAGATGAGCCCCTGCCCATAATACGGTGCCTTTTCTGGTCTCATGGCAAATTGCACCCCTCCATTCACTGCAACAATCCACACCCCACAACCAGCCACTGGAGTTATGAAGAAACTGAAAGTGGCAGGAAGGTTTAGAGGTTCACCTTTTTGAAGTCTTTGTTTTGAATTGAATAGTATGCAATACCAGGAAGATAAGCGAGAATGTTCTTTTTTTATATAAGCTTCTTAATTCAAGTGTAACATACACAGAAAAGGAAAAAATCCTAAGTGTTTTCTCAAATTTTCTCAAAGTGAACACGTGTCAAACTACTACCCAGACTAAAAAATAAAACATCACCAGAACCCTCAAGCGTGCCCTCCCAGCCACAATCTCCCTATACCCAAAGGTAACCAGAATCCTATCACCAAATATTATTTTTGCTAATTTTTGAATTTTTTCATAAATGAATTTCTGTAACATATACTATCTTGTGGTAGCTTCTTTAATGCAACATTATGTTGGTGAGAGTCATTCATGGGTGTCGGGTGTGACAGTAGTTCATTGACTGTCACTGT
This sequence comes from Propithecus coquereli, assembly GCF_000956105.1. NCBI lineage: Eukaryota > Metazoa > Chordata > Mammalia > Primates > Indriidae > Propithecus > Propithecus coquereli. The sequence goes on along the minus strand of NW_012143190.1, from coordinate 2,430,562 downwards.
TACATAGTTTTACATTGTGTAATATACAAGAATTTTATCCATTCTGCATTTGATGGACGTTTGGATCTTTTCTAGTTTGCAGTGGTTATTGCTGCTGGGAACATTCTTATACATTTGGTGCACATATGATTGCGTTTCCATTGAGTATACATCTAGGGATGGAATTGGCAGATCACAGGGTCTGGGTGTGCTGATATTTTAGTGAGCACTGCCAATCCATTTTCTGACGTGGATGGACCAAAGTACACTCTCACCTGCAAATATGAATTTCATTTGCTTAGCATCCTTGCTTATAATTGCTGTCGTCATCCATTTTAATTTTAATTCTGGCGGATATATAGGGGGATCCTGTGGTGCTAATTTGTATTTCACTGAAGACTAATGATGTTATCTCTTTTGAATATTTTTATCGTGCTCTTGGAAATCTTTTTTTAAGTCCCTGTGCAAGTCTTTTGCTCAATTTTCATTTTTTTTTATTATTTTAGTGCTTTGTCGAAGTTCTTTATGTATTCAGTACCTAAGACTTTTGTTAGCTCTACATATGGAAAATATTTTCTCACGCTCTTCCTTTCTCACTTTCAGTGGTATCTGTTATTGGAGGGAAAGCCCAGATTATATATCTTTTCCTTCACGGTTAATGCTTTTTTGTGCCCTGTTTAGGAAATCTATGCATACCCCAAGAACATGAAAACATTCTGCTGTGTTAGCTTCTAGATGCTTTGTTGTTTGAACTTTCACTTTTAGGTCTACAGTAGTTGACTTTTTAGTGTATGGTATGAGTCAGATGTCAAGATTCATTTTTCTTCCAGTGAGTATCTAGTTGACTCAGCACCGTTTATTACCTCACTGTTCATTACAATGAAGGTCTGACTTCATTTTTGATGTTTGACTGCTGACAGCTTTCAAGCCCCACTCCTGCTACTCCACCTCGGGGCACCTGACGAGAGAGCCTGCACACAGCCTTCCTGGGGCTGGCGGGAAGTTCAGACCCCACAAGCCCTGTCACAGCCTGCAACGTCCCTCCATCCCCGTGGCCCCACCCCTTAACCACCAGGGCTACTCACTCTCACTTTCTCTCAAGCCACTCAAGCCATTTTTGGACTGGCTTTTGTGCCTGCCCCGTCTTCCCCAGGAATACTCAAGCTGAGAGCAATGAATCTCTTCACACCCTCCTGAGGCAGGTGTGGGGGAGTTGATCCCACCCGCCACAGCTTGGTCACAGCACCCCGCAATGTCATTTTTCTCGTAAATGGAATTACTTTATATGTGTGGGTCTCTAGTCAATTCCACTGGTCTGTTTGTCCATTCAAATACCAAAATATCTTAATGACTGTAATTTTATAAAAGGTATTTACATCTGCTAGTTTTAGTCCTTCGATTTTGTTCTTGTTTAAGATGATCTTGCTGCGTTTGGCCCTTTGCGTTTCCATATAAATTTTAGAATTATTCTGTCAATTTCCACACCGACACTTGCTCACAAACAAACCTTGCTGAGATTTTGATGAGATTCTTTTGAATTGCAGATCCATTTAGAAGGAATTGACATCCTCATAATATCAAGTCTTCCAATCTAAGAATATGTAATTTCCCTTTATTTAGGTTTACTTTAATTTTTCTTGATAGATTTTGTAGTTTTGTGTATACAATATCTTTTGTTAAATTTCTTCTGAGGCATTTGATTATTTGTTTGCTATTGTTGCTATGATACATGGTATTTTTAAACCTTCTTTGCTTTTCATGGGGATGTAGACATATGTTTTTATGTATATTTACCTTGTATCCAGCACCCTTCCT
>NW_012143190.1:2426281-2426578 GCF_000956105.1 Propithecus coquereli | reverse complement strand
TCTAGTAACCACCATTCTACTTTCCAACTCTATGAATTTAACTACTTTAGATACCTCATTTTAGTGGAATCACACAGTATTTGTCTTTTTGTGACAGGCTTATTTTACTTAGCATAATGTTCTCAAGCTTCATCCATGTGTCATGTGACAGGATTTCCTTCCTTTTTTAAGGCTGAATAATATTCCATGATATGGATGTACCACATTTTCTTGATCCATTTCATCCATTGATGGATATTTGGGTTGCTTATATCCCTTGCCTATTGTGAGTAGTGCTGTTCTCAACATGGGTATGCA
>NW_012143190.1:2370708-2425268 GCF_000956105.1 Propithecus coquereli | reverse complement strand
TCCATTTAGGATACCACATTAAGTTTGATCATCATGTCTCGTTAGGCTCTTTTAGACTGTGACAGTTTCTTGGACTTTCCTTGTTTTTGATGACCTTGGCTGTTTTGAAGAGCAGTGGCCAGGGATTTTATAGAATATCCTTCAATTTGGGTTTGGCTGACATTTTTCTCATGGTTAGACAGGGGTTAAGGGTACTTGGGCAGAAGGTTGTATTGGGAAAAGTGCCATTTTTATCCTATCAAATCGAGTACGTAATTGATCGTGGTTGGTATTAACCTTGATCGTCTGGGAGTTATGCACCATCTCCATGATGGGGCAGTGTCTACAGAAATTATTTGGAAGTTTGTACAGGGAGATTTGTTTATTTTCCCTCATTTATTTGTTTATTGATTCGTTTATTTACATCCTTATGGACTCATGGGTTTTCATTTTATACTTTGGGTTATAATCCAGTAATATGTTATGTAGTTTGTTGTTCAGATAGTTCCAGTTTTTGCCCTTTTCTAAGATACCCAAATATCAGGCTCACTTCTCTGTTTCCCTTTTTTCCAAGAATTTGGTTCATCAGGTTCTCAATGCTGTATTAGCCCTAAGCCACAATTTCTTGTTTCCCTAGCCTCACGAGACTGCCAAAAGTTCTGCTTAGCTCTGTGGCCTCTTAGCCACTATTTTCTGCTTTTTTCTTTTTTTAAATAACCTTTTGGCTTTCATCATTCACAAATCCCCAAGTGCCTTGATGAGAAAAGCAGCACAGAATACTGAGCTTTTTTCTATATATTTTCCTACTTGTCATGATCTCAGCCCCTCAAGTCCTAGCTGCTTTGGAAGCTCTCTGATGCTTCCACAGAAGTTTATTTCTTTCTTTATTTTAAACTTCATCAAGAGTTTCTAGTTGTTTTTGGTGGGAGGATTAGTATGACACAAGCTAGTGCGTTATAGCCAGCAGTGGAATTCCTTAGGCGTAACATATTTTATTTCTCCCACTTTGTCATGGTTGGTAGTGCCTCATAATATTTTGAAACCTGATGCTTTGCACGCATACATTAAATTTCCTAAGTAATGCAGATTTTATGTCATATAGGTAAACGAGTCATTCCTTGCATTTCCTTCATTTATACTCTTAGTCACAAGAGCTTTACCAGAGGATTGGCTTCCACCTTCTCTTTAAGGTAAGGAAAAACAATAATGATCTTGGAAGAAGATAGTCTTCATTATAAAAGCTTTTGAGGAAAGGAACAAATGAGAGAGCAGAGCTATGTAAAATGTGCTTTTCAGTCTGGGGTTCTTGGGACAGTGTAATTTCTGGTGCAGAGTTTTGGTTTGGCCTTAAAGAAATGAAGCCTCCCTATGTGGTTAATAATGGACTTGCGTAAGAACACTGTGTCAGTACGTGTGTGATTCACACGAGCATATCTGGCAATGGAAGCGTACCTTTCACTTGATCAAGCTGGTAAGAGCTGCATGCTCTTGCTGAATGTTACTGCTGCCCTCCCTGCAGTTGGCTTGATGTCCTTTCGTCCCTTCGAGTCATCATCCCTGTTTTGTATCATAGAAGATACATGATTGTGTCATGTGTTTGGAAGAGCTGCTGTTTCCTTTATTGTCATCCATGGTTGAAAAGAGCCAAATCATTGGAAAATCTCTACAAATTGACAGTTATCCCTGAATTGATGCCTTTTTAGTATGCTCATCCAACCAGCTTCTAATCCATCTCATTTTGCTGCATCCAGCTCACATATTTCAGCGTGATCCGCAGGAACGCTGGAAAGGACCTGCTAAAATCCTGCCTTGCTAAATCCCACTGTACTCTTCTCTGGGTCTCCTTTACCTGCCTTTGCATTAATAGATACCCTACCAGAGAAAGAAATGAGGCTAATTTCAAAAACTTATTCTCATTGAACTCACGTTTAGCTCTAATAATTACCACTTTCTTAATGGTGATTACAAAAAACCCTTTTTAATAAGTACGTTTTAGAACTGCACTGTCTAATGTGGCAGCTACTAGCTACATGTGGCTGTTTAAATTTAATTTAAATAAATTAAAATGAAGCAAATGAAAAATGCAGTTCCTCCTCTGAACTAACCATGTTTCAAGTGCTCGATGCCTACCGTGTTGAGCAGTGCAGATAGAACACTTCTATCACTGCAGAAAGTTCTTTTGAACAGAGCTATTCTAAAATCTTGTCTAGAATCAGATTTGAGCTCACCAGTCTCAGATTGTCCAATCATCATTTGACTTTTTAATACTTACATAGTATTTTCCTGTCACCTCTCTTCTTTTCCACATTTCCTCCAAAATCACCTTCAAAGACGACTCCATTTCTTGATTGCCTGAAACAGTCTAAAATGCAAGTGTTGGATTTGGGCTACCTTTTTGGCTCCCAGGGAGATTGCATTAAAGATGAAATGATCCCAGGCTCAGTGGCTCACGCCCGTACTCCCAGCACTTTGGGAGACCAAGGTGGGAGGATTGCTCAAGGCCAGGAGTTTGAGACAAGCCTGGGCGGCATAGTGAAACCCTGTCTCTACAAAAAATAAAAAAAATTAGCCATGCACGGTGGCACACGCACCTTTAGTCCCAGCTACTTGGGAGACTGAGGCAGGAGGATTGCTTGAGCCCAGGAGTTTGAGGCTGCTGTGAGCTATGATGATGCCACTGTGCTCTAGCCTGGGTGAGAGAGTGAGAGCCTGTCTCTAAAAAAAAAAAATGAAAAATGAAAATAAAAGACAGATGAAACGAAGCTACATTTGGTCTTCTAGGATTTGTTCTGAAAACCAGCACTGTCTGTCTTTCTGTTTATGTGATTGCTATTATTAATAAGAAGAAATAAAGGGGAAAAGAATGTGATCCCCATTGCTTGGCCCAGGATTGTGCTTCTGAGTGCTGTTGGGGACAAGAGGCTCTTGGAAAATCAGCCACGGAGTTGTCTTTTCCTGAAGTGGATGCCGTCCGGGGCAATTGCAGAAAGGGAAGACACTGTAAAATGAGTGTCTGGGGTCCCTCATTTATTTATTTATAGAATCTTCAGTAGAATAAAATCTCCAGTCTTAAAAGACAAAAGAAAACTTGCCCAGCTCTCCTGAGGTTGACAGCCTCAGCTGCTAAATCCCATCCTGAGCGGGTAGCTCCCCTCCTGCCTGTCCTGTGGCTCACCTCCAGGACCCACACTCACCGGTGTGGTTTGCTGGTGGATGGTAAAGGGGGAGGGAAGATGAAAATATTTTAGGACCCAGATCCCAGACAGCGTTGTTAGTAGAGAGCTTATTATCATGTCAGGAAGAAGAAAAATCTTTGTTAGTTGAGTGAATACATTAAAAAAAAGTAACGAAGTGCTTATCAGGCACTTGGGATTTCTTGCTCTTGTGCTAATGGGATTTTTGAAAATCTACCCACTGTTTCAGATTCTTACTTGCTCAGTGATATCTGCATCCAGTTAGCAGATCACGAGCCAGGTACGTGGGGGAACAAGAGGGAGAGAGAACTGGAGGAAGGCGATCTGGGCTCTTGGCAGGGACCCTGGGTTACCAGTGGTGTGACCTCAGGCAAGTCACTGCGGTGCTCGGTCTTGGTTTCGCCCACTGCCCCTCCTTTGCAGAAGGGCATGTGTGTGTAGGAGCTGTGTTAGACAGCACGTCTACCTGTAGTCAGCACAGGGACAAGGTAAACTTTTATTGGCCCCTTTGAGAGGTAAGGCGATGGAGCTTAAAGAGCACCTGTGCCACCGAGTGAACACTAATTCACAATTGTTGTTATTTTATGTGAAGACCCCTTACTTGCTGGTCCTGATTTTCTCTGCAGGACCTTTGGTGAATCAGGGAAGGCCTCCCGGCTTTTAGCATGTCATGTGTGACATGTGTCATGTGTGATGTGGCCACAACAACCTCCGCCTCTAACTTGAAGGGGTGGCAGGGACTACGTGAGGATGGCCGAGTGCTGCTCAAATGCGTGGCTGGATTATTGGGATTGGAGGTTAGAGATCGAGAGCGGGTAGAAACGTGGGAAGAGCTGACAGCTTTTCAGAAGGCATTGCTATATTGTGCACCTCGCAACTCAGGCAGTGTGCTTGGTGGGGAGAGAGAAGTGGCTGTCCTTCTTTCTGTCCACGTGGTACCGACGGCCGATGTGTTACTGGGTGTGGGTGTCTCCTCGGACAGTCTCTGGGCTTTCCTCTCCCCTCTCTTCCTTCTTTCCTATTTCTCCTTTGCTCTTCTGTCTCTGTTTCTTTCTCCTTGCATTTCATCTCTTTCTTCCTGTCTTTCTTTTCTGAAACAGGGTCTTGGTATATCTCCCAGGCTGTTTTCAAGTTCCTGCCCTCAAGGGATCCTCCCATCCATGTCAGCCTCCCAAGCAGCTGGGATTGCGGGCACCAGCCACCATGCCTGGCATTTCTTCTCTTTCTCTTCCTTCTCTCTTCCTCCTTTCCCTTCAAACTTTAACAGGTTTCTTTCATCATGCAATGCTTATTAAAGAAATCTGGTGATTAATATTTTTATGTTTCTTTCCAAGAAAGCCAATCTAAAGGACTGTGTAAGTTCAGACTGTGGATAGAGTGATGACAGCCATGCAGAGCTTTGGAGGAAGGAGGGTGGGGTCCCGGTGCCCCCCTGTGTCAGTGGGTGTGTGTGCACAGCGTGGCGCTCGCCTGCATGTGGATGGGAGGCTTTGGGGTTTCATGTCCTTGTTCCTTGAGCTGGGGCCTCTCAGGGCTGGGGGAGGAAGAGTGTCCAAAGCAAAAGGCCAGATTCACCCAGAGCTCTGTTCAGTTTTCAGAAGTGTTCATTTTATTTTCTTTTTGATAATTTCCTTCTATTTCCTCTTTTCTCTTTTTATGGAATTCCCGTTTATTGGATATTGGATCTCTGATGTTATCCTTTAAGTCTCATCTTTTCTTTCATATTTTTCCATCTCCTTTTCTTTTTGTTCTGCTTTCTGGGATATTTCAATGACTTCATTCTTAAATTCCTGTATTGAAGTTTTTATACTTTCCTTTCCTTTTACTTTACAAGGGCTCTTTCTATTCTTTCATCATTTTCTTTTTTTGTAGCACCTGGTTTTTTTGTGCTTGGAAGCAGTATCTTCTTACATTTGTTTGAAGGTATTACTATTTTATATCTTTTTGACAGTTGCTTCAGTTTCTGTATTTTCTTTGTTTTCTTTGGTTCCTTTGCACCTGTGCATCTGGATTTTCTTCTTCCTGTCCGAGGCCTTCCTCCCCAGTCTGTGGTGCTTGGTGGTGCATTCCCATTCAGGAGTGAAGCACCGAAGCTTGGTTGGAATCTACGTGAGTATCACCTGGGGAGCGTTAAAACATACTTCTCCTGGGGGACTGTCCCAGGCCACTTGCATCAAGAGTGGGTCTGTGTATTGATGGATTGATACATGAAGATGTGTAGATAAAAATACAGATTTCACTATTAAAAAGATTTGTTCTGTAAAATTTGGATTCAGTCAGAAGGCCGCACTCAAGGATCCAGAAGGCTACAAGGGGCCCTGAGGCTGCAGGTTCCTCACCCCTGGCTGGGGTGACAAATGCCGGTCCTCCTGAGAGTTGGTAGCATTACCAGGCTGCGAAACCACTCTAGTGCTTTTTACTGCACTGGGTGCCTGGGAGACTCATTGCGTCCACACGCTTCTCGGTCTTTCTGTGCCTTTGACAAATTGCAGAGTGGGAGGAACTGTATATACCTACAGAGACTGTTCAGTGACATTAAGTTTCAGGGACCTATGGGCAAGAAGGATGAGCTGACAGCCCAGGGGGCTGGGCAGTCCTCCTACCGAAGGAGTCTTCGCATCTGGGACAGGAAACGTGGGAAGTGCAGCTGTGGACAGTGGGGTCCAGGAGAGGCCACCTGGTGGCAGATGTGGCCGGAGAGCAGCACCTGGCTGGGGCTGGAGTGGGAACTGCCAGGGAAGCTTTGAGGGCAGAGAATTTGGTTCTTGGGCTCTGGTGAAGCCAAACATCCCTCTCCCAACCTCTGGGAAAACAGTGGAGCCCAGGAGTGAAGGATACAGCAGATCAGTAAGTAAGAAGAACCTGCAGTTTGAGAGGGAAGAGAGGGTGGGAGACACCAGGGGCACACGAGGTGGCCTGGGCCTGGGCCCTCACCACTCACTGTGTGCGACCTTGCGTCAGCCTCACCTCCTCTTGGAGCTTTGGTATCTTCAGTTGGGAAGTGAGGATCATGACCTTCCTGCCGGGTGGGAGACGGGCTGATGTTGGGAGATAGGTCAATAGAGACTGGGGCACAGGAGGCAAATTTGGTGTTTTCTGTGACTCTCAGAGTTTATAGTACAGCCTCCCCCATGCAGCAGAGATCAGGTTTGCCCTTGAGCTTGCAAACTGGCTGAGGCATGAAGATGGAAGCAGAAAGGAGTAGGCAAAGGACAGGCACGCTCCTGGCTGCCCCCTCTCCCCAGTGAGTTGGCTCTTGGAGTGAAGGCGCAGGCCTGGGTCCGCATGCCTATGCTCATGGCCCCTCCTCCTCCTCTTCTCCGCGCTGAGCCTATCACTATGTTCTCAAAGGAGGAAGGTGGCCTTTTGCATTCCCTGTTGGCTCAGTACTTGTTGCCATTTATTTTTGATTTAAGGGCATTATAGATAGGCAATTTGTATTTTATTTGTAAAACATCTGAAGAATTATTCAACACAGGAATATATTCTGGGACAAAATTCAGGTATCAGAGATAAAGCTGAGCTTCCCTTGGCCACCATCTACAACCTCTCTCTCCCCAGAGAGAACCACTTCTAGGGGTTTAGTGTGTCCTCCAGATCACTTATTTCACATGTACATGCATATATACATTTGTAGATGTACATGGCTGTGCTTTGTTTTTACACATATGGAAGGTGTCTCAGAGTCTGTGCATTGTTCTACTACTTGAGTTGCTCATGGCACAATATTCTGGAGAACTACATGACTGTACAAATAGGTCTATCTTGGAGATCTACCTCATTTGTTTTAACTGCTGCAGAGGCTTTTAGGGACTGTGTATAGTGCTGGATACTGTTTAATGAACACATTCCTACGATGAGCATTTAGGTTGTTTCCTGGGGTTTGCTATCACAAACAGTGATGCTTGTGGGTTAATGCTTCTCCTGAGGCAGCAGCAAGAATGGAATTGCTGCAACATCATCTGCATTCTGTGCTTTAACAGACACTATCAGGTTCCCTTCCAACGTGGCTACAAAGTGGTTTTGTCCCTGTAGTGTAATTGGTTCCTGACATTATAACTTTGCTGATGTGGTCTCAGTCTTATTTTGTCATTTCCCAGGTTGTTCATGAGGTCAAGAATATTTGCCTATGTTTATTAGCACTTGGATTTTCTCTTTGGTCAATTACCCTTTTGTAATTTTTGCTCATTGTTTCCTACTGGGTTATTTGTCTTTTTCTTACTAATAGATAGGGGTTTTTTAGTGTTCGTGTGAGTGTTTGAGTGTGTGAATGTACAAGCAAAAATGTTGTAGTACATCCTGGATGCTAATCCTCTGTTATATTTTCTTCCAATCTGTTTTTTGTCTTCTTTCTTTTAGGTGGTTTTTTTTTCCTTATGCAGATTTAAAAATTATTTCTTGTTGTAGTTAAATAATTCACTTTATTTAGGGATCATAGGAAAATGTAGAAAGGAGATTTGCATTCTTTTTCTTAGTGTTATAAAAGTAATTTCTTTTTTAAAAAAATTAATTTACTGAGGTACGATTACCATTCGAAAGCTGTACGTAGTTAATGTATACAACTTGGTGAGTTTGGAGGTAATTACACACCCACGAAACCATCACCACAGTCTTTCCCATAAACAGATCTGTTACCTGCTAGTTTCCTCCTGCCCACTTTATTTCTTATTATTTGTGATAAGAGCACTTAACAGAAGATCTTCCCTCTTAGCAAAATTTTAAGTATACAATACAGCGTTGTTAACTATAGGCACCGTGCTTTACAGTTGAACCCCCGCCCCCATCCCCTGCACGTGGAATCTCCCTCCTTCCCCCGACATGTTTTGTTCCGTTACACTTCCCCATCGCAGACACTGGGCTGGACCAGTTGTCCTGTATCAAATCCCATCCCATTTGTTTGATTGCTTTCTCGTGGTATCATTTAACTTTGCACTTTATCCCTTGTTGTCCTCGTCAACTGGAATTTCAGTCTAAAGGCTCGTGTATTAGTTTTTGCTGCATAACAGCAACAGAATCTCATTGATGTAAAACAGTGAGCATTTTTTCTGTATTTGTAGGCAGGGCCAGCAAAAGGGCAGGTGTGTTTAGGTTGCAGGTCTGCTGGGGTGGCTCTGCCTGACATGTGTTTATTCTGAGACCTGGGCTAGAGGGGGAGAGGCTGCCTGGGGCACACGTTGCTCATGGCGAAGCACAGGAATACAAGAGGAGTGAGCGGAAATATTAATAGACGATGGCCCCTAAGCAGTCTTGGAACTTGCGCATCGTCACTTTGTTCACATTCCGCTGGCAAACCTGTTATCAATGGAGTGGGGAAGTGTGCTTCTCCATGGAAGAAGGCATATTTGCTGAATGATGAATCTAATCTACCAAAGTGTGTTTACATTCAGACAAAAATTTCTTGGCCAGAATATTTCATAAGTAGTGCTGTGCGTTTCATATTGCAAACATATCACAATTCTCACATAATATACGGTTGTCTCACTATTAGCAATTGATCTGACTAGTTATGATTAAGTATTAGGTTAAGATGGTGATAGCTTGAGCCCACTTTCATAAAGTTTTTTATTCTTGAAACTGGTAAGAAATCTATGAATAGTTCTTCGGCGCTGTGTATATGTTGGGTGCCCAATTAACCTTACATTATCCATTGATGATCCTGGCCTGAATCAGTTAATTCATTAGTTGTTGCAAATTGGTGGTTTCATAATTATCCCATACTGTTTACATTTATTAGCTGGTATTCTTCTATAACGAAAACATTTTTCTCATTAACTTGGAGTTATTAGACCGCCCCGAACTATACTATCTATTGTTAAAACAGGACAAATACTTGATTATTTCCCTTCAATTATTAATTTTCAGAATAAAAAGTTGGCAATAGACAATTTTGATGGTCTGATAAATTCTCTGGGATTGAGCCATCTTACTTTTTATGACATAAACCAATTTTGGTCATGATGTATTAGTTTTTAATCTCATACTGAACCTATCTGTTAAATTTTTATTTAGGATCTTTGTGTGTCTCTTCCTGTTGGAGACAGATTTGTGTTTATACTTTCGTAAAATGAGTTGCTTTAGCTTTCCATTTTTTTTTGAGATCTGACATGGCAACGATCTATTCCTTGAAAATTTAGTAAAACTTGCTTATAAATTCATCTGGGTTTGGTTATACCTGGTATTTATTTTAAAATATCTTCTATAGCTGTTCAGATTCTCTACTTATTGAGCCAATCGTGGTAATTTATGTTTTTTAAGACAGTCTTCCATTTCATTCAGTTAGATTTGCAAATTTATTGGCACAAAGCTCTGAAAAGTATTCCCTTATAATTTAAAATTTTTTCTGCATATATAATTATGGGCCTCCTTTTGGTTATAATGTTTATTTGTGTCTTCTTTTTTCCTTAATAATATTTGCCTCATTATATATTCTTCTTGTACTATGCCAACTTTCAATTAATTCTGTCACTTAAAGTTTTCTTATTTTATATTTTCTAATTCTACTTTTTATCTTAATTCTTCACTTTTTCTTTCTTAGGCTTATTTTTTACTTTAACTCTCTTTTCTACCTTTAAAAAAACTGTCTAATAAGTGTATGTATTTCCTAATGAGTACTAATTTAGTCATATCACTTAGTTGTGGTATCCTAGTTTTTGTTCATTTGTTCATTTTGTTCATTATAACTTACATTTTGAGTGTTTTCTAAATCTAAGTTATTTAAAACAATATTTAAGAATTTTGCAGGCATATAATTTTTTTTTTTTTTAACTATCTTTGTAGCAGTCTGGGTCCAGTCAGGAGGTGGAACCACAGGGGAAGCGTCATAGAAAGAATTATTAAGTATGACAGGAGAGTAACTATAAGATATTGGAAACTCTATATGATATTGTGGGGCTGAGGGAGAGTACCCAAGCAATGACAAACCTGGATGAGCTCCAACCAAGGGCAAACTTGTTGGCCAAGGTGTGGTGCAGCCCCTGGAGAGCAGAGATCCCTGGTTGAGGCAGGCCAGAGCTGGTCTGGAGCTGCTGCTGTAACAATAGGCCACCATCTGGAGGGCAGGCTGGGCAGCAGCAACTGGTGGTGTGGGCCTGAGGTGGGGCAGAGGCCATCAGAGGGTGCAGGACTTGCAGAAGGAACGACTGCTCAGTATGTGACCTTCCAGACCATGCATGCTACATGGGCTTTGTCGAGGGAGTCCAGCAGGTGGCTGGCTGTGTGGGGCTCTGGTTTCCATACTGAAAGATTAGCCAGACCAAGGCTACGGGGTTGCAGAAGAACTGAGTTCTGGGCCTGAGGCCTGAGCCAGGAATTGCAGGAAGCCTCTTCCTCTTGCAATGTCCCTCCATCGCCATCTGCCAAGAAAGATTAGCACTGTGCTCACTTTAAAGGAGAAATGCTTAAGGGAATTCTGTTGTTTATCCGGAATTTATCTGGAACATATATTGAAGGGTGCTTTCAGGATTGGGAGGCAATACACGGTAACTGACACAATCTTTCTCTAATTTTATTCCATTGTATTCAGTGAGTATAGCTGTACAAACACTCCTTTGTAGAATGTAAGATTTCTTTTGTGGCCTAATACTACATAGGCAGGTTTGGTTAAAGCTCAGCATATCTTTTATTTATTTATTTATTTATTTTAACTCTGCTTTCTCTACTTGTTGGGTACTAAGTTCTAAATAAATCTTGTTAATTATTTTTTATATGCCTTCTTATTTTTGGCTACTTAATTTTATTTTAGTTGAAGTCTCCCAATATGAGTATGGCTATTAATTTCATCTTTTATTGTCATCATTTGCTTTGTTTAAATTTTGAAGGTATTTTGTTAAGTTGATAAAGGTGCATGATGCTTATGGTGGATTATTCCTTTTATTGTCAGGGATTTTTCTTTTTGTCCCTTTAAATACTTTCTTGTTTACATTTATTTTGTCTGATGAATATCACCATGATTGCTTCTTCTTGTTAGCATTTGATATATCTTTCTCTACACTTTTATTTTTAGCGATCTCTGTGTCATTTCATTTTAGGTGTAGTGATGTGAGAAACTAAGCAACTCATGGTTGAATTTTCTAAAATAATCTGAAAATCTTATATTTTTCAACAGATGGACTGAAAGAGAGTATAAAGAGTACTGTATTAGTTTTCTCAGGCTGCTGTAACAAATTACCGCAAACTGGGTGGCGTAAGCAATGGGAATTTATTGCCTCAGAGTTCTGGAGGCTGGAAGTCCCAGATGACTGGGACTGGTTCCCCCTGAGGCCTCTCTCTTTGGCCTGCAGATGGCGCCCTCTTGCTGCCTTTTCACATGGCCTTCCTCCTGAGCACGTGCACCCTGGCGTCTCTCGGGGTGTCCAAATTTATGTTATAAAGGACACCCATCGGATTGGATTAAGAACCACCTAACAGCCTCATTTTAACTTAATCTCCCTTTTAGGGGCCCTACTTCCAAATACAGTCACATTCTGGGGCACTGGGGGTTGGGGCTTCAACATAGGAATTTGGTGGGGACACAATTTATAGCAAGCACGTAACTGAATTTTGTTGTGTTTTTTCCATCTCATCTGAAAAATCTCTTTTATTAGGTGAATTTAATCCAGTGATGCTGGTATGTTCTGATTAGTTTTGGCATTTTGGTTTGTTAATAATATTTTCTTATTACTTCTGTTTTGCCTCTGTTCTGTCTTTTATTGAGTGGATTGAGTTTTCTGTGTTTGTTTGTTTTCCTCTAATGGTTTAGGAATTATACCTTCTATTCCTCTTATAGAAATAAGCCAAAGATAAACTTCTATTTTTATATTGGCAGAGTTAAGGAATATATCCTCCTCCCTTACAAAACAAAAATCTTAGCATATGCTTACATTCCTCTGCTTCCTCCCCAGCCCTCTCCTTTCTCTCATGTTGTTATAATTTCTGATTTTAGCTCTAGAATGCCAGATTATTGAGGAATTTTACAATCATCAGTTATTTAAGATTAGTCATGTTACAATTTCTCCCCTCCTCATCATTGCTGTTTTTGTATTTGTGTTTCCTTTTTGGTAATGATTCATTTTTTGAGAATTCTTTTTCTATTTGCATGGCTGAAAACGTCTATATCTTGACCTATCTTGGGAAGGATAGTTTGGCTGGATACAAATTCCAACCAAGGTTTTTTCCCTCAGAACTTGGGACACATTCTCCCATTGTCTTCCACATTCAGTGTTGCCGATGAAAGTCTGATATCAACCTCATAACTTGATTCTTGCTTCTTTGTATATAATCCCCACCCCACCTCTGAAAGCTTTTAGGATTTTCCCTTATGCTTACTATCCTGGAAGTCCACCATGATGTGTGCGGCAGCACTGTTGGTTGTCCTCTTAACATCCATCCTCCCCACCCTCTTTCTTCCTTACTACCAAATGGTGCCTGGCCCTGGAGGTGGAGGCACCTGCAATCTGCCACCTTGGAGTCTCTCCCACTTTTCCCAGAAGTCCTCTTCTATACCTAGTTTGGGCTGTGATTTCATCCTTCTGTCTGATTCCATCTGCCTTCCCATTCAGTGATTCATAAAGATTCTGGTCCATGGAAGGCACCTCTTTTTTTTAAATCTAGCACAGCTTTATGGTTACTTTAAAGTAGGCTCACCATTCATAGAAGGGATCCCTTAGGCCAGTAATTTTCCAATTCTAAGATACATAAGAATTATCTGAGGTGCTTCCTACAACGATAGATTTCCAGGCCCACCTCCCAACATGTTCTGAAATAGTATTTTAGTCACTGCCTTAGGTTTCTGTCTACTTCTGAGTCATTTTAAGAAAAAGTAGCTCTGGTGGTTCTGGGAATGTGGGGAACTCCAGAGGGCTTAGGATAGGTGGGAAAGACCTCCAGATTTATTGACCTTTAAGTCAATAAATGATACCTACTTCAATTTTATTGTTATAAATTATGAGACCCATCCCCTAAATTATACAGAAGATAGTCCTTTAGATGCTCTAGTAAACTAGTGTTTGCATATGAATGGCAAGAATTTCTACATATACTTGAAGATAGGATGAATAAATTGATCTTTGATAAGGACCCCTAGTTTGGTGTAAGGAAGGTCTGCTGCTTCCGTGAAATATCTGGAGGAGGAACCCTATTCCTTAGTTGGCAGGTGTGAATGACAACTGAGCTTGGGATAGCACAGTCCCATTTCCACAGCACAGCTGCCCAGAATCTGCCAGATAGGCTACATTATACCTCAGTTCTGGATCCTAGGACAGCCACAACTACCCCAGGGGAGGTTGAGGGTAGCAAGAGGCTGTGGACAGGGTGCTGTCTGGATACTGAGAAAAGGAAGGTGGTGTTAAGAGCAGGATTCCATGGCTAGGGTTCATGGTTATGTAGCAAAGGGGTTCTCCTTGGAAGGTTTCAGTCGGTCTAGGTTGGGGCCCAAGAGTTTCCCTTTCTGCCAAGTTCCCAGGTGACACTGATGCTGCTGGTCCAGGGATCACATTTCAAGAACCATGAATAGATCTTGTGCAGTGTTTTTGCTTTGGATTCTTGGCTGTGGTTTTTATGTTATAATGGCAGAATAGAAAGTTTGGCAGGAATAAAGATCACTTCCACACAAGGCTCCCAAGGAGGTTCTTCCTTCCCTGGTGCCTCTGCCCAGCTGCCAACTGGCACTCAGGCACGGAATCTCAGGACTCGTTGGATTTTAGTGGACATTGGTGGGCACGTGCAGACAGTTACTGTGTGGGCTACTGCGTCAGCTTGGGTGGCCAGGCACGTCACCTGGGACCGTTGCCCTTCCCACAGTCTGGTGGGGACCCCGAGCCGGTCAGGCAGAGGTGTGAGGGCTTACCAAGGGACAAGTGAACACTCAGTGGTTGTGACTGAGGGTTCATTAGAATAAATTAGTAAATAGCTGTCGGGTGTTGAGAAATGGGTTCCGGAACAGCCTGGGAGGGCAGGTGGGTGTGTTTGCCCAGATTTTGCCAAGAAAGGGTGAATCGACTGTCGCCTCTGTAGGGACTCCTGTGTGCTCAAGACTCTGCTCAGGCCAGTTAAGTGATGGTGGATGTGGCCTAGAAATCCTGTTTCTTGTGTTCAGTGAGGGTGATGGAATAGCGCGTGGGTGGGGGACCTTGGGGGCACCCTGTCATGATTGCATTTTAGTCTCTCTCACATCTGGAACCTGCTAATCTATTTTTCTGGGAAATAATCATGGGTTTTTTTTTTTTTATTGATTTTGAAAATGTGTCTGCTGGAGAGGGCAGGGGCCTTGCAGCGCATTACCTGACGAGAGACTGATGTGATGCTCCCCCTCTACAGCAGTGGTTCTCCACACCTTTGCGCCCTGGGCCAGCAGCATCAGCATCTGCTGTGCGTGTGTCAGAAGCACACTCTTGGCCCCACCCCACACCTGCTGAATCAGAAGCTCTGGGGGTGGGGCCCAGCCCGCCCCCCCCCCGCCTCAGTGACTGCTGCGTGTGAAGGAACTATTGGGTTCAGAACAGCCAGAGAGGATGTGAGGGGACAGAAAGAGCTAGGGCTGAGTATGGACACCCAAGGGTGCCAGCTGTTACCCTGAATCCCTCACTGGGGCAGCTCTAAGGACGTTCCCAGTTGCAAGACAAGGCCCAGAGGCTCCATCGCTGGTGACCCCCTCAGCTGGCCCTGGCTGTGCCCTCTGGGTCAGGTGAGGGGCCCCAGGAGGCTGGAGAAGTGCCAGGGGTCATTACCAGAGGCTGCCCTGCCCCTCACCCCCATGCTTCCCCATCACCTGCAGCTACACATCGCTACCTTGCCTCAGCTTCACTGCCTGACAGACGGCCTGGATATTGTGTTTTTATTTTTGTCTTGAAAAACCACAGTCAAGGCCCTTTCTTGAAAGTACCCACATTCTCTCCCCTTATCAGACTTTTCTAGGGGAAGAAAATGTTACTTAGGAGGCAAAGGCCCCCCGAGTCTCCTTCCAGAAGGATCAGAATCACCCACACTGGGAAGGGTGCTTCTGCAGAAACACTCACTTCAGATCGAATCTCACCAGCAACCACAGGTGCCTGGCCAGGAAGGAAGACAGGGCTGCTGAGCTGAGGGGAGGGTGGACAGCCCTGGAGAAATCTGGTGGGGTCTGGGGTGGAGCTGCCTCTGCCCCTATGAGGGGTATGGGGCTAGGGAAACTGTGTGTGTGGGTTTGGGGTACAGAGACCACAGGTAGCTTCCATAGGAGGGGTGACCCGAGGCTTAGCAGGTGACTTCCGTATCTCTTTTGCAACTCCGTGGGCTAAACACCCCAGAGTTCACTGCTTCCCATAGTGGGAACATTTGTAAAAAAGTTGTGCATAAATAAAGTTAAATCACTTAAAATAAAACAGGGGAAGCTGGCTACTTAAAGACATCCTTTCGGAGATCTTTTATACAGAAGATAATCATTTGACAAAGTGATTGAGCATTGTATAATTTATCCATTTGGGGAGTTTAATTTCAGCATTTTGCATTTCATTTATACCCTTTCAGCAGCTATCGTTGAACCCCTTTTAGTAGGCACCAGAGGACACCTAAATAGGAGACCCAGCCCCTGCCTCCGTCGGCTTATGAACTGGGTCAGTGTGTAGGCACCACGTACAGAAAGTTAAAGAATGTTCCAGGGACCAGGCAGACAGCCTAGGGTGTGCTGCGGGAAGGATAATGCAAATCATTGTGTGAGATCACAGGTGCGCATTACCATGGGCACATGTCTCCAGAGGGGTTGTTGGGACTGGGTGGGAGCTGCTGGGCCACATAGGAGAGGAGGGTCTACATGTGCCCCTTGTGGGTGAGAGCCTAAGGCAGCCAGAGTTTGGTGGGGATGGGAAGAAATCAGTGCCAGAGTGACTGGAACCCTTGACTTTCCTTGTTAGAGGATATCTTAGTCCATTTTATGCTGCTGTAACAGGATACCACAGACTGGGTAATTTATATATATAAAAAAAGTTTACTGGGCCCATGGTTCTAGAGGCTGAGAAGTCCAAGAGCATGGCATGTGGTGAGAACCTTATTGTTGCCTCACAACATGGCAGAAGGGCATCACATGGCAAGAGCATGAGACAGAGAGACCAAATGGGGACTGAACTTATCCTTTTACCAGGAGCCCATTCCCTCAATAACTAACCCACTCCTGTGATAACAGCATTAATCCATTCTAGAGGGCAGAGCCCTTGTGGCCTAATCACCTCTTAAAGGTACTGCCTCTTAATACTGTTATAATGGCAATTAAATTACAACAAGTTTTGGCAGGGACATTCAAACCACAGTAGAAGGACTGTTCTTCCCCATGGATTTTGGCATCTTAATGCCCCGGGCCTGGTCCATTCTCTGGCTGGCACTCCTGGCAAGTCCCCAGGACTCTGTGCTTCAGCCAAGACACGTGGGGCTGTGATTGACAGCCCTGTTTTGGCAACAACCTCTGCCCCCACTGTCTGAATTCTAGGGCCCCCACTTTGTCTTGGTGTTGGGTAACTGGCTCACCATGGGCTTCTTTCCAGGCATGTCCTTCCGCAGCACCTCTGGGAAATTCCCTCTTCTGGCCCCCAGTGACCTAGCCTCAGGGGGACACTTGGGAACTAGCAGGACCTCAGCTGTGGGTGAGCACAGAGGTACAGGGGATCGAAACCAGGGGTTGTCCTTGGATGGTTAGCTTTGGAAACTGATTTTACATCTTCGCTTAACATGAGTTGGTTTCCTATCTTGTCTACACAACTCTGAACCAAATCAGCAAAGCTGTACTTGGAAAATTTGATAGTCCAACATCCTGGTCCTGTGATTAGAGACCCAAAGACAATGCTAAACCATTAAGTTAAGTGTGGGGAAAGAAGCCCAGACCCTCCATGTGGAATAGGGGACCTGAAGGGACATGCAAGCACTTCCTTCTTGGCTTCTTCCTGTCTGTATGCACTTTTTAGAAAAACCTAGAGATGATTTACTATTATTGATCAAGGCAAAGGATGGAGGTGGGGAGGCGTGCTGCCTTAAAGGTGTCCTTTGAAAATGCAACCTCATTTCACCTGCGTGTCAGGGAGTAAAGGGAAGGGAGAGCTGTGTGTGTGTCTGTGTGTGTGTGTGTGTGTGTGTGTGTGTGCGTGTTGGGGCTGGTGCTGAGGAGTTGCGTTGCTTCCCTAAGGCCCAAGAGGAGAAGGGGAGGATTACTATGAGGGACCCCAGTCAGGGAGGGCCCTTGAGGTTTTATGTGTTATTAAAGAAGATGGCATCTTATTACTTACACCAAAGACCTCAAATACTGGTAGGGGCAGGTGGTGGAGGAGGCTCCGTGGCCAACCCTTTGGCAACATGAAGCTCCCATTCCTTCCTCAGTTCCTCCTTATTCTCCTGGCCCACAGCTTCCCATTGAGGACTATGGACTCGGAGTATAGGAGCTGCCTTGAAGGGCCGTAGACCCTTCATATTTTTGTTATACCCAGTTTAGTGGTTCTTAACTTTGGCTGGATGTCAATCACCTGGAGAGTTTAAAATACTGATGTTGGGGCCCCACCCAGAAATTCTGACCTTATGCAGCTGTGACAAGATCCAGGAATTGATATTTTTAAAACCTCCCCAGGTTGATTCTAACATGCAGCTGGGGTTTAGGACCCCAGGACTAGAAGCTGTCATTCTCCTGTGGCGGTGACCATTCCTGCTGGTGCTAATGCTGGGGGTGTCAGGCTGAGCCAAGCATTGATTGGCAGTTACATGTGTTTGATGAATTGAATGAAATAAAAATAAGGAGGTTTTAAATCAATGTACTTTTCAAAATCAATAAACAGATCAATGGAGAACATACAGTGCTGGCCAAGGTGGATTAAGCCCCCTATAGCCCATTTCTGCCACTGATTAGAACTGAAAACTCAGGACAGAATGAAAAGTAACCCCACTGGGAGGGAAGTTAAAGCGCGAATGCCCAGTACGTGGGCATTGAGTTTTCTCTGGTTGGTTTTTCCCCTCCTTTCATCTGAGTGCTGACTGACTTGGGAAATGGCATAGCGGAGACGGAGGGTGGGAACTCTGTGCAAAACCCAACCCGTCTTTCTGGCCCAAGGCCTGGACAAAGAGCCTGAAGCTGAAGAGTGGGAGGAGTCGCTGTTTTGTATTTGTCTTCTCTTCTCTCCTGGCCCTGCCCTGAGGCCAGACCCAGAGCACCTAAAATCCCGAGAGAAAATCCAACTCTCTGCACAGAGGAACTGGTTATTCTGTGAAGACTGGGGGAAGAATACTTATTTTTTCTCTCTTTTTCTTTCTGGTCTGCCCTCAGCAGGGGCTCCAGCTACAGAAAACTATAAAACAGTGCAGTAGGCTAAAACTCCAAGAGAGCCCCAACTTTATGGCCGGAGGAACCAGGAAAAGCGGCCTCTAGTAGTAGGAGAATGTGGAAGAAATCTTGGAGAGGGGAGATCTGGAAACAGGGATCCCCTATTTATGTGCTTGAACCAACTATGTCCGTGGACACACCCAAAGGCTTTGGAACCAAACTGCAATATAAACCCTGGCCCAAGTCCCGATCTCAGTCCCTGAGTGGTGCCTGCGAGGAACAGACCCACATAGCACAGAAAGGGCTTTTGAAACTGAACTGATATTAGAACTACCTCCTAAAGAAGGTTGAGACAGAACTTGTGGTCTGAACCTAAATGGGCTTACTGCCTGATAAAACAAATGAAAATCAATATTTGCTAGAGTTAGAAACTGTCTAGGATGCAATTTCAAAATTATTTGGGATACAAAAGAAGCAAGAAAATCTGACCAATTCTCCAATCACTCAATTAAAGTGTTTTTTAAAAAAGTTATGACCAATTCTCAAGGGGAAAGAGAATCAAGAAATGCCAACCCTAAGATGAGCTAGATGTCGGAATTATCAAAGACAATAAAGCGACTGGTATGACCATGTTCCATGAGGTAAAAGATGGACATCTCTGAAATGAATGGAAAGGTACAAATTTTCAGCAGAGAAATGCAAACCGTAAAAAAGAAAACATAGAAGTTTTAGAAATGAAAAATGTATCTGAAATAAAAATTTCACTGAATGAGTTCGAAAACAAAATGTATATGACACAGGAAAGAGTCAGTTAACTCTAAGAAGATCAATAGAAATTATCCAGAGTAACAGAGAGAAAAATGATTTTAAGAAATGAGCAAAGTGCTTGGGGACTTTTAGAACAACATCAAAAGCTCTAACATTTATGCCATTGGAATTAATGAATGAAAGGAGAAAGAGCTTGTTATGTAAAAAATATTTGAAGAAATAATGCCTGAAAACATCATTTTGGGGAATGACATAAATTTATAAACTTAAGAAGCTTAAAAATCCCCAAAGGATAAACCAAAAGAAAATCATGCCCAGACATATCATTATCAAACTGCTAAAAACTATAGAAAAAGGAGAAATTTTAAAAGCGTACATATTAAAAATGACTCAAATGACAGGAATTTCTCATCAGAACTAGGGAGGCCAGAAGGCAGGGGAACAACAGCTTCAACGTCCAGAATTCTGTTGTGTTCACTGAATGAATCTTTCAGGCATGGAGGTGAGAGGAAGGAAAACTGAAAGAATTTGTTGCCAGCAGGCCTGATTTAAATAAATTGTGAAAGCAAGTACTTCAGGCTGAAGGGAAATGATGCCAAAGGGACTTGGAACTTGGGGAATGAAAGAAGAGCAACAGAAATGGTAAAATATCTGAGTTAATATAATAGACTATTTTTCATTTCTTAAGTTCTTTAAAGTATGTATGTGTATTTAAGCAAACATTATGACATTGATTGGGGGTGTGTGTGTGTGTGTGTGTGTGTGTGTGTGTGTGTAGATGTAATATATATGATGACTGTAGCATAAGTGGTGTGGATAAAGACATTATTGTAAGACTTCTGTTTTACTTGAAATGGTGAAATAGTTACTCGAGTAGACCATAAAAAGTTAGGTGTGTATTTTATAATCATAGAACAAGTATTAAAAAATGATACAAAGAAATGAAGCCAAAAGGACAATAGATAAATGAAATACTAAAAAAAAAAAAATTCAGACAATGCAAAAGTAGGCAGGAAAGGGGAAACAGAAGGACAAGAAGCAAAGGGAATAAACAGGAAAATAATAACAGAGTAGATCAAAATCCAATCATATCAATAAATACATTAAATGTAAGTGTCCTAAATGCCATTAAAAAATACACATTAACTGATTAGATCAAAACCAAGACCTAACTATATGCTTTCTACAAGTAACTCACTTTAAATATGATGACATATAGAGATTAAAAGTAAAAGGATGGTAAAAGAGATACCATTCAACGCTAATTTAAAGAAAGGTGGAGTGGTTATTTTAACAACAGAAAACGTTTATCTTGGAACAAGGAAAATTACCAGGGATAAAGAGGGACACTATACGTGATAAAAGGTTTAGTTCATTAAAAAGATGAAAATATCCTAAATGTGTATGCTCCTAAAAACAGAGCTTTTAAATATACAAAGCAAAAACTGACAGAACTGAAAGGAGAAACAGGTAAGTGCATAATCAGTGACTGCAGCAGTGCTCTCTTAGTAATTGATAGAACAAGTAGATAAAAAATCAGCAAAAATGCATAAAAGCCAAACAATACTACCAACCACATATTTTAATTGACACTTATAGCACACTCCACCTGGTAACAGCAAAATACACCTTTTTCTCAAGTGCACATGGAGCCTTCACCAAGAGGCTATATCTTAGGCCATAAGACAAACCTTAACGAATTGAAAGAAATTGAAATCCTGCAAAGTCTGCACTCTGACCATAATAGAATTAAACTAGAAATTGCTGATAGAAAGATTTTGGGGAAATTCCCAAATCTTTATAAATCAAACAGCATACTTCTAAATAACCCATTAGTCAAAGAAGATGTCTCAAGAGAAATTAAATATTTTTGAACTGAATGAAAATGAAATTGTAGTAAATTAAAATTTGTGACATGCAGCTAAAGGAATGCTTAGAGGGAAGTTTATAGTATTAAATGCTTGTATTAAAAAAGAAGAAAGGTCTCAAATCAGTCGAAGCTTCCTTCCACCTTAAGAAATGGACCAATTCATTTAAAGAAATGAATCACCAAAACTCATTCAAGAAACAGAAAATCTGAATTTTCCGATATCTATTAAAGATGTCAAATTTGTGGTTAAAAGCCTTCCGAAAAAGAAAATTCCAGGCCCAAATGGTTTCATTGCTGAATTGCACCAAACATTTAAGGGAGAAATAATACTAATTCCTCACAATCTTTTTTAGAAAATAGAAGAGGCAAGAACTCTTCCACATTCACTTAATGAAGCCAGCATTCCTCTCATATGAGAAACAAAGGTTATTACAAGCAAAGAAAATCACAGACGAGTGTCCTTCATGAACATAGATGTCAAAAATCCTCAACAAAGTGAATCCCACAATATCTAAGGATAATATATCGTGGCCAAGTAGGGTTATCCCAGGAATGCAAGGCTACTTCAAAATTAGAAAATTAATCAATGTATTCTACCATGTTAGCAGAGTAAAGAAGAAAAACCATGAGTGCCTCAACAGAGGTAGAAAAAGCATTTGACAAAATTCAGCACCCATTCATGATTTAAAAAAAAAAATCCAAACCTCTCAGCAAATAGGAAAAAAAGGAAACTTCCTCAACTTAAAAGAGAGCATCTACAAAAAATTTATAGCTAATATTGTACTTAGTGGTGAAAGACTGAATGATTTCCACCTAAGATCAAGATCTGTGGGTCTCTTCACTCCTATTCAATGCCGTACAGGAAGTCCTAACCCGTGTAGTAAGGTAAAGAAAAGAAAAGGTGTATAGATTGCAAAGGAAAAATAAAGCCAACTCTCTTGGCAGACTTCGTTATTGTCTGCAAAATTCCATGGCATCTACAAAAAACTGCTAGAACTAATGATGAATATAGCAAGGTCAATATACAGCAATCAGTTATATTTCTATGGTATGTCAATAAGCAACTGCAAAAAAAGAAGTAACATGTACAACAGCAACAACGACAAAAAAAGTAAGAAATACATATAATTAAGAAAATGCGCAAGATCTGTATGCTGGACACTACGAAGTACTGATGAGAGAAATCAAAGACTTAAATGGGAAGATATATTTATGTATTGAAAGATTCAATATAGTTAAGATGTTAATTCTCCCCAAATTGACCTATCGATTCAGTGTAATATCAATCAAATTCCCAGCGGGATTTTTAAAACAGATATTGACAAGCTGATTCTAAAATTTATATGAAAATGCAAGGGAACCTGAATAGCTAAAAAAAAAAATGGTCACATCCAAGGTGAAAAACACTCCTGATTACATGTGGGAGAATTCCCCAGAAGGTGAAAAACAAGGGAACTCTTAACTTTGAGAAATGAACATGTAATCCTTATGGACTGTATTAGTTTGCCAGGGTGGCCATAACAAAGTCCAAAACCAGTGGCATAAAACAACAGAAACTTCACTGTCTCACAGTTCTGGAGGCTTCTGGTGGTTTCTGGCAATCTTTGGTGTCCCTTGCCTTTAGATCTCTGCCCTCATGCTCGCACGGCATTCGCCCTGTTTGCATGTCTGTCTCCAAAATTCCCCTCTTTACAAGGACACCAGTCATTTGGATTAAGGCCTACCCAAATGAATTTTTCTTAACTAATTATATCTGCAGTGACCCTATTTCCAAACAAGTTGCATTCTGAGGTACTGGGGATTATGGCTTCAACATGTGAATTTCGAGGGGACGCAGTTCAGCCTATAACATGGACGTAGTTTATAGTTTATTTTAAATCTGCACAGCAAGGCATGCACTTGGAAGTGGCTAGAAAAAATGTAAAAATAACAGGACAGCCAGCAGAAACAAATCCCTTTTTTCCCTCTAATCTTGTGGCTGCTTTTCAGAGGGTGACAGATTTGTCTCTGAGGATGGATTTGGTAGAGAGTGTATTTAGCAATGTACCTCTTAGCACAAGGTCTGACAGGTGCAGAAGTTGTGCCTCTTTTTCAAGCATGTTAAGAAAAAGGTCAGTGCTGGTAGCATTTTGTGTTTAATTGCTCTCTTATCTGGACCCTTGCTTTCCCCTAAAGGCATGCAGGAACAAGCATGCCATCCGGAGGGAGACTTTGGTAAGCCACCACTGTTTCCAGAAGTTCTTGTGGGAGAGAGTTTACGTCTTACTGTTGGGGTAACCATAAGAACAGCAAATATCTGCTGGCCCAGGGGTACACATGGTTACCCTGTTTGTGTCCGTGAGGCATTAACTCTGGTATCACGTGTAGATTACACTGTGGGAAACGTAATTAAAAATACCAGCTCCTGGAGACTAGCTGTTGATGAAGGGTGACAGCAGTTTTTAGTTGTATTTAAGATCATCTCCTTTTGCCATTCTGAGATGAGGATGCAATGGGGCAGATGCCCTGGTATATTGAAAGCCCAGAAGGAACAAATTAGCCCCCACCCCCACCCCAGGTCTCTCCCAAGAGGTACAGAGCCCTCCATCCTTACCACTGCAGAAGCGTCACCTGACAAGTGTGGCCAGCCAAGGCTGCCCCTGTGAGGTTTCAGAGAGCTTACATTCCATGGCACTTGTCTTTTTACAGATTATTTATCCATGGAAGTACCACACCCCAGAATGAAGAAAGGAGGGAAGTTAATACCACTGTCTCACCACTCAAAGGCAACCCTTGCTAATATTTTAATGTATTTCTTTACAGTTTATTCTACATTTATTTGGTTGTGAATAAATTATAACAATGCATTTTATACGATAACCTCTTCGTAAACATTTCGGTGGCCACATAATTGTCTTGTGGATGTGCTAACATTGATTTAACTAGGATCCTGTTATTGAAGGTTTAGTGTTTGCTCAACATTTTTGTCCGTTTCACTGCTGGTTTGTCAAAGAGATGCACATCCCTCTGCGACCCTAAACTAGATTATAGGGTCTTGCTTGGCAGTGTTGGACATGAGCCTGGTTTTTGGAAGATTAATTTATTAACCTCCTTTCAGAACTTGTAGTTGTCTGTGATGTTGAAGTGAAATACTTATTTGGTGACTTTTGTCTGGAATGTTTGAGCTGATTGTATAAGTGTACTCCAGGACTGTTTAAACCCAAATTGTGTTTAGTCAAAGCAACTCAATTATATTTGAAAGGAACAAAGGAATATTATCTTTACAACATGTGAGACCAAACTGGGGACAAGATTGGTATCAGCAACAGTTTGGCTGCGTCCATATCTCATTTGTACATGATTTTATCCAGCCTGTTTTGTGGTCACTGAATAGCTGTTTTTTCATTCTAGTCTGCTATAGTACCAGCTCTTCTAAGAGCCAGCTAATGCTATTTTCCCATGCCAAAGAAAAACATGGTTTAGAATAAGGACATGGGAGCTCTTTATTGTTGACAATGAGCTTTTATTTCCCACATCTCATTAGGATGTTTCGGGAGGCAAGTGGTGAGCACAGTGTCAGGAGCTGCATTTCCTACTGATTTATGTCCTGTTATAGAATTAATTGAGTCTGGACATAGGGCCTCATTTTCTTGGACATGTAGCAGGTAATCGTGCTTCCGCTGTACATTTGAATTGCTTTCCAGATGGTCTGTTTTGAAGGATTTATCTTTAATATGATTGATCAGAAGCAAAGAACCTCAATGTGTTGTGTACATACTCTGCAATGCAAAGCCCTCGGCCCCCATGGTAGGGATGGTTAACTCTCTCCTGGCCATACTTCTCCTGGGTTTATCTTGGGTTGTCACCATATGCAGCAAAGAAAATTTTAAAGAGTCCTGGGTAAAGGCTCTGGAAGCAGGGAAAAGGCCTATAGTATATCTTTAGGGAAATATCACAGCATTATTTATTACACAAAACCAGGACATTAACCTGTTTCAGTAGGGGAATAATGTCTTAGTTGGCTCAGGCTGCTATAGCAAAAATATCATAGACTGGGTGGCCCAAACAGCAAACATTTATTTCTCACAGTTCTGGAGGTTGGGAAGTCCAAGATCAAGGTGCCAGTAGATTTGGTGTGTGCTGAGGCCTCATTTCCTGGTTCACAAATGGCCGTCTTCTCACTGTATCCTCCCATGGTGGGAGGCGGGAGGGAGCTCTCTGGGGCTCTTTTCTAAGGGCACTAATCCCATCCGTGAGGGCTCCATCCTCATGACCTAATCACCTCCCAAAGGCCCCACCTCCTAATAACATATTAGGGGTTAGGATTTCAACATACGGATTTTGGAGGGATATAAACATTGAGTCTGCTGCAGTCAGATTACGTGTATTCAGCCAGGAAATGTGATGTGGACATTAAAATGATACTTAGAGAGAGTTTTTATTGCTTATCATATTATGGTAAAAGAAAAGAGAAAAACATGAATCTGTGTTTACAGTAAGGTCTCAGCCATTTAAAAGAGAGGCATAGAAAAAAGACTAGAAAGAAATATACCGCAAAATTACAGTGGCTATCTGCAGGCGGAACAGCTTTGAGGGGGCTTCCATTCTTCTTTGTACTCCCTATTCAAAAAAAACAGCAAAACAGATTGTCATCCTCATCACCAGGGAGCAATGTGCCTTCAGAAGCAGTCACCTCTTGAGTACAGAAATCTGCCCACATCAGTTTTAACAAACGATTTGCTAGGTTAGTCACATCTCCGGCTCTCTCCCAAGGTGGAGAGTGAAGCTCTTCCCACCCTCCTACAGGGCAGCTGTCCCCGAAGAACAGTTGTACCCCCAGAAGGAGTATGCAGTCGAAGTAATTGCAGATCTTTTCACCAGACGTTGCCTGTGAGTTTGCAGAGCCTGGCAGCCAGGCAGGCTGGGTTTGGCAGCTGGGTGGAATCTTCCTTCAGGCACGAAAGGCTTCCTGAAAAAGTTGTTTGTCAGTTGAGGTGTTGTAAATGGAATCCTTTCTCATCAGGCTGCAAATTGCTTCCGTGCAAAAGGCAATGTGTTAGGTCTTCACAGGAGAACACTTTGATAGAACTAAATTAGCTATTATAAATCCAATAGGAGAACTATTTCTTTTAAAGAAGCACCTGATTCTACTTACTCTTTTGCCCGCCTTTCCTGCTCACCTCCCCTCGGCCACACCCCGTCTTCCCAGTCCTGAAATTGTCTGCTGTTCTCTGAACAGCTCCATTCTGCTAGGCCACGCACCTTTGCCCCTGCTTGAAGAAGCTGGTGAGAGTTTTCCTCCCTCCCCAACCTCAGGGAAGAAGAAGGCTCAGAATGTGGTGGGCCTGGGCAGCTAGGGAAGGGCCTCGTCTCTGTTGGCAAGGAGGTTGAATCCATTCCATAGGCAGGGGGAAGTCACCAGAGACCTGTAAGCATCTATTTGGAGCAGAATTTTCAAGTGCAGTCTTATGGCTTCCAACATCAGAACCACCTGCAGCACTAGGTCCGGCCTTTGGCCCACCTCCGTGGAATCTTGGGCCATGAACCTGCATACTCCCCAGGTGGGCTTCGTACCCCTGAAAATGAGTGAATCATTGCATTGGGGGAGTAACTCTTGGATTTCCAAAAGGATTCTCCCCTTTCTGCAGTCCCATCAAGATGTAGCCATATCCCATTGCAGAGATGCACTTAGTGTACGGAGCCAGGCTTACTGTCACTTGACTGCAGCCACTCCCATCCACCTGTGTTGGCAGAGTTCCCTGTTCCCCATCTAAGACATACACCCACAGGCATCCTTTCCCTTAACATTTCATTTAAAGCTTTACGTAACTCCCTGCAGAAGTGTTTATGGCGTTCAGGCCCTCACTGAGTACTCTCCTATTTAACCCACTTCAAGCCCTGTAGGCAGGTACTGTCATTTCCAATCTCCCAAGGAGGGAAGGACATCCCTCCATTAAATAACTTGCCCAAGGCCTCACAGTAAACAGAGGACGAATTTGAACAAGGACCTTCAGTCTTCGTCTTTAACAGGAGGTCTCTTTCTCTTATACCAAAAGTGCCCCAGTAGGTTGACTATAATTCTGCAGAATCTTTGAAGACGTGGCTGCCTTCCTAGGTGGACACCATGGGTCCCTTTCCCTTTGTATCCACAGGAAAGAGAGCTATATCAAAAGGCCTGTGGTGTCAAACTCTAGAAAAGAGCTGTCTTTAGCCAGCCGCCAGCATTGTAGTTAATGGTGAAAAACCAGGATCATTAACAGTGCCCTGCTGAGCCATATGGCAGCCTGAGGCAAAAGGAAAAATCAATCATACCAATCCTATCATTATTTAAAATTTTGATATTTTGTTCATTGTGGATTTTTTGGCATGAATTATGGTTTTTTAAAAAGCATTGCATTAAAATATTATTTATTTTGATTTCTGAGTTTTTTGGTGCCTCACTTGTCTCCCCTTAGTCCGGCCCTAGTAAAGTAAACGTGTTTTCATTAAAATGAGGAGGAAGTCTACCCTTGTTACTCACTGCACAGGGAAGTACAGAGCGGGGCAGTCAGACGAGGTGACCACATGCTGGAAAGGAGAAACAAAGTGGTAACTATTAAAAGGTGGTATCATTACATTATCAACTAAAAACTATTAGGATTTTAAAATAGTCTAGTAAGATGTATTTTTGCAAGATCAGTGTGGTTTGTTTTCTGTATACCAACAACAATCAGGTAAATATATAAGGGAAGAGAAAATCCATTCACAACAGCCACAAAAATAATATACCTAAGAATAAACTTAATATTGGATGTCTACAGCTATGAAGAAAACAGCAAAGCTGTTAAGAGACATTTAAGACTTGAATAAATGGGGAGTTATTTCTTGGGTGAAATTGGGTAAAAAGACCCAATGTTATAATTATGAAAAATTTCCCTATAGTAATTTTTAAATTAAGGCTATACTCCCAAATTTCAATGAAATATTGGGAAAACTTGGACCCTGATAAATCTTAAGTTCATTTGGGAGAATAAATGTGAAAACAGCTGGGGAACATCTAAAAATGAGAATAATGAGGGAGAGCTTGCCTTACCCAGTGTTAAGCGATACTCTAAAGTCAAAGTAATTAAAATGGTGTGGTGATGTTGCTGGGCAGATAGAAATGGTATAGACTGGAAGTCCAGGAACAGATATAAGTTTATATAAAAATCTAGCATATGTGTAGGGTGACCGGCCATCCCAGTTTGTCTGGGACCGAGGGGTTTGTCTGGGACATGGGACTTTTGGTGATAAAACAAGATGGTTGGTCACCCTAAGGCATGAGGAAAAGAATAGTTTATTCAGTAAAAGGTATTGGGATATCTAGGTGAGGTAGTGGTGCCCAAACTTTGCTGTATGTTGGAATTACTTGGGTAGATTTTCTAACAACTGATGCCTGACTCTGGCCTGAGACAAACCAGTTTCATAGGTTCAAAGTTGCACCAAGATTTTTAATGGGTAGCAAAGTTTGCCTATTTTGGAGAAAACTAAGCTGCTTCTTACCTTGTATATGTATACTTTACAGATGGGTTAAATATTTAAATGTAAAGAATAAAGGATTCCAGATAGTGGCTAGATTTTCTTGCTTCAAGAGTAGATGTTTGGCCCCTCCTGTGGTAAGTCTGGAACCATTGGACCTGGGGGCAGGTGCAGAAAATCATCCCCCGCTGAATCTAATAATGCCCAGCAATCTGCCACTTGCTGAGAGACCTGCAGTGGTGTCATAGGGGCTTTTTGTCGCCAATAGGAGCAAAGACAAGTCACATGCCACATCTTGCTAAAAACTGAATTAGCATTTCGGAAGGTCAAGTGGAGTAACCAATTTATACCACACAGAAAAAAATAGGATGAAATGGATGATACGAGTGTAAAGTTAAGTGATTTGGAGGACAAATCCCAGAGGTATTTCAGAAGGAGAAAAAGGCTGTGAGGGAGAGAAATAAAAAAGAAATAGCAGGAAGCTTCCTGTATCTAAAGTAAGATGTGGGACTTGATCTGGAAAGGAATCACAGAATAAATCTTGTGTAAAGTTACTGAAAAAAGACCCACATCCACACATATACTGATGGAATTTCTGAACTCTGAGTGGACGGAAAATCATACAAGCTTCCAGATTTTGAACTGAGGTAAATAGAATCAGATTAGTACTAAACTGCATGTCTATAGGCTGTATGCTAGAAGATAGTGGAACAGTGTTGGCAGACTATTGCAAATAAAGCTGAAATCCAAGAATCTTATACCCAGCAAAGATTCTCTATGTGAGACAGGAGCCATTTTATAGGCACAAAAAGGATTAGCTCCTAACCAAACACAATGAATCTAACAATTATTCTAAGGAAATAAAAATGCAATTGTAACAAATACTTCAAGAAAAATATAAGAAGTATAGGAAGCGGTGGTGAGTTATAAATTGAGTAATTATAGTCCAAATTATATGGTTGCTGGTAGTGTCATATGCTTGTAATAAATTCTTCTAAATCATTTGAAAGCTCTTAGAGAGAACTGGACATGCTGGTGGAAAATAAACTCCTGGTTCTGTTCTAATTCTGCTACAATATCCTCGGTGTTTGGTTTTTAAAAACTTGGATAATGAATCAATAGGATTGAGACTATTTCCTTTTACTGTAACATGTGCATGTTAGTCCTTATGTCTTATATTGGCCTAAAGGGTGTTTTATATAGGTTTGGGTTTACATATATCTATGTACATATTACAGATTTTTATCTTCCAAATGACAGAGAATTTGAAGATAAGATAGTAAGAGGTACTGTGTACTTTAGTTTGCTCTCTCACAAGGATGTGAGTACCTACAGTGTTCACGGCTTGGCATCATGGCCTGGGGAGATGCAGGGATGCTATAGAGATGGTGCCACTCCAGTCCCCAAATGGGAGTTATGTGCTCATATGCCAGTTATACACCATTTGCTCTCCGCCATCCTGACAGTTAAGACATGGAAATCTGGTTGCACGTTAGCCATTGCACTCAGCACACGCTTCTGAGTGACAATTTGAGTAATGCTGTTCCTGGAGATTGTGTCCAAAAGAGTGTGATTGCTAAGTTCCACGTATCACTCCCACAACCTGTCCCTTGCGGTTGGCCGTCTTCTGTGAACATAAGAAATCTGTTGTAAAATCATTTATTGTCTTCGAGGCAGTGTCCTGTGGTTACCAATGTCTTATTGAATGCTCATTCCCTTGGTTTTTCCTGGGAACAGCTCTTTGGAATTGTCCTGCCAGTTTCAGGGTTTGGGGATGGGCTGACAGACCTACTGGGTCCTTCTCAGTGACAGTTTTCCTGGAATGGGACATCTTTGTAGTCTGTGGGCTGCTCTGGGGAGGCACTGGGACTCTCTCAGCATTCTAGCAATGCTCCTGAGACAAGGCCATTCCCGAGCCCCCTGCAGATGACGGTCAGCACCGCTTCTTTAGATGACGAGCGTTCTTGGAGTGGATTCATGCATTGGAAGCTCTGGACTGGAGGAAATAATTGTCTCCTCCTCAGTTATTTATTTTTAATTTTTTTTTATTTCAACATATTTTGTGGGTACAAATGTTTAGGTTACATATATTGCCTTTGCCCTACCCGAGTCAGAGCTTCAAGCCTGTCCATCCCCCAGACAGTGTAGCCTTCTCAGTTCTTCTGGGAATATTTGTAATGCTGTGACTGTGACCATCTGGTAAACTCGGTCTCATAACAGGATGTGTTTTGGGCACCACTGCAAGCAAGGTGCTGTGCGCAGAGCTCTGGGGGCATGGAATGTGAAAGGCCTTTAGCTTGTGGCCTAAGCTAAAGAGGTGAGGTGGAAGAAAGAGGATGCACAGCGAGGCAAGCTCAGAGCCTGGGCAGCGACTGCCGGGGCACCGATAGCTCGTCTCGTGTCTTCGCTCCGACTCCCATCTGACCCAGAGCCTGTTGCTCCCACCACCTAAGCCCTCACTGAGCCAATTCTCCTCTCCCTTCTCCACTGCTTTAATTAAGTCCTCTTCTCTTTTTCTTTTTCATTTGTTTTTAACTGCAGTAAAATAGACATAAATTTATTACTTTAAACATTTTTAAGCATGCAAGCTCTCATCACTTAAGTGGGCTACTGGGGTAAGGTTTTTTAAAATAAATGAACTACAATGTAACAAGAAAGCATGTGTGAGTGTAAATGTACAATTTAAAGAATAAAACAAACATTTGGGGAACCATGCAGCCTAAGGAATAGAGCATGAGCCAAGCTTTTGAATGCCGTGGTGCTAGCCCCTTGCTTTTCCTGGAGGATGGAATAGTCCCGTCACGGCTGCTCTTCCTCCAGCCTCTGTCCCCTCGCTGGGCCCAGAAAGGTGGGGTTCACAGAGAAATCCTGTGCTGAAAATTGCCCTATGACTCTGCAGATATCTTAGTCTGTTTTCTGTTGCTGTAACAGAATACCTGAGACTGGGTAATTTATAAAGAATAGAGATTTATTTCTCACAGTTCTGGAGGCTGAGAAGTCCAAGATCAAGGTGCTGGTATCTGGTGAGGGCCTTCTTGCTACATCATCCTGTGGTGGAAGGCAAGAGGGTGAGAGTGAGTGAGAGCAAGAGAGACAGAGAGAGAGAGATCGAAGATTAGAGAGGGCCAGATTCACTCTTATAACACACCCACTCCCGAGATAACAGCATTAATTCATTCATGAGGTCAGAGCTCTCATGACCCAATCACCTGTTAAAGGTCCCACCTCTCAACACTGTTGCATTGGGGATTAAGTCTCCAACACAGGAACTTTGGGGGACACATTCAGACCATAGCAGCGTGGCTTGGGGGATAAAGTGCACAGTCCTGGGCAGTGGGTCCAGGCCCTATCCTAGTTGGGCCCTCAGGATGCCTGTGGCACCCCCTTGCCCTGGTGGCACCACTCTGCTCACCTGCAGGCTGTAGCCACACCCTGTGCACCTCTTCTCCCCTTTGCTGGGTGGCACAGTCCTCCCTCCTGAGCCCTCGAGCCCATGTTGCTGGGGACTTGTGTTGAGTTTCTCTGCACATTGCTCAGCCTAGACAGTTCCTGCAAGTCTGGTCCCTCCAAGCCTGTAGGGGAGGAGGCCCCAGGTGGTCTTCAGGGAGCCACCGATCCAGACAGGGAAGAGTTAATGGCCCTCCTCATCAATCTTCCTTTTCTTTCCGAGAGCAAACAACCTGAAGTTACGACCATTTGTCTGGGTTGCCTGGGCTACCCACACCAGGCGAGCATGTCACAGAAGTCAGGAATGAGCCAGTGAGTCCAGGAAAGAGGCAGGCATCTTGGTGAATTGTCGGTGCCTCCCACGTCTCCTTTTCCTGGAGCCCTGAGTACCCGCTTTCTCTTTGGCATGGATGCACATTATTTCTGACGGATGAGTCAGACGGTATGGGAACGTCACGGTATTTGAACAGATGTGCGTTCACATTGCTCTGAGCAAACGTGGTAGGGGGCGCTCCCGTGGCAGTGGAGTGGCCCCACGTGTGTCTCAGGTTGGCCGTGTTTGTGGAGTTCTGACTGTTCTTTCCAATGTTCCTCCCCGCAGCGCTGCCTCCAGGTGGTGATGGCCGCGTGAGCGCCCGCCATGGCCCACCGGAAGCGTCAGAGTGCAGCGAGCAGCATGTTGGACCACAGGGCGAGGCCGGGCCCCATGCCCCACGGCCAGGAGCCTGAGAGCGAGGACGCCGAGCTGCCCCTGGAGGCGTACGTGCCCAAGGACCTGGAGCTGGCCGCCCTGCGGCCAGAGAGCCCCACACCCGAGGAGCAGGAGTGCCACAACCACAGCCCCGACGGGGACTCTAGCTCCGACTATGTGAACAACACCTCCGAGGAGGAGGACTACGATGAGGGCCTGCCCGAGGAGGAGGAGGGCATCACCTACTACATCCGCTACTGCCCCGAGGATGACAGTTACCTGGAGGGCATGGACTGCAACGGGGAGGAGTACCTGGCCCACGGCGCGCACCCCGTGGACACCGACGAGTGCCAGGAGGCTGTGGAGGAGTGGACGGACTCGGCAGGCCCACACCCTCATGGCCACGGGTCCGAAGGCAGCCAGGACTACACTGACGGCCACCTGCCAATCCCGGAGGACGAGCCCTCTGTCCTGGAGGCCCATGACCAGGAAGAAGGCAGCCACTACTGTCCCAGCAAAGAGGGCTACCAGGACTACTACCCTGCCGAGGCCAATGGGAATACGGGCGGTGCCTCCCCCTACCGCCTGAGGTGTGGGGATGGGGACCTGGAGGACCAGGAGGAGGACATCGACCAGATTGTGGCGGAGATCAAGATGAGCCTGAGTATGACCAGCATCACCAGCGCGAGTGAGGCCAGCCCTGAGCATGGGCCCGAGCCGGGGGCTGAGGACTCCACGGAGTCCTGCCTGCCTGGCGAGGCCAGCCGTGGCCCCAGCAGGCATGAGGCAAGGCCCAAGTCACTGAACCTCCCTCCAGAGGCCAAGCACTCCGGAGACCCCCAGAGAGGCTTCAAGACCAAGACCAGGACCCCAGAGGAGAGGCCAAAGTGGTCCCAAGAGCAGGTAAGACTCTGGCTGTCCCCAGGGAAGGGGGCGGAGGGGCCGAGGGGAAGGGACATTCTGGTGTAGCCCTTGCGGATACTGAAGCCAAGCTAATGGGAGGGTTCGGGAGCCTGACAGTTCAAAAAGTGAGCTGAGGTCGTCATTTGCTCAGTTATATGGCATGTGGCATGGATGTTCTGACCACTCTTAAGCTCATCCCACAGATTCAGGAGCAAATACAGGGAAGTCTGATTGAGGGCTCATTGACAACTAATATCCCCCCAAAAGACACCCCCATTCCCTCCCCAGAAGAGATCCGGTTCCTCACCCCCTGCCCTGGATCTGCTCATGGTCAGGGAATCCCCAGGTGGTTTACTCAGGTCGACAGGATGTCACCAAGGATGTGGGGACACTGCTGCGGCCAGGGGTGAAATGGCCCAGTGGCCACAGGCAGCAGCCTGAATGCATTTCACAGTGGCCACTGGATCTGAATGACATGTCTCTATAAGCCTGGGGACCTTGGCCTGATGGGCAATTAGCTGTGAATACTATTTTGAAAATAATTATTTGAAGGTTTGACAAACTCATGGAGAAGAAATGCATGCTAATGAGGGCAGTGGATGTGAGCATAACTATACTTTCTTTTAATTAGAGCAAAGTAAGTGTGTATTCTAATAAACACATTTGAAAAGCTGCCTTTCAAAAAAAAAAAAAACCCTCCATGAGTATATAAAGAAGATGTGATTATTGGGCTTGTGTAAAGGAACTTCTATTTGATCAATTATGTAGACTGCTTTCATATTTTTTAAAGCCTTAATTATTTTTTTCCCCAGAAGAGTTCATGAGTTTGAATATTTATTATCTATATAGTGAGAGAGCTTGCGTTTCGAATATAAATCATATTGACTCGCTGTTAGATATCCAGTGCTTGTATTTGGATACTTTTTGTTTTTTCTGAAGAGTATTAAGCGTCAGTTGACTTTGCTTTGGGGGTGTTCCTGTCATTCACAGCAATTCTGCCTTCGCTGGGGGATGTGGGGGGTCAAGAAACTGCCATTGTACTAACGGATGCCGCGGGAGCTCGCCCAGAGGGTGGGCCGCCCCAGCCCTGGGTCTGGGCTCCAGGCCAAAGCACCTCCGTCTTTCTTCAGTCTGTGGCAGGGCCACGGCTGGTCCCCCAACAATGGTGATGGCGCTGCAGGGATTGATGTGGGCTGCACAGGACGCATGGCATGCTGCCTCTTGTTGTGACAAATGGCATCCCTGGCCAAGTTCTTGTTGAAGAAAACTATCTTTAGCGCCTGGTGGGGAGTGAGCGAGACCTGATGTTCTGCTGCTTTTGTGCTTCGCACTAACCAGACGCTAATTCCAATGGGTTGGAGAGCTGGGAGGTGAATGGGTGGGAATGGTGAGTGACTGCATGGGTGGTATTTGCCATTTAAAGAGGCAGGGGAGGTGGGGAAAGTCCCATACCATTGTGGAGGGCCAGGAGGAGGTCTGTTCTTCCAGAAGCAGCTTTGAATGGAAAAGCAAGTAGCTTTTCTCCCTAAGTAGGGTATGTCCTGGAAGCAAATGCTCTTATTTAAGCTGGTTAATAATTATATAGCATTTTTGGCTTCATTCATTCATTCACAAATTAATTTCATCAAGGGGAGAGCCTGAAAGTTCCCAGCTCAGGGCTGACAATGACCCTGAGGCCTTTGGCCCTGAGTGCTCAGAAATGAGGACTCTACAGAACAAGGTCTTCATGTCCTATAGACCTGAGTGGCCTGTTCTGGATGAGGAACTCTTTGAAATTTAACCAAAAAGAGCCACTGGTAATAGAAATCATCTTGGAAGCAATGTTCTACATGAAGGATGTACACTACAAAATTTGGTGGTGGCTTGCTTGAAATCACAACCTGATTTCCTAAAAGCAATCCCTTACTCTCCCCAGGTACAGCCAGACTTGTCAGGAGCCAACAAAGGCCTAGCCTCAAACAGGTGCACAGGGTGCCCATGAGTCCTGAGCCCACCTCTCTGTTCCCAGTGCTGTCTGCATTTTAGTGTAGTGTTACCTGTAGTTGAGGCTGTGGTTAAAAAAAAAAATCTGAATACAGAAATGGGCAATGTTGACCACCTAGGTGCTTTAGACTGTTGCTTTTTAAAGTGTAGCCCATGTCCCAACAGCCCTGGCATCTCTGGGAAGCCCCACCCCAGAACTTCTGAATCCAAGTCTGCATTTCAGCAAGATGCCACATGCAGGTTGGAGAGTCAGTACTCTAGAAGACTTTGGTTGGGGAAAAATTGAATAGCATTTCTCACTCTACTTATTTTAAAGCTTGAAAAGTTATGTCCCGGATACTTTTAAGAGTAGTGAATAGCATTTATTTAGTCATTGTGTGGATGACAATAGTGCAAGAGTTAGAAAAAAATGGGAATATGAAAAATGTATCCTCCGTGGTCCCTACCACCCTGACAGGTGAGCTGTTTTCATTTCCCAGTGTTCCTTTCAGACTGTAGCATGGAGCATAAATAGTGTATGTAGCTATCATCATACCCCACATGTAATCTTGTCATTTGGCTTTTAAAATCTGATGACGTATTATAAACGTTTCTCCATGTTGCCATATAATTTTCATGATTATTTTTATTGACCTTTAAATGTTCCATTTGGGTGATTTGCCATATAATTTATTTGTCTGTAAATCACTCTGCTGTTGAGTGTGCAGGCTTTGGGTGGCCTTTTCTCTTATACATAAAGCTGGCATAGACGTCTTTGTACAAGTCATGTTTTCCTTCCCTTGGTTTATTACCTGGGGATAAATTTCCACGCTGTCCATTCAACGTTGAGCTGACCCTTTCCCCCACGATTATCTTGTCTGTTTCTCTTCTTCTATGAATGTCTGACTCATGTCCTTTATCTTTTGGGCTTTCGATGCTTTTCCATTTCATAGGAGCGCTTTGTAAACTACATGCGTTACTTTTTTCTGCAGATGTTTTCTTTAGTACATTTTCTTTTAATTTTCGGTTATATTATTTTCATCATCTCTGCAGTGTTTTTAAGATGTTGATGATTCATCTGTCACCCTTCCACCACCTTGGGTGCTGAGGGATTTAAGTGGATGGCCGCTTCTTCCCAAACTGGGTGGATGAACTCACAGAGAACATTGGTTTAGTCTAGCTGACATGAAAAATGAGTTGGCCCATGTGCTAGGAGTTGGAATGTGTGGCCTGTGGACGCCATGCATTCTGAAAGGCTCCAGTTTGCAGGTAGCCCTCCCACCTGTCCAACTCTGATGAGACCAGGAGGTCTGTGTTAGGGGGAGGATGTGATGTGGGAGACACAAAGAATTTGGGGATCAGAGGAGATCTATATATATTTTTTACTAAAAAAAAAGTTTTTTCAAAGTAATGCAACATCAACCCAAAATAGCAATGATAGAGAGATTGTCACCTTTGTCACCATCGGGACCCTTGGCTTCTGCAGATTTAACATTTCTTGTCATTTGTGGAAAGTCCCTGGGTGACAGTGGAGGTGGCAGCAGTGTTGGTGGTACTGCCAGTACCGTGCCAAGGGCATCAGGAGTATGACCTCAGTAAATCCTAGAATAACCCAAAGAGATAAGACGAGGCAGCTAAGATACATCCCTCACTCATGAACCGCCTGTGTTATGCCAAAACTTATGCCTCTAGCCAGTGCATTATGCAGCGCTTGAAGAGCCCACGCCTGGTTCTGTGCAGTCTGCACCCGAGTCTCTCTGCTTGAGAGTGAGCTGGTGTGGGTGAACTCTGGAGTACCCTGGATGGCGGTGGTCTTTTCTGTTCTGTTGCCTGTTTTGTTGCCATTGACAGGGTTGGTGTGCTCTGTCGTTCGCAATGACCGTGTCATGGCACCAGTGAAGTGATAAGTAGATACCAAGGCCTCTGGCCAATGAAATTCTCCCAGTCTCGGATGCTAACACGTCCTAACTTCATCAGGGCTCAGGCCGTGGATCAAACAAGTTAAGCTGAGATTATTCCCGTGGCATTCTTCTTAATTTTATTGAGATTTATTGACATGAAATACTGATTTTTTTTCCATGTAGCAATTAAAGAATATATGGGTTAGGTCCATCCAGGCTCATACTGAGTGCACTGGTGGAACTGGCATTTGTACCCCATCTTTGTGGTCCTCTGCCGTCTGGCAGTGAGCGTGGAGGGAGGGCCCCAGCCGGACACCCGCTGCCTGGCTCAGCCCCACCGCTCCAGGGAGGAGCTTTGTGGACCTGGCATGTCCTTGTGCATGTCCCTTGAAGAGAGCGATTTGCTGCTCAGTGCTTCCATGGTGCAGCTCATCGACGCTCCTGGGGGGACACTGGAAGAGCATGTTTGTCAGGCACCAAAGATCCTGGGTCTGTGGTCTTGTGAGGGTCTGGCTTGGTGGGGACTGGACTGATGGTTTTGGAGTCCACCTCCCCACAGCCCGTGACCTTGTGACATCTATCAGGAGATAAGCCATCCTGAAAAAGTCTGCTCTGCCTGAAATTCGCCCATTAGAGACTGATTCCTTTGGACCATGGAGAGTTCTGGGGCTGCAGGCATTCTCTGTCCAGGACTTCGGTGACCATCGAGTCAAAGGTGTCTGATTTACACAAGCATGCGGAACAGCTCTATATCTTGGGACAGCAAACCAAATACATGTTTTGATTATTTGGGGCTTTCATGATTTCTGTATATCACTGACCCAGCCAGTGCTTTCTAGAAAGAACCCTCTGACAATAGAAAAAAAGAAAAATCAGTACACTGTAGCCAACTTAATACAACAGTGAAAGTGAGGCGGGATAGAGAGAGCCCCAAGGCCACATCGAGGGTACAATTGTCCATCACTGCTCATTGCAGAGATGCTTTGGCTGTGACTTGGCATTCAATTCAGGCTCGCTTTTCCAAGGACCTTTTGAGATTGCAGTAGGAATGCTGGGAACAAATAGGGAGAGGGGGTGCTGACTGCACAGGTGACCTTGGCCTGTCCCCCAGGGGAGGCAGTGGCACCGTGTGTTCTGAGCTGGGGCCTCACACTTGTTCCCCGTCTGGCAGCATATGAGGCAAGTATTATATCCGCTTTACAGAGGAGGCCTGAGGGAGGAGTCATTGGGGTTGTTGGAGCCCGGGTGCCCTCCCTGTGTCAGCATGCACGGGGCAGCAGGTGTGCACAGGAGGTCATCCTGCACTGGGGGCTTTGGTGCTTGTCCTGTGCCCAGGAGGGAGCCTGGCCCACAGGAGGGACGGAGCTGGAGAAAGGGAGAAAGAGCCTGCAGGTGGTGCTGAGGACAGGGGTTTGGGGGTGGGGGTCGGGAGCATCAGGACATGGCCCAGGCAGGCGAAGGTCCTCACCAGCCTCTGGGCCTCAGTGGAGTACAGTGGCCTTTTCCTTCCTGCAGCCCTGTCCCTGAATTCTGCAGGCCCCCACCCCTCTGCCCACCTGTGGCATCACACCCAGTGCTCCTGCATCAGCACATGGGAGGCTGCACAGGAGGGTCCCCCGTCTCCTGTGCTGAGCTGCTTCCCACTATCCTCCCCTCCCAGCACTGTGGCAGGGTGGCACTGCACCTTCCATTGTTAATTCCCAGGACTGCCTTGAAAAGCGAAATCCTGCAGGTGCGTGTTGACGCAGGCAGCCCCCTGCTTGCTCTGCCTGAGCCTCTGAGCTCCAGTCCTCGGGGCCCATTTGCCGAGTCAGCACAACTGCCTTGTGATTTTTTATTTTTTTTATGAAGGCTTTTGATGACATATCACCAGAGGTGGCCGTTGTTGTCACAGAGCAGTTTATTTAGCAGGACTGGAATAGCTTACAGTGCTTTTAAAATCTAGTTAAAACCAGGGTTTCTAAAACACTCTTTTTATTGCCTGGGGAAGATCATGCAAAGCCCTTCTGCTAATGGTGATCTAAAAAGTGCCCCCCTCCCCCAGTCCTTGGTGATATCACAGAGCGTATTGGCTAAGAATACCCGAGCCACAGCCAGGAGGCCTGGTCCCGCCCTACTGCTGCAGAACGGGACATTCTGGACACATGACTGGCGTCGATGACTGCCCATCTCCCGGGGCTGTGTGGAGGAGAGTTGATCTGGGTCAGTGTCTGAGTGGATGGTGAGGGGCATGCAGTGCTGCCCTGATGATGATGATGATGATGATGCTGTTTTAAGTCCAGGGAAAC
The DNA here is from genome assembly GCF_000956105.1 of Propithecus coquereli. Lineage (NCBI taxonomy): Eukaryota > Metazoa > Chordata > Mammalia > Primates > Indriidae > Propithecus > Propithecus coquereli. The sequence goes on along the minus strand of NW_012143190.1, from coordinate 2,385,545 downwards.
CTCTTTGGGGTCTGGGGAGGCAGTTGGGTGAGGCCTTGCACACGGTTGGGTACGGGCCATGCAGGGCAGGGCTGGAGACCCCAGTGGCGTGGATGGCCCTGCCCTCAGGAGTGACACAAAGGAGGGGTGAGCCCAGCTTGTGAGGCAGGACGAGAGGAGGACCAGAACTGGCCAGGGCCAGACGGAGCCAGTGGGGGTGGAGACTGCTCCCAAGGAGCCCTCAAACTTTCCCCTGTCTGCAGGCCGCTTGTGAATGTGGCCTCTCCCCTCCTGGGGGTCTCCTACATGCCATCTTGGGCACATCCTCAGCCTCTTTCTGCTCCAGAGTCCCTGATCTGGGGGACACAGCTCCAAGGACTGCCCTGATTATTCCCACACCCAATTTCTAATAGGAAGTTAACTGAGAACTCCGCACACTCCTCCTTCTGGACGAAAAAACTGGGCTCAGGACCACTCGTCTCTCACTAACTGCAAATGCTGGCTGGGGCTCTTTTAAACATGGGCGCCTCCCCCCCTGGTTTCCACCCATAACTCCTGTCCCCCACCGGGCTGCTCCCAGTTTCCTGCGCAGGCTGGCTCTGCAGTCCCTCCTTCATGGCCCGTGCAGACTGCACCAGCGATGCTGCAGGCACTGGGGGTGCTAAGGTGAAAACAGCCAGAGGGAGACTCCCCACAATCCTGCCAGGTGGGGCTGGGTGCTCAGGAGAGGTGCCCACCCAGCCTGTAAGTTCCAGGCAGCTTTGGGGAAGGGCTCCAGAGCAGGTGCCAAGCAGAGGGACTCTGGGAAGATGACTGACAAGGCGAAGCTGGACATGGAGGTGCATCGGTACCCTCAGCACGGAGTGGGGCTGGAATTGTGATGGGGCCATGAGCCCCAAAAGAGGACAAGGGGAAGGCGAAGGACCTGGGTTGGGGATTGTGATGAGAGAGGGGCAGAGGGGGCCAATGGGGGTGGGGAAGGAGGGGAGCCAGGGGCATAGGAGCTGAGGGGCAGGGTCATCAGGAAGGCCAAATTCAGCCAGGCAGTTAGGGGAGATCTTGCTGGGAAAGAGAGAACCTGTTAGCTGTGGCCACTGAGGTCCCCTGTGCCTGAGCAACTCTGGTAGATTGGGAGGACAGAGGGTCACCTTCGGATGGAAGGGGTAGGGATACGCAGGGAGGGACTTGAGGAGGTGCCAGCAGACAGAGGGTGCTCACCATGCGTGTGTGATGGTGACTCGAATTGCACCAATTTGCCGGTGGTATGTCCAGGGAACGTTGCGGGGAATGAGAGAGGTGGGTATGGGACCTGAGCTAGTCCACATGCATCTGCTCCTAGAGGCTCTGTGCCTCCCATCCTCGGGCCCCTGGGGCACCTGACACCCTGCCTCACATGTACCAGGGGCTCAAGAGACATCCAGCTGACAAAGTTGGTTAGTCCGTGACATTCCCCGGGAAGTGCAGGGCTCCAGGCAAGAATTTTTAGAGACATCTGTTCAAAAAGAAAGACCCCATCGTTGAACACGCAGAGATGCAGAATGTCACACATGGTGTGCTCGACCGAGATGTGACAGCGTGGCGATGGCAGTCACAGGGTTTTCACCCCAAAGCATTCAGATCGCAGCCAATGCTAATCAGTTACTAAAAAAGACACGAGGGTATGGTACTAGGGGGCTAACCAAGAATAACTTCAATCCCGTGTCAGATAATGTCAGAGACAGCTCAGGAAAACCAAGCACAGCTCAGACACGTGGAGAAAGGAAGTGTGGCATGGGGTCCCTTGGGCTGATGTGGCCTCCAGAACCGCCACGTCCACGTCTGTCAGCTGATTCCACAGTCAACCTTCACAGAAGAGAAGCTGGTCTCTCTCCAGCTGAGACCAAGCCAAGGCATAAATGACTGGAGCTGAAAGGTGTTTGGAGGTGGGCTTAGAGAAGCTCGTTGTCCGGCTCCTCCTGTCTGGTCCTGGTCCATTAAAGAGACAGGAGACCTGGGTGCTGACTTGCTGCCGGGTCTGCGCCATGGGTGGGCGCAGCCGGCTGTGCAGGTCAGGAGCTCGTCAGGTGGGGGGGATGCTGCTGTCTGGGGAGGTGTTACTCCTTCACTGTCTTCTTTTCTCAGTCAGCCCTCCTTTCCTTTGGCCCACACACTTGCAGGTGGCCTCTGATTCTGCCTCTGGGACCTGCCTGCCCACTCTGATTACTGATGCAGCCCTACCCCTGCCACAGCACTTCTCACCCAGCCTTTGGGGCCCTGCTTCCCCTCCAAGCAGCCTTTGGAGCCAGCTGGGAGATGTTCGTTTCTGAGCTTCATGCCCACTGCCTCTGGGTCTGCTGACCTTTGAGCTTCATGCCCTCGGACGTAGACTCACCCACCTGTCAGTCCTCGAGCTCAGACCAGGACCACCCCACACCTGAGCCAGGTCTCTTGGGTGCTTCTGCGGTCCTTTGGTCACTCCTTTGTCTTTTTTCTTTTCTAGTCATTGAAAATAGAAACTTTCACTTGCTGTGATCTATTCCCTGCCACGTTCGTGCATTCATTTGTTCATCCATTTATTCTTTGGGCCCCAAGGATATAAAAGATAGCATGCTAGCCACTCTTGGAAATACCAGTGTTCATCTTCAGGAGAGCGGGATAATCCAGCCATTCACCAGTTCTCAAAACCAGCTCCAGAAACCACAGCGATGGCAGGTCAGGGTTCTTCTTGCTGCATTGTCGCGTTGTATTTGCAAATCGTGGGAGATGTTGTGAAGAGAAATTACTGTCCGAGGTTTCTCTTGCTTAATATTTCATTAATACTTAATCTCAGCCCCCCTTGTGAACTCCAAGAAGGAAACAATGAATTAATCCAAGAGATTCTCACACCTAAAATATGGGCAGTTTGACTCATATTGAGAAGTCACGGCCAGGTAATTTTTTCACGTATTTGTGGGAACATCGTTTGCTCTCTGAGCCACAGTTTTAGTGATAAAGTACAAAAGGAAAGTCTAAGGAAGGAAGCTCTGGCACATGCTACCACATGGATGAGCCTTGAGGACATTATGCTAAGTGAAATAAGCCAGTCTCAAAAGGACAAATACTATATTTTTCCACTTATATGAGGTCCCTAGAGGAGTCAAATTCATAGAGACAGAAAGTAGAATGGTGGGTGCCAGGGGCTGGGGGGAGGTGTCTGGGGAGTTGGTGTTTAATGGGCGCAGAGTTTCGGTTTAAGAAGGTGAAAAAGTTCTGGAGATGGATGGTGGCAATGGTTGCACAACAGTGTGAACGTGCTTAATGCCCCTGAGCTGTACATATACAGATGGTTAAGATGGTAAATTTTATGTCTTGTATTTGTACCGTAATAAAAGAAATAAAGAAAAGAAAAGGCTTTTGACCTATTAACTGGCTTGAGCCAATCTGGATCATCTAAAACCAAGTTGAGCCAGTCTGAACCCATGTAGCCAGTATCACACAAACAGGCAAAAACGTTTGGGGCCAACGTAAACTAGTTTGGTGTAGTCACAATAGGGACGAGCTGATGACACCACCCTTTCGGTTCTGTGGACCTGGTGTCTTTGGGAGGTTTAAGGAGGATATTCGAGACTAAAATGAGCCGTGAGTAATCATACAGCTGCATCCTGAGAAGGAAGGGCGGCTTCCCTTCTCCCTCACGTCTTGTCCCGTATCAGACGTGATCCCACCTTGGCAGGAGTGGAAGGGACGAAAGATGATTAAGCCTGTTGGGGCTGTTTACATAGATCAGATAGGCTACTGGCTTGTAGTAAAGGTCATACCTCATTAGTATCACTAAAATAAAAATGTATTATTAAAGCCACCATTAAAATAGCAACCAATTCTGCTACTCTCCTTTTCCACAAGTTTAAGCAAACCAAATGTTCTACTTTGTGTATATTCGTAAAAGTTGGACGGGTAGATTTAGTGGAAGGAAATTGGATCATTGGTATCATCTTTATGTATTATATGGTGAAACTTGTTTTTCAGATTATGTCTCATAGGACTTGGTTTTATTGTCTGTAGCCTTAGGTAGTTCCATTGAGACTAAATTCAGTTGTTTTTTATTTAGGACTAATCATATTACCCAAAACTGTGGACTCCTTATATCAGAACAGAGATCTGGCCGATATGGACCAGTGGAAGTTAAATACTGTAGAAAATGCCCCCTGGAAATCGAAGTCTGATATTGACTTAGTATTAGTCATTTAATTTCCATTTGGCTTGGACGCCATTGTTTCATTCATTTTCAGATGTCAAGCTAGTTTTCTCAGGATGTGTGCAGGGCTCAAGGCCAAGTGTGGGGGCTGCGAGGGGAATACAGGAGAGGTCGCAGGTCAGGCTCCCAGAGAACCACAGCCTTGAACCTCCAGTAAAGCTAAGCAATTGCTTTTTAGCCCCAGTAGGTTGCTGTCATTAAATTCTACATACACAGCTGTCGTTAAATTCTACATACACAGGGCTTCTTGCCTTTAAATTAGCAGGTTGGAAAAATTGCAGGTGTTTGCAGCAAACTTGTAGAACCAGGAGCAGACGCAGCCATGCTGGCCCCTAAGTGATAGTTTTAGAAAGGGTTGGTGTAGATTTTCTCATTCGAGAATGAACAAAACCAGATGGAATACTCCTGAGTTCTACAGCACTGGTGGCTTTGAGCCATGGAACTCCTGCCTTTCCCATAGGTGGACCTAGTGTGGCACCTGGTATGCGAGGCAGGTGACCACGAGAGGAGAGTGTCTGTGGTTGATGGGCAGCTGCCACCACCACCCTGACAGCCCATCCCCTCCTTGGGCCATCTCCCACTTTGCCTGCACGTGGGTCACCGGAGCGTTAGTGCTGCACAGGCTGTTGGGCGACTTTCATGCACGGCCGTCATGCTCAGCTGAAGTGGGTCTCACAGTGAAGGCAGTGTGTTTTAGGTCCTTAGAGGGCTCTGCGTACTCCTGTTCCCCCATTATTTTTAAATTGTAATAATACACACATAATATAAAATTTACCATTTTAACCGTTTTTAAGTGTACAATTCGGTGGCATTTAGTAGAATGTTGTGTAGCCACCTCCACTGTCTAGTTCCAGAACATTTTCATCACCTCGAAAGGAGACCCTGCACTCATTAAGCAGTCATTTCCCCTGCTCCCCTCACTGCCCGCCCCCGGCAATGACAAATCTGTTTCTCTCTCTGTGGAGTTGCCTATTCTGGTTATTTCTGTCTGGCTTATTTCACCTAACCTGGTGTTTTCAGGGCTCATCCATGTTATAGCATGTGTCAGGACTTCATTCCTTTTTGTGGCTGAATTATCCCACTGAATGGACATACCACGTTTTATTTATTCACTCATCCATTGACGGACATTTGGGTTGTTCTTACCTTTTGACTAATGTGAATAGTGCTGCTATGAACATGCGTGTACAAGTTTTTGTATAGACATTTGTTTTCAGCTCTTTTGGGTATATAGCTAGGAGTAGAGTTGCCAGGTCATGTGGCCATTTAATGTTTACCTTTTTTAAAAAAGGAACTGAAAATGTTTTCCAAAACCTTATGTTGCCCATGGACACCTCATACTGTGGCCCCGCACTGGGGAGTCCTGCAGACAGGGTGCAGGGGTGCTGACATTCCCACCAGCAATCCATGAGAGTTCAGGTTACTTTCAAAGGAAAAAAATTTAATAGCCCCGTTTCCTCGATGGTTTGGTCTCTGGGCTCATCTCTTTAGCTCCTCGGGCATAGGAAGTGCTTTTGTTCACGTGTGTACTTGTTTATACACTGGCTCATCCCACCGAGGCTATGAGGCCAGCAGGATCACTGAGTGCCGTCTCCATGTCAGACCGTGAGCTGTCCCAGGTCAGGGCCTTTGTCGCATGCATCTTCCTGTCCTCAGTGAGAGGTGCCATGCACAGCACAGGACATAACACAGGCACTTGCTCAGGACTGGCCACGTGGACCCAGCTTTGGATAGTGCTTAACAAAGCCTCAAAATACTGAGACAAGGCTGGGTGCAGGTGCTCACGCCTATAATCCCAGCACTTTGGAAGGCCAAGGAGGGAGTATTGCTCAAGGTCAAGAGTTCAAAACCAGCCTGGGCAGCATAGCAAGGCCCAGTCTCTACAAAAAATAATAAAAAAAAAAAAAATTAGCCAGACATGGTGGCACGCACCTGTAGTCCCAGCTATTTGGGAGGCTGAGGCAGGAGGATAGCCTGAGCCCAGGAGTTTGAGGCTGCAGTGAGCTATGATGATGCCACTGTACTCTAGCTTGGGCGACAGAGACCCTGTCTCTAAAAATTAAAAAAAAAATGCAGAGGCGAGTTTAGAAAAATTATGATTCTGCTCTGACATGCTGGGCTGGGCACAGCCATCTGCTTCCTGCCCTTTACCTGGCTCTGTGGAAAAGACAGTGAACGATAATGTAGTAGGCATGTCCAGGTGGGCCCGGTGGTCAGGGATGGAGGAGAGATTTCAGCAGACCAGGCACAGAGAACAAAGTCAGGCCCAAGTGGGCTACGTGGGACTTCAGTGGAGGTAACAGCCTTTCAGCCCCCCATGGAGCCCCCAGATTTACCAAATAACGAACGATACGGGATGCCCAGTCAAATCTGAATTTGGTGCAGATATAGAATTCTTGTTTTACAGGATGAAAAAAGTTATAGATAGATGGTCATGATAGTTGCACAACATTATTAGTGTATTTAATTACACTGAACTGTACACTTAAAAATGGTTAAAATGGTAAATTTTATGTTTATGTGTATTTTACCACAATAAAAAAGTTCAAAAAAAGTTGCGTTTCAGATAGACAGTGGGTCACGTGGTCATTCAGCATTTACCATTTTTAGGAACTGCAAATGTTGTCCATGGTTACAGAACATTTTGCATTCCTATCAGCAATGCATGAGAGTTTTAGTTTTTTAGTTTAATCATGTCCCATGAAATATCTGAACATCAAGGTGCAGGAGGGACGCTCCCTTCCTCCCTTCCATTCACAGCCTGCCTGAGAGATTTTAAAATACAGACTGGCTGGTTTTCCCAATGTGTCTTGTCGTGATACTTTTAAGCCACAGATCTGCTTTGAAAAGATATGATCTCCCCCATGGGAGTAACTATGGCAAGAATAAATACTTTATCCAAGCTCCTATTCTCCTCAAGATAAATATCACAGGAGTGACCTGAATTGTAAGGAGGAATGGGAGAAAAAGAACAATACTGTAACTTTTTCTGAGCCACGTATATGTCAGGGGACGGATTTGAGGGCTTTTGAAAGAAGATGTCCACACGGCTGAGTTAGACCTTCCATCTGACCCTAGAGGTTTCTGCTCTCAGCTCGTCCCTGCTTGGAGCTCTCGTTGTGCAGTGGGTCTCGGCTGACCCCCTCGCTGGAGCTGGTTGGAGGAAGAAATCTTTGTTGGAATATCAGATGAGTGGGGATGACTGACTTTTTTGAAAACAGAGAATAGGAAGTGATTTCCAGAGAAGGCTGTCACTGAACTGAGCTGTTCATCAGCCCTGGGATTTCATGTTTGAGGTAAAGTATAGCAGTCCAGTGGGAAGACTGCAGCTCGCCTAGCTCTGGGCTGATGCTCCCTGTCCCTAAGTGGAGCTCCTAACCCACTTGCCATTCAGGAGAGTGCTCAGAAACAGTATGCTTTTATTACGGATGGCCTGAGCTGAGTGGGTGTGCGCTAGTTTGATGATGTTTCATCCAAAGCGATGTGGGTTATATTGCTGTATTTTCGGTTTAATCAAGCAGACAAAATCAGAATTGACATTTTAAAAATCCAAGCTTTAGTTTCACCAACTGGAGCCAAGAGATTTGTTAGAATGATTTATTCACATTAATATATTTTTATTACAGGCATTTATCTATGCCCTGAACAGCTGTCCCTGGGTCCCGATTTGTTGAGACCAGTGTGTACCATGCCACACTTTAATTTGCTGCCATCCAAGCTCCATGGGGGGTTCCCCACCACATGGGTGAACCTAGCTGACCTCACATGCTTTACCCACTGCCTTTTCTGAGTGGATGGCTGGTGCAGCTTCAGCCCATGGCATTGAGAACACCCCACTATAGTTACTTAGTGAGGGATGGGACCCTGCTCCCTCTGTTGGCTGTGGAGGGTTGAGGAACCCTGGCCAGTATCATATGCTGAGGTGTGGCTGGTGGCTCTAGATACAACAGGATTTAAATAAGCACATTTTAAGGATGCCTGGAGCCCCAAATCCACGTGGACCTCGAAGCACGTGAATTTCAGATGCTGCCAACCTCCGCTTCCCTCCCCCAGATGGAAATTGGAGCAGCAGATGGGCTCTCCCAGGGAGAAGCATCACAAGCCCACCCTCCTGCCTCTTTGCAAAACAATCTGGCTGTTTGGTGTGAGATGTGGTTGTCATGGTGATGAGTGGACATCTGCTTGGGAGGGAGTTCGTGGAAATGCTGATGTGGAGGAAAGGGTCACACCTAGAGAAGACCTTATGTTGCCCACGGACACCTCATACTGTGGCCCCGCACTGGGGAGTCCCGCCGGTGGGGCTCAGGGGTGCTGATATCAGCCTGTGCCCCGGTCCCTGGCTGAGCCACAGGCCCTGGCCTGAAGTTGCACAAAGGCACAATGGCTGGCACAATGGCTGGCCCAGACCTATCCCATGGGGCCCCACATTGCCACTCCACCCCCTGACATATCTGACAGCCTTCTGAGAATCTGTCGCCCTACATCTGTGGCCTGCCCTCTGCCTGAAAACTTAGATCCCACTCCCAGCTGTAACATTTGTAGAATGATATAGTTAACCCAGTTTCATTTGTCAGTGGGTCTGTTTGTTGCCTTGAGATTTTATTTATTTATTTATTTTTGGAGATGACTAGTGCCCATTTAGCAACAGTAAGGCAGGACAGGCCTTCAGGAAACCAAGTCCACATGGGACAGTCACTATATTGGGGAGCTTTCAAACAAGAAGATAAAATACTGACGTGCACCAAGCGCACCTTGAGATAGTTAAGTGTACTCAACAGAGTTGTCTGTGGGGATGTCCCAAATTGGATTTTTATGTAAGGAGGATGTGAACAGCATCTGAGGTGAGATGTCCTTGTTGCATCCTTTGGGAGCTTTTGCCTGGTGTCCCTTGGCCATAGCAGGAAGAGCAGACCCAGGGGTGGATAGGGGGAGAAGCCTGGCTCCAGTGGGACCCTTGGAGGAGGGGTCCCCGGGACAGCCTCAGCACTGCAGAAAGGGGCACCATTCACTCAACTTGGTCAGTGCGGGGTCTCTTGCGGGGTGGATCACAGCCCTCTTTTGGGGGAAGGATGGATTCTGCTCCCGGGATTTGGGGCGTCGAAGGGCAGAGGAGCATGCCTGCAGTCCCAGATGAGCCAGAGCCTGGCCTTGGGACAGACCAGGACAGCAGGGTGAGGTTCAGGCTCCCCTGCCTGGTCTGGCCAGACCTGAGAGCTCATGGCGCTCAGGGGTAGGGACAGTCCTTTGGGCTTCTAGCAGAGGGGCTGGGGGAAGCAGGGACCAATGAGCCCTCTTACATGCGGGGCCCCAGCTGTGCCCCTGTGCACCCTCAGGTCCAGGAAGGGCAGCCCTGTGCAGCTCTCTGGGGATGGGGAGGCAGTGTGCTCCCTTTTTCCTCCCTGTCCTTGAAGCCCAGCACCCTTCCCCTCATGCCATCCCCTTCCACCCCACTGCCTCTGGAATTCAGTGGTGTCTGTGGTCAGGAGGGGAGGCTCAGCCAGGAATCGTTCCAACTGCTTGGGGCCCAGAATGTCTGTCCCCATCAGTGCTGGGAGGATGGACCCAGGTTTTAAAATTTTTCCTAAACCTCCAGAGAGATGGAGTTCCTTCATAGAACATGACAGTGATAGTCTAGGACAGGGAAAAGGACAGGCAGCTATACTTTGCTGTGTCACCCGAGTGCTGCAAGAACCCAGCGTCAGCCGCAACGCTTGGGGCTTCAGTTGCCTCACCTATAAAGCAGGAGTGGGAATATCCCTCTCTCACGCGAAAGGCTTTTGTGAGCCCGAAGGTGCTACATAAATGTCGGTTGTTATCATCAGCGTCATCATTATCATCATAGTGTTACTGCTTGGTAATTTATTTCCAGGAATTTCTGGAACTGAACTTAACCCGCTGGCTTACCAGAGCCCCTTTTAGGGTTTGGATTGTGATTTTAGTGCTGTGAATCTGGCTTCTATCTTGTGAATGGTACAAGGAACTAAATAGAAGAAAATGCACCTAAACCTTAAATTTTATTAATGGAAGTAAAGGCACTTATGGCTTGATATCTTATTTAAGAGAAGGCTTAAGACATGTACTTGGGGCATTTTATTTTTTGTAGTAGTAGATTGGCTAATTTTCATTTATTCTCATCCAAGAATTTGGGTTTTTTTAAAAATATGGTTTTTAACTTTTGGGCACTTTTAGTGAGAATGTAAAAAGGTACCGCCCTGTGGAAAATAGTATGGAGGCTCCTCAAAAATTAAAAATAGAATTGCTATGTGATCCAGTGACTTTACTTCTAGGTACGCTCCCAAAGGAAGCAAAAGCAGGGACTCAGATATTTGCACACCCGTGTTCATAGCGGCATTATTCGCAATAGCCAAGGGGTAGAAGCAACCCACGTGTCTGTTGATGGATGACGGCTAAACAAAATGTGGTCTGTACACACAGTGGAATGTTACTCTGCCCTAAAAGGGAGGAGATTCTGACACACACTTCAACATGGATGAAACTCGCAAACACTTTGCTAAATGAGATAAGCCAGTCACAAAAGAACATACTGTGTGACTCCGCTTATGTGAGGTCCCTAGAGTAGTGAATTCACAGAGACAGAAAGTAGAACCGTGGTTGCCAGGGTCGGGGGGAGGGGGCGATGGGGAGTTATTGTTTAATGGGGACAGAGTTTTAGTTTGGGAAGATAAAGATGTTCTGGAGATGGGATGGTGGTGATGGTTGCACAACAGTGTAAATGTACTTAATGTCACTGAACTGTACGCTTACAAATGGTTCAAATGGCGAATTTTATGTTATGTGCATTTTACTCCAATGAAAATAATGATAAATAATAACATTTAAAAATGATTTAAAGAAACTTCTTTAGAAGAATGAAAGTATGCATATGAACTGCATAAGAGCTTAAGTGTAATTAAATATGTGTGTATGACACACACATCTACACACTTACCTACATAGACATACATTTTACCAAATTGTATCACATTGCATATGCAGTTTTTGTGTCTGGGTTTATTTCTCTAATATATAACAACACAATCTTTAACTTCTCGGTTTGCAGGTTTGCAACGGTTTGGAGCAGCCGAGGAAGCAGCAGCGCTCTGATCTCAATGGACCCATTGACAATAACAACATCTCGGAGGTAATTATTTCCAAGGATGGGTGTTCTGTGCCAGGGTTCTGATGCTGGAGCTGCCTGCCCCATTGTGTTCTGCTCACTCTGTCCATAACGTTCTTGTCCCATCTAGTGCCGAGGGGGGAAGGGGTCCGGGTCAAGCCAAGTTAGTGTCAGTGTGTGGGGAGGACTTGGGGGAATTCTAGCCTGGTAGGAGGGAGGAAAGGGCCTTTCCTGCTGATTCAGGACCAAACCATGGAGTGTTCATGTGTTGCCGATGGTGTGTGATGGTGATGGGGAATCATTGGTGCTTCCTGATTTGATCGAAAGTCATTCTACGCCATTGTCTGATAACCGTGTTCTAAATCAGGGTTTCTCCACAGTGGCACCACTGACATTCAGGCCTAGGTAATTCTTTGTTTTGGAGGCTGTTCTGTACACTGTAGGATGCTGAGCAGCATCCCGGCCTCTACCCACTACATGCCAGTAGCAACTACCCACCACCACCACCAAGTTGTGAAAACCAAAAATGTCGCCAGACATTGCCAGATGTCCTCTTGGGGATAAAAATTATCCCAGTTGAGAACCACTGTTCTAAACCAACAACATGGTTTAAAAAACAATCCTATTTAAACTTACACTGCCATGATGGAGGCTATTAAAATGAGGACTTAAGCAAATTATTTTCCCTCTCTGGGTAACATAGTTTAGATGAGATTTCTAACTTTGATGAAATAATCATGGCCACCCATGGAGTGTGTCCTTATATCTTGCCTTCAAAAATATTCCCAGGTTGTTCTTATGCCCACAAGTTGGAGACTCACTGGGTTGGATGGTCTTTAGGCTCCCTTCTAGCCATGGCGTGCTAATCTGCAGGTCCCTAAGTTTTAGATGGTGGGCTTTTGGGCCCCTCCCAAATGTCATGTTGCCTGCATGAGACTGGTTTGCTGTATGGAGCTGACTTCTTGGGAATACCAGTCACTCATGGAGTTAGCTTTTCTCATATGGTACACATCTTAGCCCTTCTTAGCCTACATCTTATGGGCCATCTGCTTACAACTGGTATGTGTTTTATTTTTTCATATTTCCTAACAGACAAAGAAGGTGGCATCATTTCCAAGTTTTGTGGCTGGTAAGTGACTTTGAATTTTGTCTCTCAGGGGGCAGTTGCATTTGTCAAAACAAGTGGTGCTTTTACTTTTGACTTTATCCTGCAAAGCTTGTTTAGCAAACACACTTTCCAGCAAGGTGCCCAGGCATTGTGTTGTTTGAGCGCTGCAAAGACCTACTTAGGGGGGAGGGGAGGTCCAGCTGATTTGCCTGCATTGATACAAGGAACAGTAGGCCATCTCGTTTAATTACACCCTTGCTAATTGCATCGTAGATGACACTGATGACTGATGAATAGATTGAAATGTGTCTGTATAAGCAGCTCATTAGAGTTACCATTTTGATCAGGGTGGATATAATGGCATTCAAATTCAGGCTGTTGTTCCTTTTTTAGACCCTTCATTTCCCTTTACCCTCCCATCTATTTTGAGGAGGTTCATAGTGCATTTCAACATTCAGTAAAGAACAAAACTGATCGATCTGCTCTGTATCACAGAACAGGTGTGTGGGGAGCACACCTGCTTGGCTGTTGACAGAGCCAACTTTGTGTGGTCTGCAGTGCATCAGGTGACCTCACAAGGTCCCTTTAGGAGGTCCTGTGGGCTGCTTCTAGTGCTCTAATATCTGAGTAAAGAGTCTATCGAGTAGGATTTTTCTCTTTGCCAGGAGGAAGTTTCCTGCCCCTGCTAATGTGTTATAATAAACAATGCAAATTTTATTAATTCTTTCAATAAACTGGTAATTAATTCTTATAAATATTTTGGGGAGCAAGTTAAATTAGTCTTCTGAAATAAATGACTTTAAACCTTTCCCACTCTGTTCCTCTTTTTTAATAAGGAATTGAGGCCTGGGAAACTGAAGCCTCCAAATTCTCCTTTAAGGGACTAGTTTGAACCAGGCTAAACCAGGTCCAACTTGGTTCAAAATGGATTAACCTGCTCAAACCAATTTTGGCTGTTGTAACCTGATAACTGTTGTTCCAATTGGAAGAAAATCTGTTTTAAACTGTCAGAACTAGTATTATCCTATTCAAATAGACTTGGCTCCCTTTTGACCAATTCAAATAGGCTCAAATGGGTTTTGTCCAGCAGTTTACCTGTGGTTTTAGGTATGTTTTAGCTGGTTCAAACTGGCTTAAACTGGCAATCAGGTCACAGCAGGTTATGATGATTCCAGCCCAGCTGGCTAGTTGTAGTTTTCCAGGACCTAATGATTGGCAGGAAGAGAATATCCCCACCCCCCATTCCCGGAAATAGGGTTTGATTAGCTTCCTGATTTCTAGGAGGCAGCGTCTCCTAGGCAGGGGTCGATGCAGCTCATCTCTGCACCATTTTTCTTGGCAGTCAGAAGCCAGGTTGGGGAGGTGCCAGTCACAGTATTCCAGTGAAATAGGGTCTTATGGATCCAAGAAGCTCACTTTTCAACAGCTCATGGTGTCATCCGGACAGAACTCTTGAGCTGTCTGGGGGGATGATTCGGACAGTAAACTCCCCTAGCTCCTGAACCAAGCTCATATCTGTGGGGTGGGGGCAGCAAGGGATGGGGAAACAGTGTCCATGCCTAGGGTACCTCTGACTGTAGCTCCTGGCATTCCAGAAGACTCAGTTCTCTGTACCATCTCAGACTGTTCCAAAAAAAGCAAAACAAGGTTGGATGCCTCAAACCAATTCAGACTGGCTAAAACTGCTTGTGACCAGCTCAAACCAATGTGGACAGCCGTAATTTAGAGTTTTTCCTGCAGGAGAGAAGCTCTTTGATTGTTATGAAGATACAGAGACCTTAAGTATAATAAAAAGCATATCCCTTCATATTAGTGAATGTGTACCCAACAAAGCCTTCATGGGCCAAAAATCTTACTCAGCAACAGGAAGAGCTAATCATAAAGATTGTCCCATACGATGAATGTGGGAAGACCATCTCCAGATTAAACACCTTTATGAATTAGGAATGCATTTGGGTGCAAGGACCCACATAACCCACTCATGTTAGCCTGTCCTAGAGGGTGGTGTGTCTTATGTAAAGAAGTCTAGAGGTGAGAGGCTGCTGGTTCAGTGGCTTCATGATGTCAGGATCAGCATCTTTGCTCCCCTTGGCCTCAACCTCAGGCTTGTCACCTCATCGTCACACAATGTCTGAGTCGCTGCAGCATCACCTCCTGTTCCAGGCAGGCAGAAGAGGGGAGAAGGGCAAAAGTTCCAAATCAGCCGGATGTCTTCCCCGTTATCTTAGGAAAGCAAAGCTTTTCTGTGGTTAGTTAATGAATTCTCTGCGGGATTATTTGACCTTCTGTTAACTTCCTTAGCCTGTTCACTGGGTAACCTGAAAGGTAGCACGTCAACTGTGTCACTAGGTAACGTTTCTTATGGTAAAATGACTCTTATAATAGACCGTGTCTAGATGAGAGAATTATATTCCTTTTGG
>NW_012143190.1:2307125-2369888 GCF_000956105.1 Propithecus coquereli | reverse complement strand
CTTAGTGTACAGTCCCTGTGCTGTGTGCTGGAGCTCTATTTCGTGTCACTTGGTCAACCACTACAGGAGGAGTAGGTACCTTCCCCCATTTTATAGGTTAGAAACCCAATGCACAGTGAGGTTAATGTAACTCGGGCGAGGTCCCACGGCTGTGGAGGGAGAGAACCTGGGCTTGGACCCACGTCTGGGGACTCGACAGTGTAAGCTCTTAGTGGAGGTGACCTTCTCCCTCCCTAGTGTACCTTTGTGGACCGCTGCCATCAAGAGGGGGGATAGGTGAAACCTATCAGGTGCTTACCCTGAGGCAGGCCCAGACCTACGCGTTTTGATGTATCAACTCGGTAATCACTGTAACAGTGCTGAGAGGTAGGTGCTGTTATAGACACATCAACTGAGGCCCAGGGAAGGTAGGTCATGGGCTTGAGGTCACCAGGTAGAGAGTGGCAGAGCTGGGCTTGGAACCCAGGCTGGAGTCTGAGCTCAACACCCACACACTGTACTGCCTGAGCGACCCTCAGCATGCCACAGGGGAGCCCTCACTGAGAGGAGGCAGTCCATTTAGGTGCTGAGGTGCGCACTGGAGAACGCTCCAGATGTCAGAACTGTCGCCCCCTTTCAGGCTCAAAGCCACAGCCCTGTCTCAGCAGAGGCATCCAAAGAGCGAGTCACCCAGTATCACGGTCTATGGGGAAACGCTTGCAGTCTGGTGACCCTCTCAGACTGGGACGGTTCACACTGCAGAGAGAACCGCCTTGTGAACGTGCTAACTGCACAGGGGACTCACTGCCTCACTTGAACCCTAAAGAGGTGCGGAGTGGTGGGCACCTTTAGGATGTCCCTTCCTGCCGGACGTGGTGGCTGGCAGCAGCATAAACCTATGTGTGCCAGAGGGTTGCTGCCTTGGAGTGAGTGTATGTGAAAGTCTAACTTTTCTATAGTTAGAGTAGTGCTTAGCTGGTGCTGGTCCCAAGCAATGGATCCCAATAACGACAGCTTCAGTACAACATAACAGACCGGTAGATCGCACTGTGTTTCTTGCACTTTGTTCTCCTCCTCATCTAACAGCCAGTGCTCATGCGAGATGTCACGAAATCCATACTCCACCAACAGCTTGGGGCCATGCCAGAATGCCACTTGTCCTCAAGTCTATACCCTGTCAACTTCCCACACCTATGTGCTGGCCACGTGGAAGGCAGGGGACCCAGGGCCGAGACCTGGGGCTGAGCTCACCCCTTCCTTCTCTCAGGGGTCCTCACGGCAATAAAGCCACTTTGTTGGTTTCATACAGTGGGCGCTTAGGATCTGAGACTTGGTCTGCTCTTAGAATGAGCAGTTGGAGTGACCCTATTCAGATAAGGCCACTAAGGTGAAGGCATCTCATGCCTCCCCCTCCTCTTCAGTGTCACCATGTAGGCCTGGCTGGACGGGAGGACAGGAGTCACGTCCACCTGTCGGACCAGAAGGGACGTGGAGCCTCTGGAAGAGGGGTTATGAAAAACAAAGTGACTTTCCTTTTTTACAAACAAGATCATGTTTCTCCAGTACTCCAGAGGTAGGGATTAGACATGTTTTAAAATGTGAACTTTTATTCCCTAGTGGAGGTTTTTAAGGATTTCTTAGAATAGTGCTTGGATCAGGCTAAGAGCCCCAAGAGTTAAAACTGAATTCTACCCTGGAAATCCCCACGGTACTTCTCCCCTTTGTGCCTGTGCATCCCAGACCCCCGTCCCTCTCTGCAGTGGAAGCCACTTTAATTTCTTGTGAATCCTTCCAGGAATTTCCTGGTCACGCACCAGCGTACATCAGACCCCCTTTTTCTTAAAATAGATATTGCACTGGCCACATGAGTCTGCACTTTGCTTTTTCATTCCTTGGTAGATCTTAGAGATAACAGTAGCTCTGCCTGATGACTCAGGCAGCAGCACAGGATCAGTTCCGTGGGGTGCGAGGGTGTACTAACCAGCCCTCCGTGGACGACCGTCAGGTGGATACAGTCAGCACCCGTGAACAGCCTGTGGATGTGCCTTTGTGCCCAGGTGTGAGTTTCTTTTCTAGAAGCAGTTCCTGGCTATATAACAGCAGAGTATAGGCCAGGAGCACACCAACGTTGACAGACACGCCAGAATGCCTTCCCAAGAGGGAGACAAAAGACACTGCCACCTCCCACACTGTCCCCAACACTGCGTGCCACCCAGCTGTTTGAACTTAGCCCCAGGCCCGTGGGTGCAAAGAGGTATCTTGTTGGTTTCTCATGCACGTCTTTCATCATAAATGAAGCCAAACACTATTTCCTGTGTTTATACAAGTGGGTTTTCTTTTCCAGTGCGGTGCCTGCTCGTGTCCTTTGCCCCTTCCTCTGTTGGATTCTTCCCCTTGCCCCAGCTTTAGTGGGGTATAATTGACAAAAGTTGTGTATAGTTGCATTGCACAATGTGATGTCTTTTGTTTTTTTGTTTTTTTTTTTTGAGACAGAGTCTTACTTTGTTGCTTGGCCTAGAGTGAGTGCTGTGGCGTCAGCCTAGCTCACAGCAACCTCGAACTCCTGGGCTCAAGCAATCCTTCTGCCTCAGCCTCCCGAGTAGCTGGGACTACAGGCATGCGCCACCATGCCCGGCTAATTTTTTTTATGTATATATATTTTTAGTTGTCCAGCTAATTTCTTTCTATTTTCTTAGTAGAGACGGGGTCTCGCTCTTGCTCAGGCTGGTCTCAAACTCCTGAGCTCAAATGATCCGCCCACCTCGGCCTCCCAGAGTGCTAGGATTACAGGCGTGAGCCACTGCGCCCGGCCCAATGTGATGTTTTGATATACATATACATGGTGAAATGATCACCACAATCCAGCTAATTAACGTTATCTCACCTCACATAGTTACCTCTTTCTGTGTGCCTGTAGTGAGAACAGTGAAGATCCATTGTCTTAGCAAATTTCTAGTATGCGATGTAGTCCTATTAACTATGGTCACCATGCTGTACGTTGGATCCCTGGAACTTATGCATCTTGTAACGGAAAGTTTGTACCATTTGACTAGTATCTCTTCATCTCCCTTACGCCCCAGCCCCTGGCAATTGGGAATTTTGGTGATCCTGAATGATTTGTATTCTTCTTGACATATAAAGGCAATTAGCCCTTTGGCTTATATTGCAGACTCTTCCCCAGCTTACCATCGTCTTGTCTTCTTCTTTTCTTGGTATGTTTGTTACTTTGCTGAACATTCACGTAGTCAAAGGTATCAGTCTTTTTCCTTTGAGCTCACTGAGTTTCTGGTTAGCGTGACTGTCACACTCCTAAGATTATTTTTTAATACAATTTTCTTCCAGAACTTTTATGATTTTTCTTTTAAATTATTTAAATATTTGATTTATCTGGAATTTTTCTTGGTGTATGGATACAGGAAAAGTTACATTTTAGGCATTTTGTCCCAAAAGGAACTATTTAAGGAATCTTTCCCTCACTGGTTTGAAATGCTGCCTTTACCATGCACTAAATTGCCAAAGAGGTGTAGGTGTGTTTCTGGATCTGTTATAGGATTATCTATTCAAGTTCCAGACCCAGGCTGCTTTATTTACTGGGGATTTATGGTGTATTTTACTACCTGGGAGGGCTAGTTCCAGCCCTTGGCACTATCATTCCCTTTCAGATTTTCCCTGGATATTTTTGCATACTTTATTTTTCCATAGAAACTTTAAAATCAACCTGTCTAATTGTACACTGAAAATTCTTATTTGTATTTTTATTTGGCATGCATTAAATCTATCTGTTTAGGGGAAAGTATTACTTTACAATACAGAATATGAAATCTTTCCAGCAAAAACAAAAAGGATTTATCTTTTCATTTATTCAAGCTTGTTCATCTTCATCAGTAAAGTTTATTCATAAAAATCCAACACGTATCTTGTTCATCTGTTCCTTGGTGTTTTAGCCTTTTTATTGTTTTTGTAAATGTTAACTTTCATTTCATTATTTCTTCCAAACTTGTTGTAATTTGTAGGTACAAAGAAAGCTATCGATTCTTTTAAGTATTAAATTTGAAACCATTGCCATAATGAAATCTCTTTTTGAAACAGATTTTTAGCTTAGTTGTTTTTCTTGGATTATTCCTGGTGTACGACCATAGCATCTGCAAATAAGAATGATTTTCGCTGCTTCCTTTCTTGTTTTCTGTTATTTTTTCTTGTCTAATTGGATTGGGTAGAACACAGGAATAAATTTTATAAAATAGTGGAATATTCCTTACTAAAAAATCCACCCTTTTGAAAGATCCATGCTTTTAATTATTTTATCCTAAAACTTTCAAACATATACAGAAGCAGAGAGAATACTGTACCCATCACCAGCTTTAATATTTACCCACTTATGGCCAGTGGTATTTAATCTGCACCCTCACCCCTTCCCAGATTATTCTAAAACAAATCTAAGAGCTCACATCATATCTTCTTTAAATATTTCAAATATGTATCTCTAAAACATAGGAATTCTGTTTTTAAAAAATAGCTCCAATTCTATTATTACAACTAAAATAAAATGAATAGTCATTTCTTTATTTTTATTTATTTATTTTGGAGTTAGCGTCTCCCTCTGTCACCTGTGCTAGAGTGTAGTGGCATCATCACAGCTCACTGTAACCTCAAACTCCTGGACTCAAGCGATCCTCCTGCCTCAGTCTCCTGAGTAGCTGGGACTACAGGTGCACACCACACGCCACCATGCCCAGCTAATTTTTCTATTTTTTTGTAAAGACGGGATCTCATTCTTGCTCAGACTGGCCTCGAACTCCTGACCTTAAGCATTCCTCCCACCTTGGCCTCCCAGAGTGCTAGGATTACAGGTGTGAGCCACCATGCCCAGCCTGCTTCTTTATGTCATTAAATACCCAGTTAGAGTTTGTGTTTCCCCAGTTCACAGTGTGCTTTTTAAATGGGGATCCAAATAAGGTCCATCCATTAACATCAGTTGATGTATTTCGTAATTCTCTTATTTCTCTTATTTTATACGTTGTCCATCCATCTCTTTTTTCTTTAGTACAATTTTTTTGGTGACCTTGTTGTGGAAGAATCTGTGTCATTCATCTTATGGGGTTTCCTGTAGTCTGGATTTTGCTGATGGCATCTTCACAGTGTTGTTTAACATGTTCCTCTGTTCTCTGTGTCCTATAAAATGGTGATTTTTTTTTTAGATATAGATCAAATTCTTTGACTGGATGAAAAACTTCATGGGTATTATTGTGTTCTTCTATTAGAAGACATATGATATCTGGCCATCTCTCTTTGGGTTCTATTAGGAGCCATTAATTGTCTAGATCCATTAATTGATTAGAGGTTGCAAAATGGTGGTATTCTAATTCCATTATTTCTCCTTCATTCATTAGCTGGAATTCTTCTAAGCAGAGAAACTTTCCCTCATCAAGTATTTGGTTACCCTGAGTACAGTTCATATAAGAAAAACAGTTTAAATGCTTAGTTTTTTCTCTTTATTTAAAAATTTTAAAATTAATGAACTTCCCTAACAACCTCTAAAGATCACCAGTGAGGTTTTATATGCTGTTATTAGGAACTCTTGGGTTGACACATAGGTGGGATGTTTTTGTGTGTTGTTATCATGTTTATTGATGCTTAAATTATCCCACCTACAGCCAATGGGAGCCTCTTTACGTTGGTTTCTAAGTCCTATTACTATGACCCCCGTAGTCTTAGATAGCTTCCTTGCTTTCTGGTATGACTAGATACTCCAGGGTCATCTTAAATATTTCTTGCTCCAGGACTGGAACCAGTTAGTTATTTCTCCAATGAGTCCTGTGAAATACTACTTAGAGACCATGTTCTGGACACTGTGGGTGCTCATTGCTGTTGCTTAGGTCAGAGATAGGAAATAGTATATGTAGAAGACAGCCCTTAAAGGGCCCCCAGTGACCTCCACCTCCTGGTATTCATGGCCTTGAGTTATCCCCTCCCTTGTATGTGGCCTGGACTTATTGACTTGCTTCCAATGAGTAGCATATGGCAGAAGTGATGGTATATGACTGCCAAGATCAGGTTACAAAAAGACGGGTGGCTTCTGTCCCACTTGCCCTTTCTTGTTCTCTCTTGCTTGCTGTGTCTGAGGGAACCAAGCCACTATCATGTCCAGAGGCCCACGTGGCACAGGATTGATGTCTCTGGCCAGCAGCCTCATGAGTGAACTTCGAGGTGGAGCCTCCCTATTCAGGCTGTCAGATGGCTGCAGTGGCCCTGGGAGCAATCCTAGGGCCGAGGCACCCACCTGCGCCACACCCAGATTCCCAACCTTCGGGACCTCTGAGTTAACTCCCGTTGCTGACAACAGTGTTTGTTGTTTTAAACCACCAAATTTTGGAGTAATTTGTTATGCAGCAAACAATAACTAATATACTGTATATTTTATGGATAAAATACATCATGATTCATACTGATACATTGTCAGGACTATAGAGTTCCCACATTTGTACTTTCTTTTTCCTAAGCTCCAAATCCCTGTTCTCAAGGACACCAACATAATTATGCATTTGTTTTATTCTGCAAATCATACAGCAGTCTCAGAATAACACTGCTAACACCCCGCCAAGGACACATGACTACAGACACAGTTTATGATTTATTTGCATTTACTTTTGTCTTTAGAGTACAGCCCACAAGGAATGTACTATTTTAAAATATTTTAGAATAGATCACAACTGGATACACACTTAGATTTGTTTCATTTTTAATTCTTAGGAATTCACTTTTTCATTTAATTTTGTTTTGTAATACTTTATGGCTCCGAAGCCACATATATAACACAGGGTATATGTACGATGTCTGGTTTCTTTCCCTATTTACCCTCCCCCCGATTTCTTCCCTCCCACTATAGGAAAACACTTTCAACATTTTACATATTTTTATTATAAGCATATCTTTCTTTTTGTTAGGTAAATGGTAGTGAATTAGACATGTTTTTCTTCATCTTGCTTTTTTTCCTTAATACTAAACCTGGAGATGATGCCAAAGTTCTGTGCTGTGCATGGCAGTGTGTAGAGGATGTCCTGTAGGACGCCACTGTGCCCATAAATGTCTCCTATTCAAGAACACTTGGGTGCTTTCCAGTTTTTTGCTATTACAAATAGTGCTGCAGTGAACAGCCTATGCATGTGTCTTCTTCCATTTTTGCCAATTTTTTGATTTATTATGCTTCTTCTGGGAAGTCATTCTCCCTGACACAATGCTTAGGATCTGTTCTGGGCAAATCTGTGCGCTGTATGGAGTGTGGCTTTGACCTTCCTTCCCTGACACTCTGCTATGGCTTCTCTTCCTCCCGGCAGCTTGCTGGGTGTCTAAGGTTCAACACTGAAACTCCCAAATCCTTTTCTTCAGTGACAGCCCAGCCTATGCTGCAGGCCCAGCTGTGGCCTCTCCCTGGTGTATGTCCCTTGGATCTGGTTTTTCAGACAGAGTCTTCTCTTTCCTATGAGCCCTATAGGATCGCCTTCAGGGGGGCTCTCGGAGGCGCAGGCCACCACTGCTTCAGGACAGGCTGGTGTGGTGGCGGAGGGCCTGGAGGCCACACTTCCGCTCTGCGGCAAAGGGTCCGACGGGAGACCCCAGTTACACGACTGTGATGTTCACCCCCTCCTGCTCCTCTCCCCATTCCAGAACTCCCTTCCAGGGGCAGCCTCTCCTGCTGAGCTGGGTGGCCCGGCCCGTGGCCTCAGTACTGCTGCCCCCCAGCCCCGCCACCCCCGATCTGGTCCTGTCCTGCCCCACTGGGGCTGCGGCCCCTTGTCCCAGTTGAGGCAGGCTCCCCTCTGCACTTTGGAACCTCTCGAGATCTGACGTCCTTTCTCCCGTGTCTTCCACCCCCCCTTTACCGGCTTTTGAGCACATCTGTCCTGTCCTGCGTTCCGCATCCGTGCACAGCCTCCACTCCACCTTCCTCTTCTCCTTCACAGCCAGAATTTGGGAACGGCTGACCCACTGTCGGCACCTCCCCTGCACCCTGGCACCCTCTTGGTTCCCAACGTGGTCTCCTCTGAAACAGCTCTCTAAGGGCGCGACGGGCTTCCTTGTCACTCTGCCCAATACACAAGGCCTCCTGCCAGTGCAGGCACAGATGGCGCCTCCCTTTCTAATCCCCTCTTTTTCTTGGTGCTTGGCAGAGCGGGGTTCTGGGGCTTCCTTCCGCCACCTGGCCCCGTGACTCCCCTTGCCGGCTCTTCCATGCCTGTGGCTTCACTCGGTACCTGCGTGCCGTTCATTCCTAGATCTGTTTCTCTGACCTGGACTCCTGAGTCCAGATGCCCACCGAGCTTCCAGGCTTCTGCAGCTGAACTTGCTTGGAATCCCCACTTCAAGGTCAGTCCTTTCCAGGGGCCGCTTCTCAGTGAATGGGCACTGTGGGTGCTCAGTGCTGTCGCTTAGGTCAGAGACAGGAAATATGTCTATGTAGAAGGAGCCCCTAAGGGCCCCCAGTGACCCCCACCTCCTGGTATTCATGGCCTTGGGCTATCCCCTCCCCTTGTGTGTGGGCTGGGCTTATTGACTTGCCCCCAATGAATAGACTATGGCAGAAGTGATGGGATATGACTCCTGAGATTAGGTTACCCAGCCCTGCGACCAGTTTTCCTGGCTTTTCATCTTCACCTCAGACTGTAGTCCAACTTCCAGTCCTGTCACCCGACCCTCCAGCCTGAATCCCTATCTGCTGCTCTCTTTCCATCTCCATCATCGCCCTGGTCCGCACCATCATCACCACTCTCGTGCTCGGACCTCTGCAGTAGCCTCTCTCCTAAGGGAGAGGGAAGCTGCTCTCACTTCTTCCTCTCTGCTGTCGGCCTCTCTGCAGCCAGAGTTAATTTCTACAAGCAGAGTGAGTGGGCCACTTCCCTGATGGATACCCTGGATTGATGGTCCTTGGTGTGGCCCCAGGGTCCTCATATTTGGCCGGCACGGTCTCTGCAGCCCCAACTTGTTCCAATTGCCAAGCCACCCTTGTGCCCAGGCAATCTGGACATCTTATAGGTCTTCTATGGTGCCATTCTTTCTGCTGCCCCAGGGCCTTTGCATCTGCTCTTGCCTTAGCCTGGAAAACTCTCCCCTTCTTCCCTTTATGGCTTGTTGATTCCTTCTTATCCCTCAGACCTCAGCTCAAACGGCAGCTGCCCCCAGATTCCTTACAAAGGTGGGCCCCACTATTGCTTCTTCCTTGGGGCTGTACCCTCTCTTGCTGGCATTCACCACGGGCCATCTTGATGCAATTATTTGGTGACTTGGGACTGACGTCAGCCTCTCTACGTAGCTGTGAGCTCCATGTTTTCTGTCATAACACCAGTCCTCACACAGCAGGTTCAGAAATGCTGAGTACCTGAAGCCATGACGGTGAACTTGGGCAAAATCATTTGACCCACTTGGATGATCCTTATTTGTAACATTGAGACCATGAGATCTGCTTCCTGGGGTGGTCAAGAGCTGGGTGGGACTATGCCATTGTTGCACAGAGGTCTGGTGTTTCGGCTCTAGGGGCTGCACTCCAGGCCTCTGCCTTTGCAGAGAGCAGAGAACCTTGCAGGTGCATGCCCACCCTTCCATGTACACCATGCCCTGGTGCCCCCTGGCTGCCCCCCAGAAACCCAGGAGAGAAGCAGACACGGGTCTTAGGGCTAATGACGGGCCAGGCCCACATGTGGGAAGCCTGTGTCCACCACCCAGGTTCAGGGTGATTTTCTCCAAAGGTGGCAGGGGCAGGGGCGAGGACTCTCAGGCATGGCTCTGTGGGGCACCTTCCCTGTCCAGGGAGCTGATGAGGGGCCAGAGGGCCTAGGGCTTTCCTAAGGAGTGTTTTGTACAGAGGATTCTTCCAGCAGGGCAGAACTTGGAGACCTTATTCTTCCCTAAACTGTGCAAATACGTTGTGCATATGCTGCGTGAGTAAGATATATGTTGTCAATAGGAGAAATCACTCTCTGGGGAGGTAAGATTGCCTTTAAACCTATGTCTTTATTCTTTTGTCATCTGTCTCCCTCTGGTGGTCTTAGCTTAGGCTTAGTCCAAGAGCTAAACAAAATAAGAACAATTTATACCAAAACGGATAAGGCCAGATGCTTTCATATTCTAACGAGGCTGTTTGATTTTGGTTTTGCCCTTCGTGGTAGGAGTTGAAAGCTGTGCCTGTGAGTCTGAAATAACTCTCAGCCCCACGCCTCCTCCGCCGGACACTCTTCTCTGGGTTGTCCTTCCCTCATACACGTGAGAGTGGGAGGCAGGGTGGCAGGCAAGATCTGCAGACGCCGTGGCGTTTATTGTTTCCTGTTAGACAACAGAGCAAGGCAGGAATGAAAGGGACCCCCTGGCAGAGGTGGAGCATCTGTTGGAGTTGTAGCAAAGACCTGGAGACCTTCGCTGGTCTCCTCCCAGGGCCAGATGTCCGTGGGTGCCAGCAGTGGACCCCACTGGCCGGGATGGGCACCCTTCACACACAGGGGTCTGTGCCCCCAGATCGGCCCCAGGTCTGGTGAGGCTCATCGGCCCAAGGACACGGATTGAAACAGGAAGGTGAACCTCAGAAAGGTCTGGTGAGCTGTCCAGGTCACCTTGGGAGCTGGCAAGGGAAGGGTCAGAAGGCAGCAGCCTCGGAAGGTGGGGGTCATATTCCAAAGGGAAGGCCTCCATCCCACCCCTCCCCAGGGTCAGGGCCCCCACCCCCGACAGGACGCCAGGACAGGCTGGCTGAGGGTGTGAGGCAGGGAAGCCCAGGGCAGCTGAGAGAGCCAGCACTTTCCTGCAGAGCAACGTGATGCCATCTACTGGTCAGTACAAGTCACTACATTGGGCTCCACTGGGTGGCTCGGGCTTCACTACGGGGTGACCCTGGCAAATGACGGATGCCTCTGAACCTTACTTGCTGGAGAAGTGGCCTGAGGTGATAAAAACAGTCCTACTTCAGGCTTTGGGGGCCTTCCCAGCTCCTCAGCCAGGATGCCAAAAGGAGGATAGGGGCATGTCCAGCCAGCCTGCAGCAGCCGGGCCTGTTCATACACACTGTCTCAGATGCCCAGCAAGGTGGACAGGCGAACTTCCGTCCAAGGAAGCCTGAGGGTCAGGGTGGGGGTGCTGCATTGTGATCAATGGCTCTTGTCCCCTCTGTTGGGGGTGGCCTCTGCTCCCCTCTAGCTGGTGACTGGCCTCGGTGCATCCTTCGAAGGCCAGACAGGCAGGGGTTCTTCCCTTGGTGCCGCCCCCAAATCCTGCACCCCCCCATCCCCGCCCCTCGCCCACTGGTGCATCCAGCCTTTTGCAGCTGGGAGAAGGTTTGTCGGCTCCAGAGCGAGGACTGAGGCTCCTGAGCTGGAAGGAGACTGATTCGACCCTGGCCATGGAGCCCTGCAGGGGTCAGCCCAGGCTTTCCCGCCCCTAGGGGCGAGGGCATTGTCTGGAGCAGTGTCCCTGGGCAGCTCCCTGTCAGCCCCTGCATGAGGAGGTATTCGGGACCTGCGCCTCTCAGAGGGGTGTAGCCCCTGAGATTCCTGACTCATTCACTCCCGAGATGACCCGGGATAGGGGGATTCTTGTCTGCTAGGGACTAGGTGTTCCCTACCGGGCTACACGTCAGTGTGCAGGCGTGTGTGTGAACAGTACAGATTCCTGGTCCCTTCCCCAGTTTCAGTGACACTCAGTCTCCGGGGTGGGGTCGGGGACTCTGCAGGCCCCTCGGGAGCCACAGGTGATTCTAGGCACAGTTAGGGCTCCTGGCGTCTCCCTCCCTCCCTCCTTCCCCAAACGTCTTCAGCCCCAGGTGTCATTTAAAATGACCTGTCAACCTCCCCACCACCCCCTCAGGGACAGGGTTTAGAAGAGGTTTGTGCCACTTTGCGCTTGCAGATGGGAGTTCTGGGGTGTTGATGACAGTAGAGGCCACTATCCAGGATGTGGCCAACTTTGGATCTGGTGCCTGTCCTGTCACTAGTCTCAGCATGGCCATGCGTGTCCCATCGCCCTCTGAGCGTCAGTGGCCTCATGCAGCCTGCTCAGAGGCCATGTGTGCGGGCGGGAGCGGGCTTTGGATGCTGCCCTCTGCGGCAGCTACTACCTGGCCTGGTACCCAAGGCCCCACCCTGTCCACGGTTTATGACTTATCTTTTTAGACAAATGCAAATAAAAACCAAGAATTCATTAATGAATGCCTTGCATTTTCTACGCTTTTAGCCTTTATGAGACTCACGTCATTAATCTTATCTTTACAAAATCCCCGTGGAGATAGAAATCAGGAATTTCCTTCTCCCTGCTCTCTCCCATTTTGCTGGTTAGGAGACTGAGGCCCAAAACAAAACTTAGGTCCCTCACCCAGGAGCACAAAGCCTGGGGGGAGTGGAGACCCTTCCAGTTTCCGGGTCCCCAGAGCCACCCTGCCTCCCTTTAATGACCCTGGAGGATACTTAAAAGCAGTGGGAGGAGCCGATTGGTAGGGCTCAGTTCCGGGCACGGGGTGGACAAAGGGGTCCTGTAGGGAGAGACGGTGGGAACGCAGGTGAGCCACACCTGGGAGCCCACTGCTGCCCATGAAAGCAGGAAGGAGGCGCTGGGCGCAGAACATGAGCTCCCGTCTGGCCTGCCTCGGTCAGGCAAGGGAGGGCCTCTGGGAGTTTGAGGAGATGGAGAGAGAATGAAATAGCTCTCGCAAGGAGGAAGAGGGTGAATGTCCCAGACCCAGAGAAACGTATTAGAGTTGCCAAGGAGTTTTGAGGGCATTTGGGGCCAGGAGTTTACCATGAATTTATCATGGCACCAATCTAACCTCTTGGGCAGCTTTTTCCAGCCTCAGGCCCAGAGAAAATAGATCAGAGTTTTGCCAATCCCCTGGGGTGGGAGAGGCAAGGGCGCTGAGGGTGTTGGGCAGATGTTATTGCGGTGGTGGACGGCGGCATCCAAGCTGGGCGAGTTGATGGTCAGAGGTGAGAGCGGGGCCCAGCTGGCTGAGGTAGGGGAGAGGTGCGGCGGAGGTCGCTGGCGGCAAGGGCCGGGGAAGTGCAGGAGAGTTGGCCCCGTGGTTCTGGAGTGGGTCAGGGTGGGGCCAGCTGGGGCTGGAGGGGTCCCTGGGAGCCAGCGCCAAGGTCCCCAGGAAGGAAGGCTCTGGCTGAGAGGTGGACAGTGGTGGGGCGAAGAAGGCAGGCGGTACGGCCAGTGTGGGCCTCAGAGGACAGCCAAGCCCTGGTGTAGACTAGCTCAGCGGTCAGCTGACTGCAGCCCCGAGGCCACATCCTCCTGGGCACTCGCCTCTGTGTATGATGTGTCACTGGAACACAGCCGTACGTGCTCATTTCAGTATCGTCTATTGCTGCCTTGAGCCGCAGATACAAAAGTGAGTAGTTGCAATAGAGGCCACAAAGCCTAAAACAGTTATACCCCGGCCCTGTACAGAAAGGATTTGCCAGTCCCTTACTAGAGGTCCGCCGTCGAGTATAGGAGCCACTAGCCGCTAACGTGTGGCTCTTTATACTTCAATTAATTAAAGTTACACCAAAGACAAAGATTCAGTTCTTCAGTTACAGGAGCCACAGATCAAGTGCTCAAAGCCACATGTGGCTAGTGGCTCCCCTGTTGAACACTGCAGAGACAGAACCTTCCGTCGTGGCTGGAGGAAAGTTCTGCCAGGCCACGGGTCCAGAGGCAGCAGGTGGAACAAGCATCATGTTCCCGCGCCTGGGCCTGAGGCGAGTGGGGTGGGAGGAGCTAAATGGGTGTCCTGAGAGGCTGCCATGAGCAGGAGCCCCCCGGGACACAGGCAGAGGACGAGACCCGAGGAGGAGAGGGAGCCGTTTCAGATCACCATTGTGAGTTCTGGGGGACCTGGAGAAAGTATGGAAAGTGCTGTCCTGTTTCGGAAGTGGCACCTTCTGGGTTTGCGGCATGTGCCTGTCACCCTGAAGGACCTGCCTTGAGTGACAGTCACCTGCGATCCCAGCATTGTCCTCCTGACGCCGCGTGTGCAGACTTTTCTGGCCTGAGTGCTGATTTTGTGCAGTTACTTGCACCACACAGCCCGGGCAGTGAGGGAAGCAGACCAGCCTCCTCTACCTGGCTGCAGGTTTGCGGTGGTTCAGCGCTTTTCTTCTGCCCCTGTCCTGGTTGCCGTGCTTCTCGTGCTGTGGCCAGGCATGCCAGCCCTTTGTTCAGGTAATTTCTCCTTTAGAAACATGCTAACTCTGGGCTCTCCCTTCAGTTCCAGGGCCCTGTGAACCGGAAGACCTCATCGATGGGATCATCTTTGCTGCCAACTACCTGGGGTCCACCCAGCTGCTCTCAGAACGGAACCCTTCCAAAAACATCAGAATGATGCAAGCGCAGGAGGCCGTCAGCCGGGTCAAGGTAGAGGTGCTTCTGGGTCCCTTGTGGACGCCTGCTCGCTGTGGGAGCTCTGAAGTGAGGGAGTGCGGTGGGGCACAGGCACGCTGCGTCCAGCTCTGACTGAGCCCTCGGCACAGAGAGCAGGCGTGGCCGAGGTGCCCGGTGTGGCAAAGGTGCCCAGCAGGGCTGAGGGAGGCTTGTGCCTCGTCAGGGAGAATGCCGGGGTTTGGCGCACAGGCAACTAGCTCCTTCATGAGGGAAGGTCCATGGAATCCCCCAGAAACATAATTTTTTTAAAGATAATCGCTCCAAAGCATTCCAGTCATAAGACAGTCTCATATTTGGAGTCTTAAATCCCACTTTGACAGCATATATATTTTTAGCGCCAAAGTGCTTCCAGAAAAGGGGAAGAAATCATGTTTTATTTAAATTCATGACTTCAAGAAAAACTGTGACATATTTGCAGCTCTAAGTGCACGTTGGACGGCCTGGTGGTGAACAGTAGGTGAGGCCAGGCGAGGGGAAGGTGAGGCCAGGTCAGCAAAGCTAAGTGGGGTCCGGAGAGAGGGGATGTGGGTGTCTGAGGTGGTGCCCCCTGGGCAAGACAGGGTCTGCAGACACAGCCAGCCCGTGGGGATGAGAAACTATGGCAGCCCCCTCCCCTTCCCTCACCGTACACTGACTTGCTTTAACTGAGGCAGAGGGCCACCAGGAGGCCATCCGCCGTGGTCAGGAGAAAGTGAAGCAACTGGGGTAGCTCTGAGCCCTGGTGCCAGCGCCCTTGGCTGCATCCTGGCCCCAGGCCCCTGTGCCACTGTGCTGGTCTGAGCTCGGCTCTCTCCTGCCGGCTGAGTGCATCTCTCCCGTCCCCAGTCATGCCCTCTGTACTCAGGTGGTTGACAGTCATTTTTAGTACTTGGGGGGTGTCTGGGTGGGCTTCTCTTGGTCAGCGTGTGGGCAGTGACTGTCCACCTGTCCCCGCAGGGGGCTTTGCTGGGCAGCAGGCCTGATACGGGGCATTGACCACAAGGCTGACCCAGCCTTGCCGCGCCTTCCTTCTCTCTGTGCCAACCTGTTTTTCTGCTTCTCTTCCATGCTGCTCAGAGGATGCAGAAGGCTGCTAAGATCAAGAAAAAAGCGGTGTGTAGGACCTCGTGGCCCTGGAACAGCGGCATTGGCTTGTGTGTCTGTGGCTTGTCCTGAGCAGGGGATGGGGCGGGGGGTCTATTCGGAATCCAGATGAGGTTGCAGAGTAGTTTTTCCTCTTCCCTGCGTAGGAGAATATCAGACTTTTGTGAATGAAGCCACAGAAAGTTCATTTTTTTTAACCACCCACTTACAGAAGAACGTCACAGCTCTCTTCTCTTCCGTCTTTCTTACCATCTCTGTGCACTGGTGCGTGGCTCATGCCACGATGTCCCTGTTTTATGTGGACACTTCTAAATGTGGCATTTGGTATGACACCATGATGGGTCCGGGGCCTGGGCCTCCTGAGCAGTATTAATTAAATCGTTCTGATGGTTGAAGCCTCCTTACGTTTAATTTACTGAATCAGCAGGATGAGTAGCTCAGTTTGCCCGTGAGGTGCTTTCTCTGTTGAAAATAGTCTTTGGAGCACGGGCAGACTTTAAAAAATCGAGTTGCCGGTTAGTCATTTGTTTGTCAACCTGGTTGTTTAGTGAATGCTGGAGATTTTCTAACTGTCCTCCTCAGACGGAAAATGTCAAAATGCTCGATGTTGAGACCTGGGACAGGCCCGCAGAGACTTGGCACTGGCTTGTTGCCCACTGTTTCCTTCTGTTTAAACAGCAAGAGACCTAGTCCTCCCTCCCCACCTTGAAGTAATGCCATTTTCTGGCACCGTGGCCAGAGGACCCCGTCTGGGGGCTCCCTTCCCCCTGCAGTGAAACTGCTGTCGCCCGTGACATTTGCCCTTGCCCAGCAGCGTCTCCTTTGATCTCCTTCAGCCACAGGAGAGGAAGGGCCTCACTCCTCTTCCTCTGCCCAGGCTGACTTTCCTCTGGGTGTCTCCGGGAGAAGCAGAATGGGTCTGGCATTGCAGCCCTGCAGTTGGGGTGTGCTTCCCCCAAAGAAGAGGGGCTCTCATCTACAGCCTCCCTGCCCAGCTGGAGCAGGCGTCCTTGTGGACCGCAGACTGCCTCTGGGGTCTGCAGGTCCAGAAATCCTAGAGTCACCACCTGCCTCTGGAGCGGTCGGGCACAGGCAGACGCAGCTGGAAAAGCCTCAGCGGCCAGCCAGGAGGCCAGCTGATTACATGTGATCAAGGGCGGTTCTCCCTTTCCGGGCAGTGAAAGGAAGTGTCATTGTTAAGAGCCCCTTTTTTGAGCTGCCCACAGCTGGGGAGGCGAGTGAGGATGGGCAAGCCTGGGACCCGGGAGCAAGCACAGTCCTGGCGGAGAGCTGCCTCTGCCCACGGCCACTGGTGGATGTAGGGTCACGGGCCCAATCCCCAGACGTGCGTGGCCCACCCTGTTCTCTGGTGTCCCTCTGTAGGATCCATGCTGTTGACACCCTCCCTTCCTCCACCAAGGATGACAGCGGTGACCTTTCCCCTTCCCCAGTATTGACCGGGTTTCAGCTCCGTTGTTTACCTGCCACTTGAGCCAGCATTAGGCTGCCCCTCCTGGGATCGAGTGTGTTAAACTGCTCGAGTTTCCTCCACGATAACTGCTCAC
Source organism: Propithecus coquereli (assembly GCF_000956105.1). Taxonomy (NCBI): domain Eukaryota; kingdom Metazoa; phylum Chordata; class Mammalia; order Primates; family Indriidae; genus Propithecus; species Propithecus coquereli. The sequence continues at coordinate 2,352,864 of NW_012143190.1, read as the reverse complement.
GCCAGAGTCCACCTACAACTTTCCTAACTTACTTCTGGCTTGACCTACTTAAAATCCGGAGGGATTTGAGCTGCAATCCCAGAATATGACCTTTAAAAGCATGTTGATGTTGAATATAACTCGATTTTTAAAAACAAAGAAAAAATTCCTCCCCAGTCCCGCAGACTGTTTTTCAGCTGAGTTGTTGTGTTGCACTCTGTTCTTTCTAAGTAGCTAAAAGCAGTGTCACCCTGTGGTTAGATCGAAAGCCCAAAAGACCATTTTCCCTGGCAAACTGAGCCAAAATACGAATTTAATATTACAATACAGGGCCTCTCTGCGATGCAGAATTTGTGAGGAAATTGTCAGCAGGGACATTTTCTATTTCAGATTTTCTAGTGAGTAATTAAATCACAGTTTCTGCTATTTTGAAATGGAAGATATAGCACGGTGGGCTCCCCGGCGACCACAAAAAATTACTCACCTCGGTGGGCAAACCCGTAGCACGTGCGTTTCATCGCTGCTGTGCAGTGGTGATTTGGGTTCTTGCAAATGTAAAAACCAATTAAAGGCTGTCCTGGTTTGGGTCAGACCCTGTGTCATCCCCTCGGCTTCCAAGACAGTCCACGAAACACCTCCCACAGCCGCATTCTGAGCATTCTGCAGTGGGGGTGACAGTCGGGATCATTTGTGTGGCATCTTCTCCTGGCTTCGCCGTGTCACTGTGAGGGCGGCGCCCAGGCCGGTCCCGAGCTGAATCCCCTCAGGGCTAAGGTTACGGGGGTCGACATGAACATGGCTGTTTAAATCAGAAGGAAATGCTGACATTTTAATCCAGCTTCTTTGTAAATGTCTTCCCCCTTTCCCGGGGATCCTTGGAGACCCAAATCCAGGAAACGTAGTCCGAGCCCGCAGACCCCGTGCCTTCACTGAGTTGGACACAGCTTAGCCAGAGCAGCCCTGCTGCTCCATTCGGGAGTAGCATTTCCATCTTTGTGGACCCAGTCAGGGTAATTAATAAAATTGCCAGGCCTTCCTTTGAGCTTTTTTGTTTTTGTTTTTACATTGACACATAAAATTATATGTATATATTTACAGTGTACAGCATGATACTTAAAAGTACATATACATTGTGGAATGACCAAATCTTGATAATTAACATACACATTCCCTCATGTCACCATTTCTGAAGTCAGAACACTTTACGTTCACTCTCTTAGCATTTTTCAAGAATACAATCACCATACTATTAATGATAATCACTGTGTTGTACAATAGATCTCTTGAACTTATTCCTCCTAACTGGAGTTTTATATCCTTTGACCAATAGCTCCCGAACCCACCCCCCACCCCAGCCCCTGGTAACCACTGTTCCACTGTCTGCTTCTATGAGATTAACTTTTTAAAACTCCACGTATGAGTGAGATTATATAATGTTTGTCTTTCTGCATTTGGCTTATTTCACTTAATGAATAATGTCCTCTGGGTTCGTCCGTGTTGTTGCAAATGATAGGTTTTTTTTCTTCTGTCTTCTTTAAGGCTGAATAATATTGCACAGTGTATATGCACCATATTTTCTTTATCCGTTCATCTGTTGGAGGACGTTGAGACTGATTCCATATCTTGGCTGCTGTGAATAGTGCTGCAGTGGACATGGCAGTGCGGACATCTCTTTGCCTTACTGATTTGCTTTCTTTTGGGTATATACCCAGTAGTCAGAGTGCCGGATCATCTGGTAGTTGTATTTTCAGTTTTCTGAGGGCCCTCCATGCTGTTTTCCATGGTGATTGCACTAATTTACATTCCTCCACAGTGCACCAGGGTCCCTTTTCTCCACCCCCCACCAACACTGGTTATTTTTTGTCCGTTTGATCATAGCCACTCTGACAGGTGTGAGGTGGTATCTTGTTGTGGTGTCGGTTTGCATTTCCCTGATGACTCACATTGAGCATGTACTTCTTGGCCATTGGTAGGTCTTCTTTTGAGAAATGCCCATTCTGAGTACATTTCCAATTTGTAACAGTGTCCGCTGTCCTTTCTTAGAATTCTGAGGGAGACGCCCAGACGCTGACGGAAGTGGACCTCTTCATCTCCACCCAGAGGATCAAGGTTTTAAATGCAGACACACAGGTAAGCGTGTAAACTCCTCAGTTCGTGCCTAACCCTCGTCCCCACAGCTTCAGCGTGCTTTTCTCATTCGAGCTCCCCAACCACACACACAGCCCACGGCCCTGGGCTGCGGGAGGAGCGGGGGAGTGTAGCAGGCAGCAGATGCTGTTGTCGGCCCCCAGGGCCCGCTGGCTGGGAGGTGGGTGGAAGGTCTTGCTGGGAACCTGGAGCCTTTCCCCTGATCTCCCACCCCTGGGGGTCCCGACATCTGGAGACAGAGAAGACAGAGCCCAGTGCCTGGCTCATGCCGTGACCCACTCCCACGCCCGGCACCGTGTTGCCCGCCCACCATGGCGGCCCTCGGCATGTCCTGATGTGGGCGCCGTGGCTCACCTTCCTCCTCATGTCTGCCCTCTGCGTCCAGGCACTGGTCTTTGTGTCCTGCCCCCTCTTACGCACCCTCCAACCCTCTTGGAGCCTTGTACTTGGTGAAAAATCCGAGAGGCAGGGGTCAGGGGTCAGGGGTCAGGCTCGCGACACTTCACAGACTTGGGCTTTGTTTCCTGATCTTTTGTGGGCAAACTGGACGAGATCCCCCTGCACCTCTCTAGCCCTATCCCTCATCACCCACCTGTGTAGGGGTCCCCAGAAGCACCCCAGGCTTGATGACTTGCCGGAGGTCTCACAGCACTCAGTGTGCTCAACGCTGAGGTTGCTTAGAGCAGAAGTCTAGTGCGCAGAATCGGCACAGGAACGGGGGCCTGGGGCGGAGGCCGGGGGGAAACCTGAGTCTTCTCCCCGAAGAGTCACAGAGGACACACTGAATGCCCCAGCAAGGAGTTGTGACAGCACAGGCGAAGTATTGTCTACCAGGGAAGCTTGTGGGGACTCAGCGCCTGAGGTCTTTACTGGGGCTGGTCGCATAGGCACCTCAGCCTGGCATGTACCAAGGTGCCAGACTCCCAGAAAGAAAGCAGGTGTCCAGCCTAGACCACATCGTTTGCACAGTTTGCACAGGAAAAGTGAACCACACCCAGCGGTTGTGGTGGTGGGAATTCTCCTGAATCCTCCTTCCCAGACATCAGCCAAGGGTGGGCCTTTTCTAGGACAGCTGCCAGGCCTGCCACCCCAATTCTTCCTGCTGTTGCTCACAGAAAGCGCCACCACCCAGGGGTGACAGGATGGGCCTGGGAATTAAAGGTGGGCTCCATCCTTATGAGCTGTGTGGTCTTAGACAAGTTCCTGGTCGTCTCTGAGCCCTCAATTACGCTTTCACATGGGACAGAGGCTAACTCCTCCACTGGATCCGGTGTGGATGAGGAAGCTCCTAGCCTGGCCCCGAGCAGGGCTCATACCTCTCCCCTCCCTCCATCCACCCTTCTGGGTCTTTGCATTCTGAACAGGGCCTGCAAATTAAAGCCATTGATATAACTGGGGACACAGGCGTCAGTTCATGGGAGGGAACAAAGGGAGAGTTCTCAGTTTCCTTTTGCCTGCTGTTTCAAGACAGGCACTTAATAAGGACAGACTTCCTGTTCCGTGGGTCAGGAGCATCGTGGTTTAGGGATGTGGCACAGATGCCCCCGGGGTCAGTGCTTGGAGTCCTCTACCCTCCAAGGCAAGGGTGGCAGATGCTCTCCAGAATAGGGCCCTGCTGCCAGTTTTGACTGTCCCTGACAACTCTTTGGGTGAGTATGTTTTCCTCGCAGCCCAGCTTTGTTAAGGTCGGTTCTCAGGCCCTGTCCCAGCGACTGGGGCTGCAGGCCAGGCGCACCCATGCGTTACAGCCCGTGGACTTCAAGGGCATCTTCCCATTCCCACTCAGGACTGAGGCTCTGCTGTCCTTTGGAGGACGTGGGGCTCTTTTCCTGTCATCCTCCTCTGCCCCGTCACTTCTCTGGGCCCTTGCACTTTTCAGGGGGCTGGCTGGGCTCCCACCTTCACAGGTTCGGCCTTGAGGCCTATGAGAGATGCTCCCTGTGGCTGCTGGAGATGCCCATGGCCTACCAGGTATCTGCAGACAGGAATGTTCTGGAGCTTTGGAGCAGGCAACCTCGGAGTTTTTGTGCTCTGCTGAGGCTTTCCCAGCGACAGGCTGCTAAGAATTTGGATCTCAGGGGGAACAGTTCACGATCCCAGGTCTTCAGCAGGCCAGACATTCTGGAGAAACAACAGTCCCCTGGGGCACTTATTTCTCCAGAAATGAGGGTAGGGGACTCCTCGTTCTTTAACAGAGAGGCAGCACAGTGGCCTGGTGCCCTTCCCCTAGGTACGTTGGCTGCAGCCACAGGTAGGTGTGTCCTCATGTGGTGTCTACTTCCCTCCTGTGCCCACCCCACCTGCTCAGCAGGCCTGGTCCCAGGACTGGGGAGGAGTGAGGTGGTGGCCTCCATCCTGAATCTGCTTTGCAGGGAGTAGCTCTGCTGTGTGTTGTGGGGGTGGATGGTGACAAAACTTCCACCCACTATGAGGACTCTGGCCTGCTGTGGAGAGAGACAGCAGACTGAGGCGGAGAGAGAGAACTCTGACATTTGCACGCACCGGCAGGAGATGAACCCAGTAGAGTCTCCTCTGTGTTCCTGTTCGTGGTGGAAACATTGCTGACTTTTCTTACTGGAGAACAGCTGGTGCCCGAGTCATTGCTTGTGGTGTCCATTGAGTTCACCTGCTGATTCAGAGGCCCTGCCGTGTTGCTGGGGGTTGGGGCTGGCCAGAGAAGCAGATGTGCCCCTGCTCCCAAGGAGCCCACCATCTAGGAGGGTGGAGGGGACACCCCTGGCTATCTGTGTGCTCAGGGGAACACAGTGGCCGCCGTGTTCGAGAGAGGCAGGATCCTCCTCATTGAAACCACCTGGAACCCTCACACTGGCCACGGGGGAGAGTGGCCACCAATAGGGAAGGTCAGGCAGGGTTGGCTGGGGTGGGAGGGATGGCAGGGTTGGATGGTGCTCCCTGAAGACCAACCATCCAAGCACAGGCCCCAGGTGGGCTTCGGGCCACCATGGGCAGGGCAAGGGTGTTGGCCAGGGCAAGGATGAGGAGAAGAAGTCCTGGCAGTTAGGACAGGAAGGTTCTACAATGAGGTGTGGCCTGGGTGCCCAGCTGAAATGTTTGGGGTGACTTCCCTGATCATGGGCAGCCACTGGTAGTTTGTGAGTTTGCTCTGAGACACTGTTTAGGATGAACTGGAAGAGAGACTGTGACAGGAAATTGGGTTGACTGAAAAATTAAAATGCTGGCAGAGGAGCTGGAGAGGTGGGAACAGGGGAGAGAGACTGTGGAGGCTGAAGTGGCCAGTCAGGGCTAGAGAGAGGATGGCGGCCATGTTGGTGGGCACCCGCTGTCTGCGAGGAGGGTGGCTCTGCCACGGACCTGAACTGGGAGCTGGGAGCTGGAGGGAAGCACGTTTCTGACACCTGGGGATTGATTCAGGCGTTTCTGACAGTGGCCAGAAATCAGGAGATGCTTAAGAGCCGTCCCCAACTCTTCACTTTCCAGTGTACCCCTCTGGAAGATGACTTTTGTGGTTATTAAGCACCCTCATGGCCTTGGCTAGAAAATAGATCAGCCCCAGAGACAAAGGTGAAGCATTATCTGCTGCAAAAAATGGATTCTGTGAGGAAGAAAAGGGTTCCGAAGGTTGCAGAAACACCAGATTTTCTTTTGTGAAAGGATGACAAAGGCATAAAGGACCAACTGATTAGTTTTCCAGAGCTTTGTGTGCAGCCTTGTTAGGTAGGGCTCCTGGGCAAGATGCTCAATGGAGATTCCTGTCAGACGACAAAAGCCATGAAGAGTAATGGGCCTGCCAGGGGCTGAGGGAATTGAAGTCGGCTACGGAGGCCCATTGATTGGAGTCCGGAGTGCTGCCTCGGCGTCTCCTGACCCTGGCCCGGGCTGCCTGTGCTCCCTGGGAAGAACTGGTTGGGTGGAAAACATTGGCCTTGACGCTTTCCTCCTCTGCTGGGCCTGTGAGAACACGTGCCTTGCCGGGAGGGACCCTTCTCCAAGACCACAGATGCCCTCTCATTAGGGAGGGGACAGGCTTCGCCACACGCCAGCTCCCTGCTTGTCCTCCTACGGGGACGGAGAGCCCACCCTGGCATCATGCCTCCCTGAGTGTCAGCGAGGCCCATTTTGGAAGCTGGGGCTGAAGCGAGGGCAAAGTCACTTTGACCATGAATCACCATCCTAAAAAACGCTCTGTTCACTAGAGCCGTGGTTCTCAACCAGGGTGATTTTGCCCCCAAGGGGACATTTTGCAACAGCTGCAGATATTTTTTGTTGTCATACTCAGGAGGGGGGAGATGCCATTGGCATCTCATGCGTAGAGGCCAAGGATGGTCCTAACACCCTCCCCAGCAGAGAATGATCTGGCCCCAAACGTCTGTAGCACTACGGTTGTAAAACCCTGAACTGGAGTGTTTTAATGGCGTGTCCGCTGTGACATTCCCTGATGTGGGCCTGTCTCCCTCTCCCGACAGGAAACCATGATGGACCACGCCTTGCGCACTATCTCCTACATCGCTGACATCGGGAACATCGTGGTGCTGATGGCCAGACGCCGCATGCCCCGGTCAGCTTCTCAAGATTGCATCGAGACCACGCCCGGGGCCCAGGAAGGGAAGAAGCAGTACAAGATGATCTGCCATGTGTTCGAGTCAGAGGACGTAAGTAAACCCACGGCCTGACACTCCGCTCTGGGCAGGCCGCACCCCACACACCCAGGGGCTCCAGGACCCCAGGCTCTGTGGAAAGCGCCGTCAGGTAGAAATTCCCTGTGCCCTTTTCTGCTTTTCTAATGGAATCGGTGCTGCTTCTCACACTCTTTGAGTTTGCAAAGATAGTAAACACAATTTATTTCACTTCATGAAATAGATTCTTCTGGAGCTGTTTATAAACCAAGGCTTCATTAAATATACCAGGGGAGCTATCCATTTGAAGAAATCCTTTTACAAAACATTTTTCTCCCTTAAAATACAGTTAATCTTTGTGTCATTTTTTCTGTTACTAAAATGCACGTTTTGCATGCCAGGATTTTGGGAAGAGAGGCTCATCTGCACCTGCGGCTTAGCTCTGCCTTCGAACGTGGCGTTTCACATCATAACAAGTTAAAAAATAATTCTGAAGTTTAGAATGCCAAAGACTCACTAAGAGATCACGAACCTTTGGGCTCCTTCCTTGAGTGGGAGAAGAGCACTTTTATGAGCCTGGAGGAGGAGAGAGGGGCCGAGGCAGGAGCAGCCGGTGCCAAGGGGTAGCTTAGAAGAGGGACTGACCCCTCCAGCCGATCTTCCCCAGGGCCCACCAGGGAGGCTGCAGCCGCCCCACTCTTGTTGCTGTTGCCAGAGTAAATGTTTTTATACGATCTGGGGCCAGTCGGCTGGGCATTCTTGTTCACATAAGGACTCAAGAATGTTTCAGGGACCTGGGCAGCAGGGAAGGGTCCCGATATTTTCATGCTCATGAAATATGGCATCAAAACTGAGTTTGAAGACAGGGTTCACACCTGTGGGTGGGGGGGCAGTCATCTTCCTCCTAAATTGAAGTCCACCTGAAATGCTTTGACGCCATGGCAAATTCATAGGAGAGGACATTTAAATGACGTTCACACGTACCCTTTCCACCATTAGACAGAGACCCGTGGAAACCTGGACAGGCATTTGTGTGTGACAGCGGGCTTGAGGACGTCTTAGAGAGCTGGTATGGGGGGTGGGCCGCAAGTGCTGGGTGGTACGAGGCCCAGAGCAGGCCCAGGGGCAGAGGGTGGACAGCCAGCTGGTGTGAAAGTCGCCAAGGAGGAGGAGGAGGAGTCTCCGAGGTGCCGACTGATATGGATGGATGTGGCAGAGGGTTAAAGTCAGGGGATGCCACTGTGGCCTTGATTTTCTCAATTCAGTAGGAGACAAGGCTGCAAGCACAGTTGCAGGGGTGGCAATGGGGCTCCAAGTGGTCCTTGAAGGAGCGAGGCAAGGACCTGCTGATGGAGTATAGAGCCCCAGGGCAGTTCCCCAGAGAGGAGGACCTGGTGGTGGCCCCATCCAGGTGGGCTACTGGGGTGAGTACAGGGGCTGAGAGGACTGTGGAGTACCCAGAAGGACATAGAAGATGGCCCTGCAGACGCGGTGGCCTGCTCTGTAGAATGGAGTTCAGCTACCTGGGGCCTGCAGCCACATGGTGAACATGCTGGGTACGGCAGTCCCTGCCCAGAGCCTGCCAGCTGCACCTGCAGGAGGCCACCCTGAGCACTGGCCAACCCCATGCCTGGCTCTGGTGGCACCCACCCTGCAGCTGGGGCCTGGGCAGGGCTCCTGGCCTGACAATAGGGGAAGGGGCTGGGAGTGCAGAGCGAGCCCTCCAGCCGGCCCCAGTGCTGGCAGGAGGAAGGCAAGATGCAGGGCGAAGGGGAAGTGGGAGAGGCAGCAAGACACTAGTGGCTCTGGGATTGTGCCCAAAGCAGGCACATGTTCCCACAGCACCCAGCTCCCTTGGGCTTCTTCCCAGGAGCCTCCATGGGGTGGAGGGATGATGTAGGCCGAGGGGAAGTGGGGGATGTGTCCGAGAGAACCAAAAGTGGGGCCAAGGGTGGCGTGCAGTCCACGCTGGGCTTTGGGCCTAGTGGTGAAGGGATCCCTTGCTCTCAGACCACCCTTCCCAGATACGTGACCTCCATCAGGTGTAGACGTGTAGATAGAACCAGAGACCTGGGGGACACTGTGTCCCCAAATCCTGACATCCCAGTTGGGGTGGAGCAGGTCCCTGCCGCCCTGTCGCCCCCACTCCCTCCGCCCTTCCCAGAGGCCCTGCTGCTCCTCGGCTGCGCTGCCACCAGCCAGGCTCCCCACCAAGCCCCACCCATATCTGGGCAGGCGGTGCCACCTGGCAGTTCCCAGGCCCAGCGCTTCCAGCCAGGTCTGCCTGCTGCCAAGATGCTGGGCGTGGGAACAGGCAAGAGCATGGACGAGTGCTTCCTATTAACTGTTTCGGGCCGGGTTTGGGAGGGCAGTTCAGCCTGGAACAGCAGCTGTTTACAGAAGGGCCCTGTGCCCTGTGCTTCTGATCCGGCCCAGCCAGCTCTTGCGTCAGCCCGCCACGTGTAGAGTGAGAAAGGAATTGAAGTCGAAGCCGTCTTTTCCCCTGTGCTTGGGTCCGCCGCGCCGAGGCTTGCTGGGGGTGCCCGTGCAGAACCCCCTTGGTGGCAGCCTGGGGGGCAAGTGGGCAGCAGGGCGTAGGCCAGAGCCAGCCGCCTGCGTGTGCCCAGCGGTTCTGCCCTCCCCGCAGGCGCAGCTCATCGCACAGTCCATCGGCCAGGCCTTCAGCGTGGCCTACCAGGAGTTCCTGCGGGCCAACGGCATCAACCCCGAGGACCTGAGCCAGAAGGAGTACAGCGACATCATCAACACCCAGGAGATGTACAACGACGACCTCATCCACTTCTCAAACTCGGAGAACTGCAAGGAGGTGAGGCTACCACAGACTGTGGGGACGCCGCATGCCACTGGCTTCTGACCCCCAAGCTGGGCTCTCGCAGAGCGAGCCTGCCCGGGCCGCATGCACACGCAGGCTGCCGCCCTCCCGCCAGCCCGGGCGTCCTGCTCCTGCCTTCCAGCCGAGTGCTGCTGTGTGAAATGTGTTTGTCACAAAGAAGCTGATTACAATCAATTCGGATGACCCTGAAAATGTGCCTTTCAGTGCTGTTACTATCAGCCCGTGCTCAGCACCCAGGAGACAGTTCTGAAGAGCATGTGGCATCTGTGAAACAGGGGCCTTGGGTGCTCTAACAGGGGAGCAGGTCCCAGCATCTCCCCTCAGGGGTCTTTGCAAAGTTCTTCCAGGACAGAGGCGCAGATACCCTGGGGATGGCCCGTATACCTTGACTGTTGAATGACTGAATGATTCTGTCTGGTTGTGTATCAGTGAGGGAATGCACGATCCTGGTTTCTTGCTGAATGCATGGCAAGAAGTTTTCTGAGACAGTGACCCTTGAGATGAAATAAAAATAGATGGATTTTTCTAGACAAGCCTGGGGGCAGGGTATGGGTCCTGGAGTCTGAGAATATTCCTCTGGCCTCTGTGGGTTTGGTGGGGTAGGGGGAGCAGGAGCCAGGACACTGCAGCCATGCTTGGGCTGGGGGACTCCGTGCTGGGCATGGGAGGGGATCGTTGCCAGGTTGCCAGGATTGCTGGGTGGGCCCCGGGAAGGCTTGGGAGCCAGCACGGGGTGAGGCCAGGGGGTGGGCTGCAGGCCAAGCTGAGCTGGCCTTAGGGGCCAGGGCAGGGCGGGACCCACAGGGCCAGAGTCGAGCTCCCACTTCCGTGGGTGCTTGGCCGAGGCCCAGCCCCCCACCGGGGCCCCTCTCACGCTGCCGGTTCCCTTGCAGCTGCAGCTGGAGAAGCACAAGGGCGAGATCCTGGGCGTGGTGGTCGTGGAGTCGGGCTGGGGCTCCATCCTGCCCACAGTCATCCTGGCCAACATGATGAACGGCGGCCCGGCCGCGCGCTCGGGGAAGCTGAGCATCGGGGACCAGATCATGTCCATCAATGGCACCAGCCTGGTAGGGCTGCCCCTTGCCACCTGCCAAGGCATCATCAAGGTGAGTGTGCTGGGCCTGTCTTGGTGCAGCCACCAGAGCCTCCTATGTCCGGCCCACTCACTGCGTTCCAGTGGGCCTGTGGCTCCCTGCCCTGGAGTCGTCATCGGAGGGCATTTGGTTTTGAGGAAGGTGTCTCCACGTCCTTCCATAGGAAGTTATCTTGCATTCAGCATGATGACAGCCCCTCCCTCAAACTCCTGAGGGTGACGCCAGTGCCAAATGCATTGGTTCTTCTCTGTGACACTTGAAGCCTGGCTTCTGGCCCCTGGAGTGGCTAGTTGTTGCCCAGGGCAGAGGGTGCCCCAGAGCATGGTGGGCCACAGCACACGCTGCCTTCCTGGGTACCCAGCAACCCTCTAAGGGTCAGGGTGATGCCTGTCCCTCTGCACACAGAGGACGGTGAGGCCGAGAGGTGACTGCCTGCCTCACCCAGGGCATGTTCCCGCTGCACCCAGGCTCTGTCCTGCCCACCTGACTCATCTTCAGCTAGGCCTGTGAGGGCTGCTCTCAGGCAACATCCAAGGCTCAGCCTGTGACTCCTGTCCCCATGCTCTGCAGGGCCTGAAGAACCAGACGCAGGTGAAGCTCAATATCGTCAGCTGTCCCCCAGTCACCACTGTCCTCATCAAGCGGCCAGACCTTAAGTACCAGCTGGGCTTCAGCGTGCAGAATGGAATTGTGAGTCCGTCCTCCCCGCCCTGGCTGCCTCTGCCTTGGGGAGGGTCTGGGTCCAGGAAGCAGCTCCTGTCTGGTGGGGAGGACCTGGTGGGTACAGCTGCAGCAGCCAGGCCAACAGGGTAGGAGCTTTCAGTGGCTCCCTGGGCAGGTCCTGGGTGGAAAGGGAGGGCCAGGGTGTGGCCATGGATTGGGTCCCCCCAAGCCCTGCCCAGGCACCACTGTCCCCATGGTGGCTGTCCCTTGCCTTGGAGGGGGGGTCAGCAGGCTTTGCCAGCCACTGTAGCTTGGACACATAACCAGTCGTGACATCAGACTCACTGTGCTCAGCAAACTCATTCACTCGTTGGTTCATTCATTTACTCATTCATTCGCTTATTTACTCGGCCATTTGGCAGATGTTTATGAAGTACCTGCCCTGTTTCAGGCTCTGTGCCAGGTACTAAGGAGGCTGGAGGGCTCCCTGGAGGAGGTGAGCTGGGCTTGAGTGAGTGCTGGTCTACCCGAAAATCTGTGCCTGTTTCCCAGGCTGGCGTTCTTGAGTGCAGAGTTCCCACCCTCCTTTAACCTGTGTCTGGCTGGTGTGAGCTCCGTTTCCTAGGTTTTTCCTCCCGCAAAGGTCCCAGAGGGCAGAGATGTGGCCACTAAATGGGTACAAAAGGAAAGCGCCAGTAATACGCAAATTGTTTAAACCAGCCCTGAGTATGAAAGTAGTGAGGGGTAGAGACATTGTGGTTTGGGTTGGGACTGGTGGTGGAGGTGAGGGGGGAAGATGTGTGTGCACAGCCACAATGGAAAGGTAATGGGAGAACATTCTAGAAAGACAACTACAAATGAGACAAAATTTTCCCCATTGTCATCTGGGGAAGCGGTGTGGTAGGGTACACAGGTCCTGGGTCGCATCACAGGGCTTGGCCTTAAGCCCCATTGCTGTCCCTTCTGTGTTAGGGCACGTTTGCTGCTGTAGCAAATATTCCCCAATGTCAGTAGGCCGAGAGTTTATTTCTCACATATGCCACAGTCTGATTTGGGATGTGGGGTGCCTTGCTCCACAGAGCCACTGAGGGACCCAGGCTCTGCCCTCGTCTGGGTTTGGAGGCCTGCACTGGGTGCTTCGTGTCTGGCTGGCACTGAGGAAAACACAGACAGTTTAGAAGACCTTGCAGAGGTTTTCGGGGCCAGGGCCAGAAGTGGCCCTTTGTCATTTCTGCCCACGTTCCACCAGCCGAACAGCTCAGTCGCACACCCCACAAAACACAGGAGTCTGGAGAAGGGGTTCAGCTGGTGCCCAGGACCAAGAGGGACAGGGGCAGCTAGCCAGTGTCAGCCACACCTTCCTGGCTATGTGACCCTGGGCAAGTCACTTAACCTCACTGGGTTCCCCTTAAAAGATGGTTGTGAGGATTGAGAAAATCCATACGGCATACCAAGCTGTCCGAGCAGGACCCGCTGATCCTGCACTCTCTGCCAAGGAGGAAGGCCCGTGGCACCTGAACCCACACATAGGTGCCCAGACGAGTTGTCTGTGTCCCACTGGAATTTCTGTCCGGGCCGATGGCTGGTCTGGCCTGGCCCCACCCTGCTGGGCTGCTCTGCACACACACGCGACCTGGGCACAAGCAGCCACCCGCTAATGCAGGGGCTCTGCAGGACATCTGCTGAGGTCCATGTCTGCAGCCACCATGAGTGCCAGGTGGACGGGCTGGGAGGGCCTTCTGAGCTGCCCCTGACAGTGACCTGTCACCAGGGCCTGTTTGCCTCCCACCCTGGCCCTAGGTCAGGACTGACTCCATGACCTTGCAGCCCCAGGGTCTCTGCGTGGGTGTCCCCAGGGCTGGCCCTGCCCTGCTAAGCAGCCTGGTGACCACGCAGCCTTTCCCTCCTGGGTGGTACTGGGGAGTTGGCGGTCCTGTTCCTGTACCCCCACCCAGATGAGGGGTCAGGCGGGCCTGGGTGGGTGGTCTTTACTGTAAAATGCTGCTCATTGACGACTCCATCACACTGAGCCCTGTAGGAGGGGCTGGCTGGCCCTGCCTCGTGGTGGCCCAAGGGCTGCCCATTCTTGGGGCCTGTGAGCACAGCCCTGCCCAGGACAGGCCTGATACCCCGTCTGCCCCTACCTCCCAAACTACAACCCTAGGAGGAGTGTGGGGACTGATGAGGAAGCTGGGGCACAGAGAGGTTTAGTGACCTGCCCCAGGTCACACAGCGGTAAGCCATGCAGAGGACTGGTGGGGAAGTGGGTCGGGGAAAAGAGACAAGGAAGGGGGTGCTCTGGCTTGTGTTTTGTGGGGGCTAAATTAAGGCGAGTGGGAAAGGAAGGGGGCACCAGCCAAGAGAAGCTGTGAGGCACAGGGCCGTGAGCCTGCCCTCCCAGAGCCAGGGCAGTGAGGGGGGTTGGGGTACAGCCTGGGGAGAGGCCAGGTGGCAGTGACAGGGCGCTCTCCCTTCTGGGGGCGGTGCAGGAGGCTGAGGCAGCAGGGTGGGCAGGGGCTTCTCAGAATGTTGGGGGCAGGTTCAGGGTAGCAGCAGACCTAGGCTGCGCGGGGGTGATGCCCAGCTCCGAAGACAGAATCACCAAGGCCGCCACTCTCTGGAGAGTCCGACACCATCCGTTTCTGGGTGCCTCTGCCCCAGGTCTGGGCTCTGAGTTCCAGGCGACGATGAGGACCCAGCCAGTGCGTCTGTGAACTTGAGGGGTGGCCTGTGGGCACCACTGTGGGTGAGGAGGGTCCTCAGCCCCAGCCCTGCCCACTAACGAGCTGTGGTCCAGCCTCTGCACGTGGGACGGGGTCAGACTTCCTCAAGGCCCCGTGCTCGCGGCTGCGAGGGGGGCTGGCCGCTGAGAGGTGGGGCACGTGGTGGCTCCCAGGGGCTTTCTCCTGGTACCTGGCAGCTCACCCTGAGTCTGCCAGGGAGGGTTTTACACGAAGCTAATGAATCTGCATGGTTTTGTCCTCATTACGGTCAGTCTCCCCAGTGACCCAGAAAATGGCATGCAGGTGGCTGAACAAATCAGTCATAATCTCTGCCTGGCTCTGAGTACTGGCAAGAAATGCTGGGGCTTTCAAGTCACCAGATGCTGTCCTCGTCCTCTGCGCCTGCCCCTGTGAGTTCCGCAGCAACTGCCACCTCTGCCTGGCAGCTGCCGCACTGCCCCGGGCCGTGTCTGTCCCTCTGCCGGGCTGAGGAGCACCACGGGCCCCACCACTCAGCTGGGACCTCCGGGGAGGGGTGATCTTGGGAGAACATTCAGGAGGTCTGAGGCGCGGGCCATCCCAGTGCAAGTCCCCACAGTGTGCTCAGGATGGCACCGGTGGCCCGAGGCCCCTGAACCTCAGCTTTCAGCCCACCTGGCCTCACCAGAGGGGCCTGGCCTGGCACCCATGCGCTCCTGCTGCCCTCTGACCCTGCAGCAGTGGGGCTCTTCCCTGGGCGTCACTTCTCCCAGGCCTCCCTGCCCCGTGCCCAGTGAAGCTCTCCTGAGTCCCCTCCTGCCCTCGCTGGGCCCCCAGCCTGACGTCCTGGATCCTGCTGGGGCCTGGGGCAGCCACAGGGCAGCTTGTGTCCTGGGAGCTGGCCAGGCAATGGCTGGGGAGTCCCCTCAGCTTTCACAGTGCCTGACCACGTGGTGACCACAGTGGGGTGGTGGAGGACGCCAGGCTAGGAAATGGCATTTGTCAGCTCTTATGTGGGCCCACTGTGGTTTTCTGCCTACTACAGAAACATTTCCTGTGGCAGTGGCAGGGTTTAATGTCAGATGAAATACGTCCCGGCCCTGGGGCGGTGGACATAAGTCTGGGTGTGAGCGGAGGGAGCTCCGCACAGGTGTGGGGTAGGGGTGTGGGTGTGTGTGTGTGTGTGTGTGTGTGTGTGTGTGTGTGTGTGTGTTTGGGACAGGTACATCTGTGCCTTTCCAACCCACTAGAGGTACGAACCTCGTCCCAGGCCCTAGCTGTTCAACTCTCCTAGGGTATCTGTTTTTCTTGTTTTTGTTTTCATTTCTTTCTCTTAAATAATTGTGGGGAAATGCACACAACATGAAATGTACCCTCTGAATCGTTTTCAAGTGCGCAGTTCAGTGGCATTAAGCACAGTCACGCTGTTGTGCAGCCACCACCATCCTTCTCCAGACCTTTTGCATCTTCCCAAACTGAAACTCTGCACCCACGAAACCCTAACACCCCCTCTCCTGCCCCCAGGCCCTGGCACCCGCTGTTCTACTTTCTGTCTCTATGAGTCTGACTGCTCTGGGGACCTCGTATAAGGGGAACCATTCAGTACTTGTCCTCTGTTGACTGGTTTATTTCACTCAGCGTAATGTCCTCAGGGTCCCTCCACGTTGTAGCCTGTGTCAGAATCTCTGAGAGGCTGAACCGTTCCACTGTGTACAGACCACATTGTGCTTATCACCGTCCGTCGGTGGACACTTGGGTCGCTGCCACCTCCTGGCTGCTGTGACCATGAGCGTGCGGGTGTGTTCTTGCCGTCTGTCTAGTTTCACTGCCACAGGTGCTTCCACCCGCTCCGCTCCATCTGTCTGGGGTCAGTTCTAGGACCCTGGAAATGGAAGCCCCCCATGGGCAAACCCACCGTGCAGACCTAGGGCATCCCTGGTCCAGTTAGGGGGTGGCATTGTCTGTCACCGTGTCACAGGTGAGGACTGAGGAACAGGGTGGTGAAGTAACTTGCTCTGAGTCTCCCAGCTGGGAGGTGGCAGAGCCGGGATGGCCCTGAAGCCTGCTGGCCGGGGGGACATACTCACAGCCCCTCACCAGAGGCTTTGTGTGGTGCCAGCGTGTCAGGGAGGGTATACGTGTGGATCGGGGGCATTTGTGACCAGTGCAGAGGCTGATTTGTATCTAGGGCCCAGGACGCCAATAACCAAGCAACGGAAGTGCAAGCAAGGTGGTGGCCAGGCAGCCGGTGTAGCTGCTGAGCCCGCAGGAAGCACCGTGCCAACTCGTGGCCGCGGTTCCCCCCAGTCTCCTCATCTGAGAAGAGGTTCGCACACATCTCACCAAGTTTTGCGCAAATGCCTTTTCCATTTTCAGCCTCATTATACCCTGAATACAATGCATCGGTTTGCAGACAGGCCTAGATGATCCAGTTCACACTCCTCCCAAATGGATCCTGCTCTCTCTTCCCACAATCCCTTTAAGAAATCCTTCCTCCCAAGAAGCGCACCCACGTGCTTACAACATGCCGCCATCCAATTCTTGCTGGACATGCCTCAGCTTGGCCCCTCAGCACCTCCTACCTCCCTCCCCTACCCCCTGCCGGCCTGTCCCCAGATACCCCTGGGGTCTGAGCCCATCCTCCCAGCAGCCCCCTCTAACGGCACCAGCCCACTTTCACCCCCTGCCCTCCTTTCCCGCCTGTGTCCTCTTTTCTCAAATCTCCAGCGCTAGGAAGACAGCAGCCATCAGGGATCTGATCAAAACAGCACTTTCTACGGGGTGTCCTAGCTCCTGGCCAGGCTGGAGAAGTGAGCCCAGCCACCCTGAAACACCTCCTGGATTTTCAAAGAACCAGTAATGTTTGACACAAAATGTCCTTAAGTCACTTGGGAAAAAAAGAATGAAAGTGAATCCTGAATGCCTGTGTAGATGAGTACTTGGCAATCAGGGAAGCAGAGCCCTCACGTGACAGAACAGGCGTTCCACCTTTCTGGACAACGGTGGCCAGGGGACAGGCTGCCTCTCTTTCTCTGCCCAGGCCCCGGCCAAGCCTTTTGGGCCAAGTCCTGGCTTCTGGTTCGGTAACCAGGCCCTGCTGCAGAAGTCCAGGTGGCCAGGCGGCAGTGGCATCTGGGAGCACCTGTGTTTCCAGCCAAACCAGAGCATCTCCTTCTAGAAAGAAGGCGATGCTGAGTGCCGGGAGGGATGGGTGGCAGCTACCATGGCAGGACCCATACACATGTGGTCAGTTTGGAAAAGCCTGTGGAGTTTGTGACAAGGCAAAACTCACAAAATAAACGACAGATGGGAGTCCTGTGGGTGGTGGACTTTTAAGCCTATCTCAGCCTTAAGAGAGGCTGTGCCTGGCGCTGAGGGGCAGCATGGGGCAGGCAGGGGCCCAGTCCCATCGGAAGGTGGGGCCGACCTCCAGGGGGCCCCGGATAAGGTAGAGCCTTTCCATGGAGGGACAGGGACAGCCACATGCGCAAGAAGGGCCCGCCTTGCTGCCTGGGCTCTCCCACCACTCCCACCTGTGCCGACCTTCAGAGTGACCAGAGTCACCCTTTCTGACCCTGGGTCACGGTCCCTGCCTGTTAAAGAACCCCTAAAAAGTCACAGAAATGCTAGTGAGATAATAGCTGGACTGCCAATATCCTCAGATTGAGAAACCCTAAGGGCAGAAGGCCACTGTGAATTCATTGAGGCTCTGGGTGACTCTGTGGGTCATGGGGCACTACAGGTCAGGCTCCCGCCAGCCTGAGCCTCCCCTGCCCAGCTCGGAGGTGGGAAAGGGTGATCGTCTCCCCTTGGAACAGGAGCAGCTTGCGGCTGGCAGAGAATTGTCTGGAATGTGCACTAACCATGCACATCACCCACCCTCCGCCCCCGCCAACGCCAAGAGCAAAGGCTCCAGCATGGCATGGGGAGGACAGATTTCACTGCGGGGGTCTGAGGGCATGGAGGTTCCTCACACAGCCCAGCTTTGACCATATTCCAAATCCAAATCTCCCTGTTTACAAGTCAACAAATTGCATGTAGGAGCAGTCATCACATAGGGCTTTCCCCTCTGTGGGTCCCTTGCTTGGGGACCCTGTGCAGCGCCTGTCAGGGGTGGCGTGAACTGTGTATGCTGACCTGCCCGCGTCTGCTTAGATCTGCAGCCTCATGAGAGGGGGCATTGCCGAGCGAGGGGGCGTCCGTGTCGGCCACCGCATCATCGAGATCAACGGGCAGAGCGTGGTGGCCACAGCCCACGAGAAGATTGTCCAAGCTCTGTCCAACTCGGTGGGGGAGGTAAGATCATGCCTGTCGCTGCCCCACTGCCCCTGCCACTTTCCTGAAGCCAGGACCTGAGGCTAGGGGCGTCCCGGCCTGAGCTTTCTCCATGACCGTCAAGCCCCAAGGGGCACATGACGTGCTCAGGAAAGCCGTCGGTCCCCACCCTTCTTAGGGGAGCCTGGCCTGCCAGGACCTTGGGCGCGCCCTGCTTGCTGGGTCCTCTGTGCTCCCATCTTACCCTGTGAGCCTACCCTCCCCGGGGAGAGGGAGGAGCTGAAATCAAGCAGATCGAAGGGCTCCTGGTGGGGCGAGTGGGAAGACGTATCTGCAGGGGGTACCTGTGTGGGTGGGCCTGAGACCTGCTCGACCCAGGGGACACCGCACCCCACTGGGAACCCAAAGGGGCGTCCAGCAGCACCACTGGCATGGCAGCAGACTGTGCAGGGCGCAGGCTCTCTAGAGGAGTGGGCACCGCAGGCCCTGGGGCCAAAGCACAGAGCCCACCGTCGCTTTGCTTCCAGAGCGTTAGTGTCTTCCTGCCAGGACATGCCTCTTCCCAGTGCCCCCAAAGAAGGATTATGAGGTGGGCACCCCACATGTTGGTGTCCCTGGAGAGCGGTTGCAGGCTTTGCTTGTATACCCAGCCCCTTTGGAGCTAGAGATTGAAGCCAGGGTCTAAAGGGTCCTTTGCTAACTGAGCCCCAGAGGATGGGGGACCTGAGCCCCCCTAGCCCCTTGCAAGCCAGTGTCCAGCCCTCAGGATACCTGCTTTAGCTGCAGTTCCGTGGGAAGGGGTGTGTGTCTCTGTACCCACCCCCCGGCTTCCTCCTCACTGAAGCAAAGCGCACACCTTGCAGGGTCTTTGGAGGCCAGAGCACCCCTGGCCTGCCCCAGCCAGCAGGCAAACTGCTGTCCCCATTAAAAGCCCGACCTCTCACCCCCGACCCGTTAACTAGACTGAAAGCGAAACTAGCACTCACCCGTGTAGAACCCTCTGAAGACGGGGTGCGGACACGAGTCGCAGTCTGCAACGTCCAGGGAGGCTTTCTAGGTCACTATCGGCCTGGGCAGGCCCCTCTCTTGCCTTCACTCTAAAGACTGGCATTCACACAGGAAATCCGGGTTTTCACATCTATTCCTTGTTTTCACTTGATTGCACGGAGGGGCGGGCGGGAGAGCGGCTCAGCCTCCTGTCTCTGTCGGCAGATTCACATGAAGACCATGCCCGCCGCCATGTTCAGGCTCCTCACGGGCCAGGAGACCCCGCTGTACATCTAGGCCACAGCCTGGCCACACCGTGGAGCCGGACGCCAGGCAGGCCTGCCCGGGCCCCGGGGGAGCCGGAGCCAGACCCGGGCCGAGGACCTGACCCCTGACCCCACAGCCCAGAAGGGACACTGGCTCCCCGAAGGTCGTGCCCTCGCCACCCACTTTTTTTTTTTATTTTGCCATAAAGGAGTATATCTTTATCAAAGGAGAGTCACAGGAACAAATCTTTGTAAAACAGTCAAGTATTTTGCCACGTTCTGAACCGTTTTCTCACTGCGACTGGCCGAGGGTGTGTCCCGGTCCCTGTGTGTGGTGTGGAGTGTGTGTCTTTCCTCCCCGAAGCTGTAGAGAGTGAACGTGGGTGCCTGCCGTGTGGCCTGAACGGAGGCCTCCATGGGCCGCGTCCCTGGGCAGGCCAACGGCCACCCCTCTGCCCCCTCGGCTGGGACGTCTGGGTCCTGGGGGAGGGGACCCTGACAGTCCCCAACGACTGCTTTCTCCACTGCTTCTGCAGGAATGTGGCAGCCCAGTTCCCAGGTTGTGACTTGTAATGAAAATTTGGGGACATGTGATTGATTGTAAATAAAGGATGATGGCCACAACATCAAAACTCCATATTTATTTAGATAATGCTGCCGTTTGGACTTTTATTTTGGCAAGCCGTCATTCAGACATTAGGGTCTTCCCATGGTGACCCGGGACCACACCTGCTTCTCCTGCCCCACCTGGGCACCCTCCCTCCCGGGCAGGGCTCCTGCTGGTGGGACCTGCTCACTGTCCTGCCAGAAACACGAGGAGCACAGGTGTGTGCTCCCATTTGAAATCTATCTACACACACACATCCACACCTGTGCGTGTCCCCTGAAGAAACAAAACCCACACCAGGAAACCCGACCTCTGCCACTCCTGAGGCAGCCGGCCGTGAGCAGGGCGCGCGGCCCTGGGCAGTGTTAGCGCGTGTGTAGATAAGTCAGATATAGTCTAGCTCAGTCCACTAGAGATCCATGTTAACTGACGTCATTTTGTCCAGAAGTCTCTTTTTTTGGCCCAGGCCTTGAAGAATACACTGTGACTTAAGAAGCCTTACCACGCAGTAACTAAAGCTTTAGGATTACTGTATTTGAGGAGTGCCCGTGTGTTGCATGCAGCTGACCTTAGGAAGACTTCGTGCATATCACTAATAAACCTGAAGTCCTGATGAAAAGCTCTTCGTGTGGCTGGTTTGTTACCTGGGCGGCGGTGCCTGCCTGTCCTCGGACTTCGCACCCTCAGCCTGAGGCTCTGCAAGTGTGCTGTGTGGTGGCAGCAGTGGCTGCTCAGCTTCCCCCTTGGGTCTCTGGTGGCCTCAGGAGCCATCACTGACGAGGTCGGAGGGTGGGCGATCCGGTCACCAGGTGTCAGGTGGGGAAGGCCCTGTAGCAGCCAGCCATGGTGACCAGTCGCTGGCCCATCCCGCGTTCTCCTCCACCAGCCCCCAGAGAGGAGGCATGGCTGGCAGAGTACTACCTAATTGAATAAGGGAAGAGATGGAGCCTTGGGATTCACATTTAAATTTAAATTAAATTACCTCCAAGAGAGGGGTGTGTGTGTGTGTGTGTGTGTAAGAGAACGTTGGACCACCCATCCCAGAACCCTCTCTGTCCCTGTGGGCTCCCATGGAGCCCAGCTAGAATAACAGCTCTGGCAGCTCTCCCATCACTTACCTTTCTCCAGGGCCACCATCCTGTGTCACTCACCTGGCATGGGGAGGCCATGGAGGTAGACGTGGGCTTTGGTCAGAAGGCCATGGGGTGGGGGTTCCAGCCGTGTCAGCCTGGGGGCCTTGGAGCAGCAGGACCGACCACTTCTTTCTGGCCTGCCCACAGCAGTGTGTGCTCCACGTCGTGAGCTACTGACCAGGCACCTTCAGGGCCTGGGATTCTTGGGGAACTGCAGAGTGAGAACACATTCTCACCTGGCCACCCAGAGGACATGTGCTAAGAGCTCACCTGAACTCAGTTTTGGCCATCAGGGCCATGTAAGTCTCTCAGCGTGAACTCTAGCTCCACGCCTTTCTTTTCCCAGAAAGTACGCATGGCAGATGCAAAGAAAAATGTTCAGTAGGCAATTCCATTATAAAGAGCAGCACAAAGGCCTCCCCTCCCCCTGAATATGCTGAAGAATTAAAAGCAAAATAAAATTCTTCACTTGGCCAAGAAACAAAAACTGTTAGCCGGCCATGGCCCCCATCCTTGGGGAATGAAAGGAAATGTCACCTGAGCCAAAGCTGGAAGGAAGGGGCCTCAACTCGGGAAGCCAAGGGAACATTCCAGTAATGCCTCACACAAGGCAGGAGAATGTGCTCCTGAGAGGAGGTTCGTGGCTGGCAGGTGATACGGGGGCGGGACTCCCACCAAATGATACACATTTTTAAAAACCCACATCCAAGAAAACTTTTGAGCTGCAGACCTGCATTCCTCCTCAAAGCCCTCGGATGTCGCACCCATCGAGGCGTAGGTGTCAGTATGGGCAGGATCTGCCTGTGTCTGGCACCTGCTCTCCTCCCCTCCCACCCCGAGAGCTGAGCTGTTCCAGAAGGTTCCAGGGAAGCCCAGCAGGCAGCTGCAGCTGCCTCACACTCCTGGCGGGCCCTGCTCTCGGCCAGCGGTGCACACAGGCTCTCAGCCCGTGTCCATCCCAATTAGACCCCAGAGACACAGAGACCAGAAATATTTTTTATTAAAACACTTATCATTATTAAAACACCTTGAGGTACATTAAATAAATACAACCTTTGCAGTTGTACAAACAGGTCTCTGGTGGCTTGAAAACAATTTCTTATAAATTCTGCCTTAGCAGCCTCTGTGAGTCAGTACAGGTGAGGGAAAAAACATCCTTTTGAAATAAGCTTTCTGTCACAGGGGTTGTCCCAAGCATTTAATTTGGATCATGGTCTCCACCTGAAGGAGACCTCAAGTCCTTGTGAACGATGTCCCCACCTTGTCTGCCACAGAGTTGGGGTGCAGAGTTCCCCCACCTCAGCATCCGAGAGGCCCCCTGGCCGGGTAAATGGTGGTGTCCTAGCAGTTGCCGGCCCCCACAGGTCTTGGGAGTGGGCAGGGAGAGTGCCCAAGACCCAGTAGCCGAAAAAGGAGAGAGTCACCTCCCAAAGAGCCACAGTTGAGCCCATTTCAGATACCAAAATGGGAGCATGAGATGAGGCCCCTGGAGGGAAGGTGCGCAGGTGAGGGAGGATGCCAGTGCTCCCCTTGGCCATGAGCCGACTCGGCCCAAGGCCAGGGTGCCCACTGCCAGAGCTCCCAGTGCCCGGATGCCTCAGAGCTGGGCTCAGAGTACCACAGCTGGTGAGTTAAGCTGCCAGCACATTCCCTAGTGGCTCTAACTGGCACCTTTCTCTTCTGGGGAACCTTTCCTGGAAGCCCAGAGCCTGGGCCTTCCTAGAGCCCACAAGTGGCCCTGAGCAGGTGGACCAAGGAGGGCTCCTTGCCACCTCCCCTGACAGCCTTGTTTCTAGGAGGCAGAAGGCTCCAGCCCAGCAGCATAAAGTTGGGTACAGTTTCCTTATCCACAAATAGAGCTGCTAGGAGAGCAAACAGCACTGAGTGAGGCTGAGGTGTGAATGGCAGGACACTTGGAAACCCCTGGGACCACTGGCCTGCACCTGGGGGAGGCACCGCCTGGGGGAGGAGCCCGGGGGGCAGACAGGACAAGGAGAAGAGCAGGATTCAGAGTGCCAGGCTGGGTGGTCCAGCAGTGCCTCACCCTGGCCGCACAGTGGAAATGCCAGAGGCTGAGTCCACAGGGTGGAGGTGTCTCGGCCTCACGGGAACTGCAGCCAGATCTGAGAACTGCAGCCCTAGCCCACCCGAGGGACACTGCTGTATGCTCCCGCAAGCCTGGCGTAGACTCCCCAAGCAGGCAAAACCCCTGCAGCTGGTGGCTCTGGCTCACACCTCGGAGACAGTGCAGGTTAGAGCCCAGGGCCCCGGGCATTAAAGCTTTGCTCACAGACTCAGGGGAGGCCGTTCTGAAAATCTATCCATTAACTCTACCTGTAAAGGGACTTATTTTGGGGACTTCAAAAGCCCTCACTTGAGAAACGTTAGAGATTTCCTGTTTCATAGTCTGAATAAAGTGCTCATAAGTTCATCTCTAGTACATCTCTCATGGAAAAGTTAAGGTTGTCATTGAAAGGCCTGATTTATATTTTTTCAGCTCTCTAATCTCTGGGAAGCAACAACCAATAACACTAATGAAGCTCAAAGCCTTGGCAGGTGACCATGGCTGGGGGATTCCCACACCTCAGTTTGCGGGGGCCCAGCTTCCAGCCATGCAGAAGTGCCCCCAGCACACTGGGGACCAAGGGATGGGGAGGGGTTCGAGGACAGAGGGAAGCACGAGCCCAGCAGTGGTGGGCACCCTTCTGGTCCCCGCTGCCCCACTGTGCCAGGCCCACGGGCTCTCTGATGAGACCTGCAGGCTCTGGGCTACTTCATCCAACGCAGGGGCCACTAGCCACCGTCGAGGGCTCAGCAACCCCATGTGCCAGTGGCGGCAGCTTTGGCTGCTCAGATACCGGCGTTTGCATCACTGCAGAAAGTTCCAGTGGATGGTGCTGCTTCAGGGCCATTGTTGGGAAGCAGCTGCTGCTGATGTTGCCAGAAAACAAGGGGCTGGAGGGAGGTGCAGAAAAAGTCAAATGTGCCCAAGTCATCCAAAGGCACCCAAGATACACCCCGGATGGGCTTGCCTACTTCTGCACAACCAATGCTGTGGGCGTTTCCTGGAAATAAACGGTTTGTAATCTGCATCCTCCCATGCAGATGTGTCTGCTGCTGCCTGGCTGATCACCAGAGACCTGCTCAATGGGGAGGTACCCACATCCTGGAGAAGCAGGCCTCTCCCCCCAGACCTTGACCCACCGAGGCCAATCAGGTGAGGTCAGACATGAGGGAAAGCCCCCAGAGGGGCTTGGAATAGGTGCTTATTGTTAGGGAACAAACAACAACTAAAGTGTGTCTGCTCCAGGTACATGGCGGCAGATGGCAGAAGGAGCCCAGGGAGATAGTGGGGAGGCCCCGCAGAGGGAGGCCGAGGGACACTAGGAGACCGTGGATTCTTCTAAGCCCCTGCAGCCCCCACCTGTCTCTGAGAGTGGCTGTGCCGCTGTGGAGTCCCTCACGTGTGTCTACTCATACGATAGCCCTGTGGCCCTGCAGACAGAAAGCTGGGCCCAGGCTCCATCTGTGCTAAAATTACCTATTTCCTTTTAAAGGAAATAGATCAGAATACGATAAAGGTTTGATTATAGAGCGATGCAAACCACATGAGACAAATGGTCTCAGTGCTTGATGTCATCCTCTGTCCACTTAACACTAAACCTAAACTGGGGACGGGGAGAATTCTGGTTTTGACGGCCCTGATTTTGAAGATCCTTAGGGTCTTTAAGTTACATGAGTGTCACCTGTTGCTGTATTTGTATTTGTGTAACGCTGGTCAGTTCAAGGTGCCACACGCCAGATAAAACCAGAGTTCACTGGGGACAGGAGTCATCTTTCTGAATGACTGGACTAGGTAGGAAATGGAATCTCCAAAGGAACAACTGACCAGATCCACCTCACAACAGAGAATAACTGTCCCCTGATGAGCCACCGTGAGATACTCTCGGGCGTCCCCCACGATGGTTCTGTGCCAGGCCGGTGGCTTCTGGCAAGAATGTCCGTGGCTCCAGTCCACTGGTGTCCACATCTAGACCTGTGGCTCCTTCATACCTGGTCCGGGACGCCAGCACTGAAGACAGCCTCCTCCAGGGGGCGCTCCTCAGAGGACACTGCCGCGCGGATGGCGCCCACCACATGCCGCACCTCGGGAGGGAGGGCACAGTGCGAGTGTTCCAAAAACTTAGCCACCAAAACTCTGGTGTCTGCATAGGCCTTGCTGTCCACTAAAGAGTGTGGCCGCTCTTTGGAGACCCCTGTGAAGACCTCTGGCGCTGGCTGTTGGCTGATTTTCCAGGTGTCTGGGTTCCCAGGTGGTGAAAGCTGGGGCCGACAGGCAGCCACAGCAGAGCGAGACTTGGAAACTAAAAATCAAGGGAAAAGATGCAATTCGAAAACTACTGGAAACAAAACAAAAGGCAGCTGTCATAAGTTCTTTAAAAAGCAAAGGAAACCATGCTCGGTTTTCTGAGTTCCTGGGCTGGCACCCTGGGCATGCCCTGCTTCCACTGTCCCTTCATCCCCTCTCAGCCCCGAGACCAGCTGGTGTTAACCTTGAGGCACTGCAGCCTCCTGGAGCTGAAGGACTGGGGAACAGGGCCCTGCCTTTCCTCCGCCTCTGCTAGAATCCCTGCGGGGACAGGAGCCGGGCCCTTTGCAGTCTTCCCGGCTCAGTGACCTGTGCCCCTGTGGGTCTGATCTCTTACAGGGCAGAATGGTGCCATCTAGAGACAGAATCTGCATTAAGACCAGAGCTAGGGGTGGCAGAGGGAAAATGAGACCCCCTGCACCATGCCCGGTACGACAGCAGCCACCATCCAGGGCCCTGTCCCTGCTGACTGCCAGGGGACAGGGCTCTGCCTCCCGACAAGGCCAACAGCTGCTCGGCATGACCCATGGAACGAACACTAGTCTGAGGGCCCCTGTGAGAAAGCCAGCTGTGATCACCTCACCAAGGCCCAGATCAGAGCCTGACTTGCCCAGCCTGAATTTGAAATCCCACAAAGTAAACATGTGTGGGCAGTCTGTTCTGGGGTCTTTTTTTGGCAATGAGCAAGCCCGGCAATTAAACATGAGAAACTGTAAGAACGCCCCCCAAATAAAACCTCATCAATAAAGTGAAGTAGCAGGCACACGTATGTTAAATTAGCTGTGGCCTCTGATACAGGTGTGCCAAGACAGAAGGGAAGGGGGAGGCCCTTTCAAAGCCCAGAGAGTTGGAAACTCCCACTCATGGGTGACGGTGTGAGGGCTGCACTTAGAAGCAATGCAGCTGGGGCCCACTGGGCACCCCCCACCCCCACTTCCCGCAGGTGTAGTCAAAGGGCTTCAGAAAAGGTGCGTCTCACCCGTCCCCGGAGCAGCCCGCGACAGCCCTGCTTCTAGGTCCTGGCTGCACAAGGGTGTGTGTGACGAGGCATCACCTTAACCAGAAAGAGAATTCAGTGAACACATGAAACGGGAAAAGGAATTACTGATAAAACTATAATAACCCGTCTGTGGCGTGGCTTAGACATATATTTTAGATGCCAGCCAAGCAGGAGAAACCTGCTGACCGGAACCTAACCCTCAGCAGATTAAGATAGGAACAGCCCCGCACTGGCCAGGCCCACCGTGGCTCAGACAAAGCCCAGCACCCTTCGCTGGCACACCTGCCCACATGGGAGGTGCTCCCAGGACCCCAGAAAGCAGGTGCCGTGCCCAGCCAAGAGGAGATGGCGGCGACAAGCGAAGCAAGGGTGCCGAGAAGGAATCGTGACCACCCCTCCCTTCATCTCCAGCTCTCATGTGTCACGGGTCACGAAGCATGAATTTCACCTGGGGTAGGGGCCCTGAGCCCCTCCAAGTGCAGGGGATCATCCCCCCGACTTCAGTGAGTGCACATGAGCCCTGATGGGGCGGAGAGCAGCTCTGAGCTCTGAACAAGCAGAGGTGGAGGTTTTCAGAAGGTTGGGGTGGAACTTCCTCCACGTGAGCTGGCGAGTGCACGCTGGAGGGGAGAGCACAGCGACAGGCGCAAGCTCGGAAGATCCCTCCTCCAGGAGGGCACAGCCAGCGACTGACTCCTATGGCCTTGGCTCCTCTCGGGGGCTCCATCCTCCCAGCCCAGCCAGGCTCTCATCTATTTTGGGCTCAGCTGCACAAGATCACCGAGGCGAGACTGTCCAGGACCCACTGGGCCCTCTTTAGGATTCTTTCACTTCCGCTGTGCAAAAAAGTCCCCGCTGTGATGGCACTGCAGTCAAAGGCCTGCCAATCTTTCCTGGCAGAAACTATGCCCACCCCCTCAAAAAAACAGCAAGAAGAACAGGGTGCGAGTTCTCCAACTTCAGGGCACACAAGACTCCCAGGGGAGCTCCTGTGAAATGCAAATTCCTGGGCCGCTGGCCATGGGGGACCTGATGTTGGGTCCTACAGCCCAGGGCACTGCCCTTCAAACAGTCACTTGGGGAGATTCAACACAAGCTCCAGGGCGCACTGCCAAGGGTGCCCGTGAAGCGCTGCAGAAAACACACCTGTGCCTGCCCAGGGCAGCTCCCACTGGAGGATACCCGCCCCCCCCCCCAGATTTACTGCCTATGGTCACCTGTCCTGGGCCCCATAGCAGGTGTGCAGCACCCACAGGTAGTGTCTGGGGCTGGCTGAGCAGCCTGGTGGGCTCTTATCATCCTGAACTCTCGAATCCTTCCTCCTCTGCCAGAATGACAAGCCTGGTGGGGTCACAGCAGGGACCCACAGGCTGTTCAGCACTCAGGCCCAGCTCAGGGGACTCAGGCATCAAGACCACATTCCCTGTGGCCCTGGATTCCCCAGGGCTGGGCCTCAACTCATGGGGGTCACTGAGAGCTACAATGTCCAAGGCAAGCCATCCAACCACTAGGGACAGAGGGGAGCCTGGCCAGCCATACCTGCCGCACCAGATGTGCATGAAGTAGGGTCGCTGGTGGAGCGGGACACGTGCCTGGGACCTTGCCGTGCCTGCCTGCCTGTGCTGGGATCCTCCAGAGATGTGCAACCAAGGCGTTGGGCGGGTAGTGGGGGTGGTGGGACACCCATGGGGCTGTCAGGGGATGGGTGGCTGGGACCTGGTGCAGCGGCACCCTCGGACACCAGGTTTGCACTGTCAGCTGGTGCTACAAGAGAAGGGACACAGCATTAGGGCAGGCAACCATGGCAGTCCCCCGACGTGGGACAGCACCTGCCGTTCAAACCCCAATGCTGGATAAACTCTGAACTCCAGGGGGCGTGGAAACACCAAACCAGGCTAACAAATGCTACTCTCTGGTGTTGAAAGTTGGGGACACCAGATGATCTCCCAAGAACCATTCCAGGAAGGGCATAGGTGGAGGGGGCTTAGACACTTCACATTCTACAAGAGACTGAAAGTCAGAAATCAGGTGCTTTGGTCACAAGGAGGCTGACGAGCATGGCCCGTGCAGGGAAAGGCAGAAGCTCTGAGGGATATAGAGGCATCCCAGCCCGGTCCTGGGGGGCTGCCACCATGCAGGGGGTGCAACCCAGGCTGCTTGTCAAGCTGCCAGTCAGGACCATGGGGAATGGCTTCCCTGTGGCCCTGCCAGCACCCACGTCCTCATTACTATTGTGTTATTTTATTAGATGAAAAACAAACCAGAATCTATGAAAAAAATTTCTAGAACTAGTGAGTGAGTTCTGCAAGGTGGCAGGAGGCAAGATCCACACACAAGAATGAACCACAGCTGTCTCACAGTCAATCAGGTGCACTAGCAATGAACGTGCAGTAACAGAAATTAAAAACAATACCATTTACGATTGCTCTGAAGAAAGCGAAATACTTTAGCGTACCCGTCACAAAACACGCACAGGTTCTGTATGCTGAAAGTGATACGTGGAGATGAAAGACATCAATGAATGGAGAGACATACTCCGGCCGTGCATTGAAGGCTCAGTGGAGGAAGATGTCAGTTCTCTCCAAACTGCTCTCTCGGTGCAAAGCAATTCTTATCAGAATCCCAGCAAGGACTTTGGAAGACACAGATAAGCTGATTCTAAAACGTATGTGGGAAGGCACAGGCCCTAGAATAGCCAACGCGAGCTTGAAAAGGAGAATGAAGAGGAGGAACCACTCCTGCCGACGTGAAGGCTGACGCTGGAGCCAGTCACCGAGACAGTGAGACGCTGGCCGAGTGACAGACACTGGATCAACGGGGCAGAACGGAGAATCCAGAAATAGTAGACCCACACAATAGTGCCCAGCTGATTTGTGACAAAGGTGTAAAAGCTACAAATGTTCTGGCCCACCCCGTGACCTGGACCTGGACCTCACTCCTCTGCCGTCGCTACTTGGAGGAAGGCGCCTTTCCTGCAGTTAAACCTGCCTGACAGGGGTCCCGAGAGCCTGTCAGTACTTCTCCGCAGATTCCTGACCCATCAGGGGCTGGGCACCCCAGCCAGGAGTCTGGTGTTGCAAGCACCCCTGGGTGTCTGGGTCAGCTACAGAGTTAACTGCCCAGGTCCTGGCAGTGAGGAGGGGGCAGCCCTGCTGCCTCCCTGATGACAGGCGCTCAGACTCCTCTGTCATCTCCACCTGCCCAAACAGAACAAACAGGAAGGGGCTCCAGGAGCCACCAGGGTGCGCCGCCTTTCCAACCTTGTTTCCCTCAAGAGCATGCGATTTGTAGGAGTCACGTGGCTGGAATAGGTGGGGCCAGGCTGCAGACCCCCTCAGCCCAAACCCTGGAATGCAGCAGGCTGGTGTGGTCACCCTGTGACAGGGAACTGGGGTAGCCCCTGGGAAGGTCATCGGACACCACCTCTTGGACAGTTTCTGATGGCTCCTTGGAGAGACCGAGAGAAGGATGAGATCACTTCTGAATCTCACAACTGCAGAGATCCGGACGCGGCCCCTTCCTATTTTTCCTAGATGCTAAGTGTTCGGGGAGAAGACAGAGAGCCCTGCGACTGTAATCGTGGTCCTTTGTGGGACTCTCACGAGTTATCTGACTTTAGTCTCCATGTAAATCAGCCCACATCAGCCCGCCTGGGACCTCAAGAAGGTGGCTCCCTGGAAACGCAGCACCCTTGCTCCCTCCGCTACGAAGGGTTGTCTGCTTTCCTGACACCTGGGACCACCTCCCCCAGCCCCAGCTCTGCACTGCTCCCACCCGCTCTGTTTGGGAATCTGACACCTCACACCTGTCCTTCAAGGACACCCCAAGGGCACAACCTCCAGCCTTTGCCCTCCTTCCTGCCTCCTCCTGTGAAGCCCCCCAGCCAGCCACCTGCTTCTGTGGGAGGCACCGGGTGGACATAACCCAGCACGCGCAACTGTTGCTCTGGAATGGGTGGACTCCAGCTGGGGGCACTCTTCTTCAAAGCCATGCCCCTCAAGTGAGAGAGAAGGGGCCCTGGGGAGAGGTGACAAAGCCACCCAGAGAAAGTGTGAGGTCTTCCAGGTATACCGACTTGTTGGGTGCAGGTAAGAGAAGAACTGTGGAGAGGTTATCTGGTGCTCAACAGGACAGGCTAAAGCACCCCTTTAAAGAATAAGAAAGGGAGGGAGAAGAGTAGGAAGAGGAGAAGGAAATAGGAGGAAGAGAAGAGACGTCGGTGACAAATATAAACTTATCACTCCAAATACTGAAAGAGGTAAGGTTACCTGGTGTGCTGAAGCCAGCAGTGGCATTTGGGTCCCCGGAGCTAGTCTCAGCCACTTGCTGATCTGAACTTGTAACCTGCAGCGAGAAGCACAGAGCATCAAGGTAGGCATCGGTGGGACCTGGGAACACGGTACAACAGCCCCAGGCAGCAGGCTGACTTTGAAGCTGGTCTCCCAGTAAGAAGTGTTGTGGGATGTGTATTTCCCCTCCCTTCCCCAAAATGTAGGGGGTGGGGTGTGAGCACTGAAGTTTTCCTTGCCAAGGCCAAAGCCCATGTCTCTGACCTTTTTCAATCAGGACACCTGCAGGGCCACCCTGAGCTTCGCACCTTAAACGTATGGGCGTTCTCTGGGACAAACAAAGGCCACACGGGAGCGCCCAGAGTCACTGCAGGGCTTAGGACAGTCCCTGCCTTCACTTCCAACATGCCTGTCTCAACCACTCTCTCTCCTCTCAGCTTCCACTGCAGGTAGAGAAAAGGCCACAGAGACAAAGTGGCATGAGGCCTGCAATGCCTTCTGCCAGCACAGTGTGGACACAGAATGGGCATTTAACAAATGGTCGTGGCCTGAGTGAGTGCCTGAAGTCACACAGAGCTGGCACGTGCTCTCTCTTCCCTTTCATCTCCAGCAGAGAGGGTCGAGAGGGTTATGACAAGACTGCCCACCCCACCTGAGCTCAGGCTAAGGGTCCAGGTCCACACAGGACGAGGTGCCAGTTTGAATGTGGGCCTTGCAGCCCTGAGGACACCGTTAGACGCCATCCTGTCCTGGTGGAGCAGGTAGCTGTGGAGCTCGCCTGGAGCTGCACAGTCATCGAGCTTCTGCAGCTTTCTTCTTGGGTGGACTCCTCTTCTGCCTGCAGAGGCCTTGGAATCTGAGGGGGAAAGGCCAGGCCCCCTCCGCGGTCCGCTCCCTCTTTGCCCTGCCCGTCCTGTGCAGCATGGCGGGCCCGGCCGCGCCATCTCTGCGTTAGGGCCTCATGGCCTGCACAGGCCCCGTGCTTGGATGTCATGAACACTGCACACACGTCACATGAATGCCGCTACGCGCCCCTGTGCTATTTCAAAAAACAATTTCTGGATCCTTGTGTTATTTCAGAATTGCTTTGGGGATGCGCTTGCAAATAATGAGCTCCGGAGGAGGCTGGGGAAGGTGGGTGGGCCCCTGCGGCTTGGTCCGATTCCAGCTCAGGTAATTACATTTCTGCCGCCCTCATCTCCCGCCACTTCAATCACATGGCTGGTATCCTTCATCTCTCCTCTTTAAACCAGGCTGGCGCGGGGGCAGGTGCTTGGGCTGCAGCCTTCGCACCAGCGCAAAGGCTATGAGCTGCCCCCCGAGGTGTGAGGCCTGCGAGGGGTTCTGAGAGAAAGAGACAGCGAGAGCTGCCTAAGTGCTCCCTTTGATCCCACTTAGACGCTTTAGAACAATACTATACACGCTATTCTCCTTCCTCAGCGCTCTCATTCTATGCGGGCGGGAACTCGCGCCACCATTGGCACTTGCCTTCTTTCACTGTCATCTCCATGTGCCAATAACCAACTCTGGAAACCTCTGCCAAGAATCTTCCGCTACATCACAAAAACAACGCCCTGCAAGTTAGTTTCATTCCACGTGTCCCTTCCCATGTCTACCCCTCTGTTTCACTTTCTTATTTGGGGTGGGGGTGGGTGGCAACTTAGAAACCTGCTGCTTTAAGAAAAAAAGCTCTGGTAATAAAGACATATAAATAAAACAAGAGAAATCAAATATACAGGGGGACAAGGTCAGCAGGAAATTGGATTGGCTTCATGTTTTGCAGAAGCATCACTCACTTCCCTCTGGCTCCCGGTCAGACCCGGCTTCAAGAGGAGACAGCTCCTGGGAGCGCATCTATCACCTCTCACAAGCAGGGTGTCAAGGGTTTAATTTAAATTTGGCTTTCCCTGATGTCAAAAGCCACCTTGCCGCACTAGAGCTGTGGGGGAAATAGCTGTTCCGTTCACACAGCGTTTTCGATAAACTAGAAGGGCAGGAGGAAGTAGGGGCGGGGGAGAACAGAATTCAAGTTGAAATTTGAATTCTGCAATAAAGCTCATAAACACCGCTCCCTGAGGAAGAAGAGGAGTGAGAGGGCTGTCGAGAGGAGAGGCCACAGGTATCACTTCACCTGGACCCTCCAAGGCAGGTGTCACCTCACCTGGGACTCACTGATTTGCAGATGTGCTTTTCTGACTAGTTGTTGTCATTGAAAAGTCAACTGGCATTTGGCAAAAAAGCCAAACTTCTCCTCGTCTTCCTTTCTTTTAGAAAGCTCTGTGGCTACGACCCCTGGCGTGGAAATTCCGCCCCAATTCTGTAATAAGTTTCCCACTCCTGGGTGAGGCCAACCGTCTAGTACTAGATTTATGAAGACCTTTTCTTCTGGGGCAATTACCAGCAATCATGGGAAATGTGAGTTAAGATTTTAGGCTAGTGGCGCAAGGCAATCTTCAAAGACACTTTGCCAATGGATTTTAGAATGGAAAAGCCATTTCCTTGGAACGTACGAACGATAGCTTTTGGGACTTGGGGCTGGTCGTGCTCTGTCACGTCTGTCTCCTTTCTCATGACTCCTAGCTCATTGCTCGGGTTTCCCTTCCACCCACCATACCGCCACCAAATTAAAATTCCCAAAGTATCACTGGGTCATGTCCACCCAAATGCCAAGCTCTTCAAAGGCACCTCTACAGTTTGACATCCAAGGTCACAGAGTGTGTACCCAAACTATTTCCGTGACTCTGGTAGTGCACCTGGAGCTCCCACAACTGGCCTCCTGCCGCCCCACCTCTGCGCCTTTGCCCACGCTGGGCCCCCCACGATGACCTCCCCTTTGCTTACACGCACGTCAGCCCCACCCAGATTGCCAGGTCTGATTCTCCTCTGAAGCCCTAAAGAAGTTCGCTTGTGCCTGCCCTGCCGCCCCAGACTGTTAGCGCCCCGAGGGAGGGCATCCGTCCAGGCCACAGTTCTCCATTGCACAGTTGTAAATGGTCCCTGAAACATGAGCTGGTCACCCAGACAAGATACCAGACCGGTAAATTCTCAATCGCTTTCCTGCTACTGAAAGAAATTCACTCCCTCAGCGAACTCGCTGGAGGGTACATAGTCTCAGACCACCGCAACCTAAGCCAGAAGGGAACGTGTGTGCGGCTGACCCATCCAGGCAAAGGGGTCAAAATAAACATCACAGGCCGGGCGCGGTGGCTCACGCCTGTAATCCTAGCACTCTGGGAGGCCGAGGCGGGTGGATCGCTCAAGGTCAGGAGTTTGAGACCAGCCTGAGCAAGAGCGAGACCCCGTCTCTACCAAAAAATAGAAAGAAATGATCTGGACAACTAAAAATATATATATATAGAAAAAATTAGCTGGGCATGGTGGCGCATGCCTGTAGTCCCAGCTACTCGGGAGGCTGAGGCAGGAGGATCGCTTGAGCCCAGGAGTTTGAGGTTGCCGTGAGCTAGGATGACGCCACAGCACTCTAGCCCAGGCAACAGAGTGAGACTCTGTCTCAAAAAAATAAATAAATAAATAAATAAATAAACATCACAGGCAAGGAGAGCTTTTCCTTCCCGAGTCAAAAATATCTTCTCCTGCCCCGCACACAGCCGCTTTTCCGTCCGTCTGTCTTCCTCTCTTTATCCAAACAAGTGCTGACAGGCGGTTTATACGCCATTTGTCCTAACAAGGGGAAGCAATTGACCTCCCTGTCGCCCAGGGAGACGCGTCCCGCTGTGAAGGGGCCGCTCTTCACTGTCTATCAGGTGGGACGGGCTGCCCGGGGTGGCGGCAGCTGGCAGGGGCAGCCTCCCTCTGCGGACGGTAATGGGTTTCACTGACTTCCAGACTCCCAGGGACGTCTGTGGAATTGAAAAGTGCTCCCAGACCATGGGGTCAAAGAGAACTGGCCCAAGGGCTGCCGCAATCCCTTAATCACCAGATGCTGCCCTGCTCCCAGGTTGGTAGCCCAGAGAAAGGCCGTGCAGACAGATGCACTCAAACGGATAATGCATAACGTTTGCGCAGCACTTCTGAGCTAGAGGTTTCTGAGTCAACACAAGCTAACACCAGACAAGCTTTTGACATTAAAGCTCTTCTCACCAAAGGTCTGTGAAAGAAAGCTCAACTTAGAAAATTCCCAGGAGTTTTGGAGAATGGAGTCTTACTGGCCTTAGAGCCAGTATTATCATCCTCCAATATATTCTGTTCTTCAGAGAAAAGAGTACATTAGTGATGCAACACGAGTGAATGTCCCTCTGGTGTGCAGCCGTGGGTGGCGCGTTGAAAGTCTCACCCAAGCCCAAGAGCTACTTTAGCATCCAGGGCCTTGGGAAGCTGGGGGCCGGCTCCACATGCAGGGGGGGCGTGTTGTTGGGGGGCCAAGGGCTCTGAGCGGGCAGCACGCCCGGGCTTGTCCCTCTCCACGGGGTTGTACACACAGAATCATGAATCGTTCCAGTCAACTCTCTTTTCTGGAAATAGGGATAATGGCTCACAAAAGGGAGGGCGTGAAGGAGGCCCACACTCAGTCCCCAGCACAGAGCTGGAGTTCTGTGACCGGTAGGCAGGGTCACCGTCCAGACGGGGAAGGGGCAGGGTTGCCCTCCTATCCCAAGGCAGCAGTGGAGAATCACACGCCCCTGCGGACTTTGTGGGTTTCCACCCTCTGGGCCATTCCACATCTGCCTGGTGAATCCTCAGGACCCTATACCCACACGTCCCTCTAACTACCATGCTATCTTCTCTCCTCTTTACCAAACATCCTGCAAGAGTGATCCACTCCTGTTCTCACAGCGCTCGTCCCTGGGGCGGTGGCAGCAGCAGCAGTAGGAGCTGGGACTTGTTAGGAGAGCAAATCCTTAGCCCACCATCACCTACTGATCAGGAACCTTGGGGTGGGCCCAGCCATCGGGATTTGATTAACAAGTCCTGGGATGGGGGGTGAGGCCCACCGGAGTCTAAAACCCAGGGCCACACCCGTGCCCCCACTCCTCACACCCCAACCACGCCTCTGCCCAGCACATCCCGGCTCCTGCCTCTCCAGCCCATCAAAGCTGCTCTTGCAGAGGTCGCCCACAGCCCCTCCACAGTGAGCCAGGGGGACCTGGCGTTGGCCATCACAGCCTCTGGGCACAGCTGGCCCATCACTTCCTTCCCAAACTGCTGATTCTTGCAAATGCAGGCTTCCCAGAGCCCTGCCTAGTGCTCTGCCATGTGGGTGGGTGCCCTTCCTCTCCACCCACAATGGTGTCATTTCTCGAAGCCATTCCCCTCTTTGGGTGCCCCCACCCCCTCCTCCACTTCCCAGGCTCCAGTGACCATCTCTGCAGCTAACTCCAGTCTCTCTGAGTTGCTGAACCACAGACCCTATCGCCCGATGGGCACTCATTCAGAATCCCATCCCCCACACCCAGACAAGTCACCTCCACCCACACACACTCACCCGAGACTCATCCTGAGTGGTCTCTGGCGGGTGTGTTGTGTCCTCTCTGCTCCTTCCTTCCCTCTGAGCCTTTGCACAGGCTGTTCCCTCTCCCAAGAGCCCTCCCAGACCCTCCGCCTGAACCCTGCCTGCCTGACGCCCACCCAGTCTGAGCTCTCAGGTCCTCCCTGGACCCCCCAAACACAGGCCCTGAGCCCCTGACAAGTGTCCCACAGTGCACTGGGCGCCCCCGTTAGAGCACTGGTGATAACTCTTATCACAGCAAATGGTCTCTACTGATAATACTGATTTGAATTATTTTTTATCATAAACAGAAAAATAAACCACATCGGGAAAGCAGAGGTCCCTGCTTTAAAGGTCAGCTTTAAAAAATATCCAAGAGCATCTCCATTACTGCAGGTTTAGGAATGAGATTTCAGGGCCACATTTTTTCTCCTCACTGAAAAGGTCCTTCCTCACAGGCAGTTTCCACATGTCGGTTTCTCCTGCGGACAGAGTCCTTGGCCCGGTGGAGTCCTGGGGGACTGACGTCTGTTCAGGGTGGGAGCAGGTGCAAAGGCACTGCCTGCTCATGTGAGGACGGGCTGGGGGCTTACTGGGCGGGTTTGGAGACCGATCTGGCCCACTGCAAGCCACCCTGACGGAGAGTCCCTATGGCAAATATTCCCCCCTCTTATGGGTTGAGTCTAACGGTGTCTGAATGTGATGTCCACATTTCCACTGGGCACAAGGAAGGCGCATCTCCTCCTGTCCTAAGACAGCCCAGCCTGCAAAAGGTGATGTGTCCTTGTGGACGTGATCATCCTGATAGGCTTGCGAGCTGTGTCCAGGGGCTCCACGGCTGCTGAGAAGTCCAAAAGTGCAGTCCTGGGTGTTCACTCTCCTCTGCTTGGTGCTCAGAGCCCAGAATTGGCTCAGCCCCCACCCCCACTGCCCTTTTTCACTCCCCTGTGTCCCCTGCCCATGCTCCATCCTCAAGGCCTCCAGGACCTCCCCGACCACCGTTCTGCACTCAGCTGCCACATGACCTTTCCAGGTGTTCCCGCCTCTCTGCCCTGGCTAGCATCGTTCCATACTCAGTAATGACAGTAACAGCAGTGACGACAAAAATGAAAATAATACCCCACAAAGGACGACTGGCTTTTGCTGAATTCAGTACTTACTTAGTTCCAAGTCCTAAGTTGGCTGCATTGCAGGCAACAACCCATTTCATCTCATGAGCTTGGTACGGTACTGAGGCTCCATGAACTCCTCCCAAGACCCTCTTATGTGTCAGGCACCAAGAGGCTGTGGGGGTGCCTGGCACGCCCAGCTCAGAGAAGGCCTGAAACACTTCCTGGCCTGGGTCTCAGACAGGACCAGGGATCCAGAACAGCTGTCTTACCTCCCTGGTAGATGGTGACAGCAGCATGTAGTCAAGACAGGCCAAGGTCCCCTGGATTTGGGGGGTCTGCCCATGGGTTAGAAGCTATCCTAGTTCCTTCCGCACCACGTCCCCAGACACACTGACACGTTAAGCTCAGACCCATATGAGTGGCGATGCATAGCAGCAGAGCCTGAGCAAGCAGCCAAGGGGAAGAGCACAAATACTGGGCTCCCCAGGTCTAGGTTGGAATCTCTGCAGGTTCCGCTGTCTGAACCTGATGCCTCATGCACAGCACAGGGCTAACGAGACCAGCATCCCACAGGTTTGTGGACAGGCCTAAGAGATACAAGTGTGCACGGTAGGCCAGGGCACTGGGCGGTCACGGGTGCTAACTACACAGCCAACTCACAACCTGACGTGGTGCCTTCTGGGGGCAGGCGGGGAGGGTTCCCCCACCTTCCACAGGAACTGGCCTTGTCTGGGCCCGGGCCTCACCTGGCCGGCAGGGGGCTGGCCCACCACTGCCTCATACGGAGGGGGCAGCTCAGCAGGGTAGAGCAGGCCAGGGCTGTTGATGGCCACGTCATACAAAGTGCTGAATGGAGACCCAGCAAAGTCCAGGTGGAGGCCCCTGAAAAGGCAGAAGCATCACACTGTCATTCCCTGGGGAAGGAACCTGAACAGCTGACATCACTCTCAAAGCGGTTGGGGCGTGGACTGCTGGGGTTCCCCTCCTCCAGGACTCATGATGGTTGTGAATAAAAGCCAATTCGGTAGGCAGCTTTCACTCATGTTTTTACTGGAGGGACATCAACATTTTCTATAAACTCTATGGCCCTGTCCATTAAGATTAAAACCATCATACAGCTGCTTAAATCTTTAATGACACTTTACGTGTTCTACGAATGAGTATAATGCGACGGCGGCTTTGTGCGTCGTGAGAACACGACGGAGCTGCTCCTGTCTGCCGCCAGTTTCGAGTGGGCCGCCTTGCAGAGACATCGTTAGAAATGTTCTATTTCTAAGCACCACTCCTGTCGCCGCGCCGTCTCTGTTCTCTCACAAAACACACTCGTGGACGGCGGCTCTCGGTTCTGCTCAACTTCTCCCCTGAAAGTGGCAGGACCGTTCCAACCTCCCAATGACCGCTTCTGATCCTGGAGGCCTCCAGATGGGGGCATCCACGGAAGACCAACCTGGGGGCCTCGGTGGAGGGCGTACAGGTGTACTCTGGAGGGTAATAGGGTGGCGGTGGGAGCGGGGGGATGAACTCGTCGAAATCCAGGGTCCGGTGCAGAACGGTGCCGTGGGGGGTCACGCAGGCGGCGCTGGCAGAATGCGACCTCTGCGGGAGGAACTGGAAAGCAGAGACAGTCGGAGTTATCCGGGACATCTCATGCGGCTTGTGTCTAATTAAGCCAATTATACATAAGCTTTAATGATCAGTGTGGAATGTCTGTAATTTAAACTGTCAAGCCATGACTGCTAAACACACACTTTCAAACGGAGGCTCCCCAACGAACGCCTCGCCTCGGAAGCCTCACTGCGCTTTGTTGCCCACGCTGTTATGCAGAATGCCTCTGATTTTTTAAAATAAAAAACACAGTCCAGGAAGTCTTTAATGCTATCCCTACCACTACACCTCTGATCACACTACTCAAAGACTGCGTGCAGTTACAGGGTGCCTGCGGTCCACGGTTTAAGACGGCGCTTCCTGAAGTGCATTCGTGAGAAATGTCTCACCCCACCCCCGAAATTCCTGCAGTGAAATACATTTGGGAAATGCCACATATTCTCTTCTTGGAGCCCTACAACGTTCATCAGTGTGTTAAAGGCTCTGAGAAGGCCTGTGTTGAATTATTTATTTAACTATTTAATCCTTTAATCCAACGCTTCTCAAATATTTCATTATGGGCCCCTTTGGACACATAGTATTATAAATATTTTGCAGTTCTATGGGATTCACACACTTTGTAAAACAGTGCTCTGAAGAAAAAAGAGACTCCTTTGTAAGTTCTAGAACATTCTATGGGGCAACCTTAAACACTGAGATGCTGCTTAAGCAATGTGGGGTAACATCACTTTAACAAAATGAACCCTGTTTTTGCCTAGTTTTCCATTTTTGAAGTACTGCCAATAACTGCTTCTCTTTCCACCTTCAAGTTACTGCTGCCCAAAAGTTACCCGTGGCGTGGAGATGCCTGAGACACTGATCCAGTGCCAATCAACACCTCCCTGTGAGTGTCTACAGGTCCCCAAAGACTGTGCTACGAGGGTTCCATGCTCTGGGACCTCCCACTGTGTGGCAGGTGGAGGAAGGAGAGGATTGGGGGGCAAGACAAGGACCCAGTCCCAGTCACCCAAACACGGCCGAGGACAGCTCCATTAGACAAGAGTGAAGTCTCTAAGCACTATGTGGGAATTGGGGTCCCAAAGGGTTCATGAAGAAGACGACATCTGAATGGGCCTTGAAAAACTGGTAGGATTCCAATGGGTGGGCTTGCAGGAAGGCACTCAGGCTCAAGAACAGGTGAGCCAGTGAAAGGTGTGTTTAAGAAAAGCAGATAGATAAGGCTCTAGAGGTCAACTCTTAGGGTGTTGGAGCCTGGGAGTCGGGCGATTGGAGCTGCACAGTAGGAAAGTGTCTCTGGCAGCACGGGTAGGGTGGGCTGCAGTTGACAGAGGTCAGGACGTGAGAACACTTTGCACTGGTCTGGGCGAGGTAATGATTCTGAGTATGGTCAAATGCTGTGAGATCAGTGTGCTCTAGGCTGACAGAGAAAGGATGGTGGCCACGTCTAAACAAGTCAGACTAAAAATGGGCCCTGCGGGTCTTCCTAACACACAGAGCACGCTCCTTGCCTTTCCAGCTGGTCTGCCCACGGCTGTGTTTAATTGTCTGAAACAGGCTCATCAATGGCGACCAGCAGATCGAGTATGTGTCTGTCGCCCTCTGCCTTGGAAAGCTGTTAGTCCTGACGCCTACTGCACACAGCTAAGCAGCTAGGGTGAGGGCAACTGTCCTTGAAGTCTAATAAGGAAATATTTTGAAGTAGTGTCTATCAGAAATTAGAAAAAAATCAATAACATACTCAAGTAAAATGAAATGCAAAAACCCAAACACTTTCCTCTGCAAGGCACAATTCTACCCAGAAGGAGAACAAGCACGTTCAGAAATGAGGAGCTCCCGATGACTCCATGAGCAGGTTCACGCGAGAAGATGCTGCCACACACCAGAGGCTTTGTAAAAGTTAAGGTACAGGCTCTGCATCTGCTCTAAGGTCCCAACTGCCCTTTCAGGGTGTGCTGGCCTCACCTTCTTGGAAGCATTCCAGCCTTGGCTCGTTTCAGAGGGAGCCTGTTAGCCTGGCTCCTCAGCCTCCCCTGAGAGAAGCCTGCAAATCACACTTGCGCTCCTCCCTCTCTTCCCCGCCATCAGTGTCTGGTTAATGAGGGCAGGGCCTGTCTGGCAGCAAAGTCACCAGCTCTGTCCTCTGCTCCACACACTGGGGCTGGAAGTCTGTGGACTACATTTCCCAGGCTCCCTTGCAGCTGGCTGCCTGTCAGCTTCTGCCTATAGGGGGCGCTAGAGGGAGCCTGGAAAGCAGGTGCTGGGACAAGGGAGCTGCTGTTATCATGCTTTTTCCCACTCCCTCCCTCTGTCCTCCCAGCTCTAAGGGGTGACAGCTGCTTTCTGCAGTTACTCATCTCTCTGCAACCTCAGCAGTCCCTTTTGTTCCTTCAGCCCTGCACACCTGGGTAACCAGCTCCCAGAGACTGTGCGGCAGTCCCAAGGGCAATTTCCTTCCCTGACGTCCAGGGCCCATTTGTGTTTTATCCACCTCTGTGTCCCCACTTCGGGCTCAGCAGGGGCTCCACAATCATCTGCTGAGGACACGGACAGACACCTCCCTGCTGGGACTCCTCCATTCAGCCCCTGTTATCTCCTCCCTGCAGGAGCATCTAGCGTGTGTCTCTCTGCCTTGATTTTCTGCCTCTGGAATTCAGTCTCCGTCCTGCCAGCAGAGCTATTTTTAAACCAATCCGATGAGGTCACTGCCACTGAAAGCACGTTTATGAGCAACGCCCTTGCTCACTGAATCCCATCTAGTTTCCAGCTTCCTAACCAACCAGCGTTCCAAATTCCACACTCATTAAACAAATCTGCTCCAAAACAACCCCAAATACCAATCGCATTTTCTTCCCTCTCCCCTGCTCCCTGTGTCCCTCTTACCTGGCACCTCCTGGTCATCCTTCAGACCTGGCAGAAGGATCCTGAAGGATGTAACTGCCTCCTCTGATCCCTGGTCCGTGTAGTGACAATGGGACACCTGTGCCTGGTACCTGTCCTAGTGCCCAGGGCTGTGCCCCACACAACAGGGGTGAGCATTTGAGACCCTGCTATAGAAAAGCCCACACTCACAGTCTGCTCTGGGAAGAGGGGAACCCAGCTTAGGTGTGTGCTGTCCTTCCAGGTGAGATCTGGGGCAAACTGGCCTCACACAGCTTTCCAAGGCCCCCTTAACACGGAGCCCCTAAAATTTCAGTCTGCCCACACAGCCCAGAGTCTAGGATCCGAGGCAGAGCATGAAGAAGTCAAGGAGCCTGGGATGGGGAATCAGGGGCTGGTCTCCGGGCCCTGTCTGACCATTGGGCCCCACAGGACGGTGAGCACATGAGGATCATGTGATCACAGCCATCATCCCTGGGAAGCACCATTTCTCAGTCACAGACCAACACAGCAGCGTTATGTGGCTAACAGAAGTCTCTTGTCATGCATGCCAGCTCTTCCCCCCAGGCCTCCATCTCCTGCCTTGGGAACGGGATGGAGGGCAGGCCAGGCAGCAGGGGTCTGGAGACAGGCGCTGGGATTCCCAGGAACACCTTGGGATTCTAGCAGTCTCTCCCCATTTCCAGCCCAGGTCTACTTGCCTCCCTTTCTGTCCCAGCCCATTTCTGGCCAGTGCAAACCCTTCCTGCTCCCTGGGGACACAGCACCCTCTCCCAGCATTCCTGCCACATCCTGAAGGGAGCACACATACCTCCAAGTTCCCAGAAAGACTAAGAAATATGGGCAAAAGCCCTCTTCCTCTGCCCGTTAGACTTGGTGGAAATAGCAGGATTATTACATGTAGAAGTTTTCTTAATTGACCTCCTCCTCCTCCTCACCAGCCCGTCAGAGGAGCAGGAGCTCCCCCTCTATGCTCCAGACCCTAGGGTGACATCTGCCAGACCTGCCGTTCTCTGGTCCTGCCACCACCCTCAAGCAAGTTTCATGCCTACCCAGGGCGGCAGGGTGCCTTTCCATACAGGGAAGGCCAGTTTTAGTTACTGCTGTAATTGCATAATGACACACGGATGCAGACAGGAGGAGCTGCTCGTTCTGGGAACACCAGGTTGAATGTTTTGGAAAGACTTGATAAAGGATTTCTCAACAGAAATCGCTATGACATCAGGTCGGGGCAAGGCAGTTCTAAGAGAGTAGAGGAGAGTCATAAACATCTAGGGAAGCTCTGCTCTCAGATGGCTTCCCATGGCTGGCTCCACTTTCGAGGAACTAAGTCTGGAAGTCATAGATGGTGCGGTTTCCACGAAGTTTATACAAGAAATAACAACCAGGCACATCAAACAGAACCATAGTCAAAGGGATGATCGTGACCTCAAACCACATGACTGGAGGACAAATGCTCATTAGCATAAAGTCAAACCATCTGCATGTACACATCATTTTTATGACTGCTTTAACTAGCTGTTTAGATTAATCAGCTGCCTGTTGTTCTCGGTCTGGTAACTAAGTAGCATCGATTGCCCAGAGATGATTCTGCTGAGCCCAGGCCTCAAGGACCTCAAGGTCACTGTGGGTCCAAGGAGAGCTCTTCAGCAGGTGCAGCCGGCACTGGGGTGAGGTGGAGAGAAGATACTGGTGAGCTTGGGTGACTCTGGGGTTCCCAGGGGGTAGTGTCCTGTCCCTGACTGGCCAGTACCACCTACGAGCTCCCTGGGCAAGCCCACAGTCACCACGTCTGCAGAAGGCACAGTGCCCCATCTGCACTTTCTGAAGGAGTTCCACTCCATCAGGCATGTGACTAGAGGAGGGAACATAAATGACATAATAAAAGATGAAGTTAACAAGCAAGTGCCTAATGGCGATGCATGTAACAGCAGATGATGTTCCTGAGGCTAAAGTGGCTGGCAATGAAGTAAGTGGGGAGGAAAATAATGTAATGGAAAATGAGATTACACTTAAAAAGTAAAACTAAAAAAATGAGATTATAAACACTTAAGAAGTAAAAAGCCTTCTCTGCTAAACGATATCCATAAACTGAATTGTGTAATCAGATTATCTTCTGCCACTATTTCCACACACATTAGCATAATCGGCTTTATCAATTTTGACAACAGACATAACACTTTGCATCCACGTGCACGTGCATTCATTATGCTAGTTCCATTAACTGCTAATCACCCCACATTGCTGATCCACAGAAATGAGAAGTCTTAGGTTCTTCGAAGGACTTGTTCTCACTATCTCCAGATCCTAGCGGCACCAGACACGTCGAAAAACACATGGGATGTGTGCTGACTAACCGACTGAAAGAATGAACCAACAAATGAGTGAGAAAATAAGTGTGAATTAAAAATGGGTTAATAAATCAGTAAATAATACAAAACTGGGACTCTTCCTGAAAAACTAATGCTATAGCTGGAATTTTGATCAACTGCATAAGCTGTTAACATCAGTCACAGTAGGAATCACCACTGGGGTCTTTCCTGCTAACACTGAGAGGCAGGGAGGGGCTGGGGAAGTGGGGTGAGAGTCCGCACCAACACGGTGGTGCAGGGCAAGGAGGAGCCCCTTGCTGGGAGGCCAGAGATCCATGGCAGGGCCACAGCCCGGGGAGAGGACTGGCTTTCCTCCCTCAGTCCAGCACCTGCACAGTGTGCTGCTGAACAGAGTACCCCGGAAGGGCAGGGGGCTGGGGCTGTGGATCACGAGTACCCCAAGGTTCTTCCCAAGAAAAGAAATTAGTGTTAGCTCATCAGAAAAAGGCTGCAGGAGGCCTTCTCCACACTTGCCCACAGGGACCCACCCCCCCAATAATGCGCTCATCATAACCTAGTGCTGCTCACTGAGAAGATCTCAGACACAAATAAACATGAGAATGAAGAGTCAGTACAACAAAAGCCACAAATGAGTCCAACAAATGA
The DNA here is from genome assembly GCF_000956105.1 of Propithecus coquereli. Classification (NCBI taxonomy): domain Eukaryota; kingdom Metazoa; phylum Chordata; class Mammalia; order Primates; family Indriidae; genus Propithecus; species Propithecus coquereli. The sequence goes on along the minus strand of NW_012143190.1, from coordinate 2,307,885 downwards.
AAATCCACTCAGAACAAAGAGGTCAAAGCAGGAGAAGATGAAGAACACAGGAACAGCAGTGACTCTTACATAAAGCTGAACTTGAAGGAGTAATGGAAATGCAATGGGATGTTGTGATTTAAGGACTGAGGACGACTGATACAGAAAGGACATATCAAAGGGAAAAACCCTAAGAGCCTGGAACCAAATGTTTTAAACTACCTAAGGAAAACCCAGAAGTTGGCCCTGGTGCGGGAGAAGGAAGAGGGAAGTGGGTACACTTCAAAGGAAGGACAGGTTAAGCAAGTCACGCTTACACAAGCATAAAAAGGCCAGTACTTACAGATTTCAACAGACACCTGCCTTTCTGGGACTAGGAGTTGGTGGGTTAATGAACAAAAACATTATTGAAAGTAGAGAATTTGTCGTGCCTGTAGTCCCAGCTACTGGGGAGGCTGAAGCAGGAGGGTCACTTGAGCCCAGGAGTTTGAGGTTGCTGTGAGCTATGATCAGGCCACTGCACTCCAGCCTGGGTGACAGAGAAAGACCTTGTCCCTTAAAAAAAAAGATTGGGAAATTTCATGCCCCCCCACCCCCACATAGACGCATACTAACATAATACATATATAATTAACACATTTTAACTTAAATCTTACATATATGGACAAATGCCTAGAAAGACACATACTACCAAAACAGACTTGAGAAGAAATAGAAAATGTGACAAGAGATTGAATTAGTAATCAAAAAAACTACCCACAAGGAAAAGTCCAGGCTCAAA
>NW_012143190.1:2300523-2305609 GCF_000956105.1 Propithecus coquereli | reverse complement strand
GACTGTGTGGTATTGGCACAAGGATAGACATAAATCACTGGAATAGAACTGAGAGTCCAGAAATAAACCTAGATATCTACAATTGATTTTTAACCAATGTTACCAAGACAATTCAATGAGGAAAGATTAATTTTTTCAACAAATAGTGTTGGGAACAGAATAAAGTTGGACCCCTATCTCACGCCATATACAACAATTAACTTAAAATGTTCTAAAGACCTAAATGTAAGAACTAAAATTATAAAACTCATAGAAGAAAAAATAGGAGTAAATCGTCATCACTTTGGATTAGGCAATGGTTTCTTAGATAAGACAACAGAAATATAAGCCATTAAAGAAAAACTAGAGAAATTGAATTTCATCCAAATTAAAACTTTTGTGCTTTAAAGGACACCGTCAAATGAAAAGATAACCCACAGGATAGGAGAAAAATTTTGCAAATTATGTGTCTGATAAGGGATTGAGATCTAAAATACATAAAGAATGCTTACAACTCAGTAATAAAAAGACAAATAACCCAATTTTTAAAATAGGCAAAGGGTCTGAAAAACGTTTCTCCAAGGAAGACATACAAATTGCTATTAAACACATTAAAATGTGCTCAACATCATTAATCATCAGGGAAAGGCAAATCAAAACCAGATGAAATATCACTTCACCACCACTAAGGTAGTTACAATTAAAAGGCAGATAAATGTTGGCATGGATGTGGAGAAACCGGAACCCTCATATTCTGCTTATGGGAATGTAAAATGGTGCCGCTGTTTTGGAATGGTCTTGTGTTTCCTCAAAAATAGAGTCATCATTATGACCCAGCAATTCTTCTCCAAGGTATACACCCAAGAGATATTAAAACATACGTCCATACAAAAACTTGTACAAGAATGTTCATAACAGCATTATTCATAATAGCCAAAAGTGAAAGCAATCCATATGAACATCAACTGATGAGTGGATAAACAAACTGTGGTATCTTGATACAATGGAATATTGTTCAGCCATAAAAAGTAACGCAGTATTGGTACATGTAGGAACATGAATGAACCTCTAAAAAGCCTTGCTAATTGAAAGAAGCTAGACACCAAAGGCCATATATGATATCATTTCATTTATATGAAATGTTCAGAATAGGCAAATCAAAATAGATCATACTTATTGAGGGATCACCAGGTATCCCATTAATTCCATTTCACAGTTGAGGAAACTGAGGCACAGGCAGGTTCAGTGACATACTCAGAGTCACCTGCTTTATACACAGAGGAGCTGGGATTCAGACTCAGATGTGTTGACTTCAGACCCACAGCTCCAGGTCTGCTCACGTTCCACACATCGCAACTCCAGAGTGACTCTGCACATTGCCGTTACAATTATATGCACTATCACAGCGAGAATATACTTTGCTCTTATTTAATTGACGATTTTTATTTTAATGCTTAAAACCAGGGGAACGCAAAGTTTTAGCATTCACATCCCTTTGGTTTTGTTAGTTTGGTCAAATTGCTGTGATATTTACAGATCAATAGTAAAATCTGCTGAGGTGAGGAGAACACCCTGGTACTTAACCTTTCCTCTGCATGACACGCTGGAGAAAATCACCAACACGAGGCCCTGATGAACAAGGGCTAAAGTTCATTGCTACTGAATAACTGCTTAATTAGATACCTTTTGGAAAACTGCAACCTCTCAGAAAGGTCAGCCTGGCTGTGACAGCTGTGTGGATATATACCAAGAGGAGAGGCTGCGCACGGCATGCAATTAGGACCAATGAATTTTTAACGTCGTGGTAATGATGCTCTCTGGCCCTGTATCTTGATTAACTGATGTTAATCGTTCACAGTGGATGAGAAAGAAGAACACATACGAAAGCCTACTATAAGAACAATTTATCTCTTTTTGAACAAGATGCATAAACCCCTCTGTGTGGGAGGCAGGGTAGGTCCCAAAGAGGCAAGCTGAGAGATAGAGAGAGAGAAAGAGACACAGAGACAGAGAAAGAGAGAAAGATTCCTACACTTACCATTGAAGGACAATATCTTCCCATCAATTCTCCTTCACTGTACTGAGTTTAGTGGTAGCATCTGAATAGTGGGCTGTGTTCCATTCACACAGAAACAAGGAAAAGCCTTCATTATTTATGATTTGCATATTAATAAGCCATGTATTATAATGTGTATTAGTGACCCCTGGGGGTAGCAAGTCTTCCTCTGTAAGACCTTGGCCAGAGGACCAGATGGCAGCAGGCGGTGGGCCACTGGATTATGAGCTCAGTGTTCATTAGCAAATCTAAAAAGCACAGATTAGCAGCTTTTCAATCACAAAAGAATTCATTTCCTAACAATCCTAAACTTCCTTTACTAAAAGAGAATTCTGAAGCCTGAGGAAGGTGCCTTGCTCTGGAGGTGCTGAGCCCAGAGGATGTCTAGGGCTGCAGGACTCTCACTACGATTACTTAGGGACGTACGTCAGGGACCTTCTAGAAGGACACGACAGTGGGAGGACCTTTTGACACAAAGCTCCAACAACACCTAAAATAAACACATCAATGGCACCACATGTTCAGATGGTCTGTCTTCCAGGGACAGCACAGGTGACCTCCAAGCACCACCAAGTGCCATGGACTGTCAGGGCCCGTCGTCCTCACTGCATCTGGCTGGAAGCCGGGGGTGCCCATTTCTAAGTCAGTTTCAAACAGCTACATGAGAAGGGGACCAGGCCCGTCATTTTGAGCGTGCTCAGGAAGGAAGGGGCCACTCACCATCTGCAGGACGTCGGCGGAGACCATCTGCATGCAGCACATGGCTGTGGCCAATGCACACACGATGGTGGAGAGGACGTTGAGGGCGCACACGCTGAAGAGGAGATCCTGTGAGAAAAGACGTGGGAGAACGTCAGCCTCATCGCGACAGTCCAGACGGCGGAATCCTTGGTCCTTCTGTCAGGGCCCAAAATCAGAGTGGGCAACTGCCATTCCCTTCATGGATTTGTTTTCTGTGTGTGTATTCTTCCCAACCAAAATTGGCCTTTACTATAGACAAATTTGTTTATTCTTTTACAATGCTGATTAAATTATTCTTAATACTCAGTGATGTATTTTACAATTTTGGTAATTATTAGAATATTCAGTAACATGCTTAAGAAACTCTTGAGGTGGCCAACATTGAAGGAGGTGGGCAATCTTTATCAATCACAACCTGTAACTCAAAATTTTGATGAATGTTTATGAAATGCCATGTGTTTAAAGTAAACTTTTTATCCTGAGATAATTGTAGATTCAGGTGCAGGTGTAAGAAATCAGAGAGACAGAGTCTGAGTATCCTTCATGCACTTTCCCTCAAGGGTAACATTTGCAAAACTATGGTTCAATATCACAGCCAGGATGCTAACATCGGTACAGTCAAGATACAGAACAGTTCCATTGCCACATGGGTCCCCCCATGTTGTCCTTTTATAGACACACTCACCTCTCACTTCTCCCCATTCAATCCCCAGTTCCCATCCCCTGTTGATAATCACTAGACTGTTCCCCATTTTTGTAACTTTGTCATTTCAAGAATGTTACATAAATGGAACCATATAGCATGTAATCTGTCAGAATTGGTTTTTTTCCCCACTCAGCATAATTCTCTTTAAGATTTATCAAAGTTGGTGCATGCACCAATAGTTTTATTGCTGGGAAGTATTCTACGGTATTGGATATACCATAGCTGTTTTAATCATCACTGAAGGAGGAGTATATGAGCTGTTTCCAGTTTTTGCCTATTACAAATAAAGCTCCTATGAACACTTATATACAGGTTTTTGTGTGAATGTAAGTTTTTATTTCTCTGGAATAAATGTCCAAGAGTACAACTGGTGGGTTGGATGGTAATTGCAAATTTATTTTGACAAGAAACTGACAAACTTCTTTCCAGAGCAACTGAACCATTTTGCATTCCCACCAGCAATGTATGAGTGATCTAGTTTCTCTGAATCATTGTAAACATTTGGTGTCACTATTTTTATCTTGGCCATTCTGATAGGTGAGTAATGATATCCCATTTTGGTTTTAATTTGCATTTCCCTGATATCTAATGATGTTGAACCATCTTTTCATGTGCTTATTGCCACTTTATATCCTCTTTGGTAAAATGTCTGTTCACGTCTTTTGCCCATTTTTAATTGGAATATTTTTGCTTTTTTTTACTATTGAATTCTGAGAGTTCCTTATGTATTTCAGGTACTAGTCCTTTGTTGGATATGTGGTTTACAAATATTTTTTCCTATTCTATAGTGTGTCTTTTTATCTGTTTCACATACAGTCTTAGTCTGCTCAGGTTGCTATAATAAAAATACCACAGACTGGGTGGCTCAAACAACAAACATTCATTTCTCACAGTTCTGAAAGCTGGAAGTCTAAGATGAGAGTGCCAGCTGGTCAGATTCTGTAAGGGTCTGCTTCCTGGTTGCAGATGGCTGACTTCTGTGTCCTCACTTGGCAGAAAAAGGGCATGAGAACTCTCTGGGGTCCCTTTTGTAAGGGCACTAATCCCATTTCCAAGGGCTCTACCCTCGTGATCTAATCACCCAAAGGCCCTACCTCCTGATAACATATTGGGGGTTAGGATTTCACCTTACAAATTCTGGAGGGACACATTCAGTCCACTATATATGAGTTTTCACAAAACTAAAGTTTCTAATGCTCATGAGACTCAAACTATCAATTTTTGCTCTTGTGGTCATGCTTTCAATGTCAAGTCTAAGAACTCTTTGCCTAGTCCTAGATCTTGAAGATTTTCTATTTTTTTCTAAAAGTTTTTGTAGTTTTATGTTTTGAATCTATGATCCATTTTGAGTTAATTTTTGAATAAGGTTTGAGTTTAGGTAGAGGTTCATTTTTGTATTTTTAATGTCATTTTCCACATGTTCATTATTAATACACAGAAATGTGATTTTGTGTGTTCATACAGAAATGTGATTGATTTTTGTGTGTTTATCTCATGTCTTATGAGCTTTGCTGAAGTTGTTAGTTCTAGTAAATTTTTTGAAGCAGCCTTGGGATTTTCTATGTAGATAATCATCAGGCCATCTGCAAATGTTTTATTTCTTC
>NW_012143190.1:2287059-2298433 GCF_000956105.1 Propithecus coquereli | reverse complement strand
TTTATCAGTTCTAGGAGTCTCTTAGATGAGTCTTTGGGGTTTTCTAGATATAATATCATGTCATCGGCAAAGAGCGAGAGTTTGATCTCGTCCGTCCCCATTTGGACACCCTTTTTCTTGCCTTATTGCACTAGCTAGAAATTCTGAGCATTATGAATAAAAATAAAATGAGTAAGATGGTAAAAGCAGATATCTTTGTCTTGTGCTGTATCTTAGAGGATACACTTCATGGGGTTTTAACTGTCCAGGTGCAATTCATTCTTAAAAAACTGACTCTCAAATCCGTGCCAGAAATAGAAAAAAATAACCATGATTCACAAAATGACCAAAGATTTAAAATGGTGATATTAAATCTTTTTTATACACAAATGTACAAAATACTGTACATACTCAAAAAGCTCTCAGGAAAGACAGATCTTTCACCAGAAAGACCGTGATACTTATAAGATTAGGTTCCATTATATACTCAAGAGGTTGGCAAATCGTCAAGAGGAAAAGGGAGACGCTGCCCTCGCTGACATGAATTGTGCATGTGCTAGGATGCATCCACATGGCTGTCTAGTCCAGCAGCATTCCCAGGGCTTGCACATGTGGCCTTCTAGGTCCTTAAGTGCGGCCTTTTCACTGAATCCAAATTTTACAGAACAAATCCTTTTATTAAAAGGGGTACAGCAGAGAAAGATGAAGTTTTTCTTGCCTCCTTTGGTGCTTAAAAAAGAACAATCTTGAAATCAGAAGGCCACAGGTTCCCCACGCCTTTAAAGACTTTCCCAGGGTTATATGGCCCAGTGCACATGTGAAGACAGAGAAATGAGTCTTAATCTTAAATAGCGTTAGGCTCAACAAAGGCAGGCCTCAGTCTAGGACTAATTATTTCCCACTTCTGAGGCAAGAGTGTCCTGTGTCACTGAACTACGTGGGAATAGGCACTCACTGTTCCTGCATGAGCACCAGGCAATGTCATCTCTAATCCTTTCAGGTGGGTCTCTTCCCAGACTCAGGTAGTTTTTTCATATGCCTCTGCTAACCGGCATTCAACTGAATACTCAAGGGAGAGCCTCTGCAGATCCCCCAGTTCTCTCTTGTACAGCTCTCTCCTCTCTGGTTCTCTGTCCTGAGAACTCTGGTCTCCAGGCCTTGGTCCCCCTCAGACTCTCAGCTCTGTATCCCCAATTCAGGGAGTCTGCAGGGAGCCTTCAGAGCTCCCTTTTCCAGCACTGAGACCGGGACGTTCTCTCAAGACAGTCAGTTGGGGCAATGGTAGGGCTCACCTCATTTGCTGACCATCTCCCAGGGATCACAGTCCTTCACTGCCCAGTACTCAGTGTCTTCACATATTTTGTCTATTTGGGGGGTTGTTTTAGGTGGGAGGTTAAATCCAGACCCCCGTTACACCCTGTTGGCAAGAAGCTCTTGGTGGCTTTTTTGTTTCAGTTTCCTAAATGGTTGTGGCAGGGCCAGGTGAATTGCCTTAGGCATCCTGTGCGATGTCATTATGGTCATCTCAAGTGCCCTCCCTGCTCCTGGAGCAGGATGGGGGCTCAACCATGGCAAACAGCTGGCATGGATGGGGCTGTCACAAGGCTGAGGAGTTTGGATTGTGTTTTGCAGGTGATGGAATGCCATCAAAGATGCATGATGGTGGGAAGGAGATAAATACACCCTGGTTTTACAAATGACTAGAAAGATACCTTTGCGGGGAGGGCCTAGCACAGAAAGTGAGATGGAGTCAGTGCTCAGTAAACATCTGTTGGAGTGAGTGAGTGGACACATGGAAGTGACCCATGAGACGCTGCCAAGAGGAGTCAAACCAGAGCCTATGAGGAAGCACAGAGACAACCAGTCTGAGGGTGGCTCTGAAGCCAAGACCAATAGGGCAAGGCTGTTTGCTGGGGGAAGGAGACTGGGATGAGGGAACAGAGATGATAGGAGATGCCCACACCTGGGCCAGGGGACTCTGGGGAGAGGAGCAGTCTTAAAGAAGAAAACCTCAAGTGGTGTGGGACGTGTGGAGGCTGAGTGGCCAGTGGCCCTGCCCCACAGAGATGTTGGTGAATGGTTGGAAACCTGGGTCTGGGGCTCACGATGGAGACAGAACAGAAGCTGTGGATTAGGAGTCATCCCCGTGGAGTTCAAACGTGCCTTCGCCGTGTGGATGCTCTTGGCGCACCTGCTGGCCCGTGTTTACTCATTCCCATCTCTGGATCCCAGACCTCGGGGGACTGGACTCCACAGACTCCACAGAAGAGGCATTTCTCCAATGAAATTACCATTCGTGCCTTAAAGATACAGCTGAGCGTACCCTGAGATAGTATGTAGAGCTCTTAAGTGTATGCTTTACATATCACAGGGGGCAATTCACAATAATAACTAAAACAGTGACATCTCTCAATGTACCAAACTAAAAATACAAATACTACCTTTACTTTGTCTGATACAAACACTCCCTTTACTTTGTCTGCAATCTAGAAATTTCAACTTTATTCACCGCATATTCCACTGTGATTGAAATGAATACACTTCTGAAAATAACATTAATTTTGACTATACTACCATTTGCAACCAAATAAAACTACTCACAAAAAAGAAACACAAATTATGACCTTTTGTTTGAATACACATGAAGCAAATACTGCTTTATGTCTCAGGAAGTGTATTCATTGGCAAAACATACCAAGGCAGACTTCTTTTTCTTTTCCTCCAGCCGTTTAAATGCTTGGCTTTTTTTCTAAGTAACTGCACAGCTCCTAGAATTGTGTTTATGTGTTTTCTTCAGAATTCTTTTCTGGCTTGAATAATACCTTTATCTCTACCTTTTGACAGCTTTACCAGAGAGTCCTCTATGGGAACTGAAATTCTAAATCCATGTTCTTTAAATTGCCTTTGCAAGGTCATTTGAAATGACAAATTTGAAAACTAGACAGGCCTTTCATTGCTCATAGTAAGTTTTGCTGCTGGATATTTTGCATACTTACCTTTGAAGTTATTAATGTTAATAAAATTAAGGAAATCATGTACAGAACAGAAACAAGAGGAACATAAGTTTTAGATACTTAGGCAAACCTACAAATGATGAATTATTTAAAAATTCTCTCCAGTCCAAGTAAATTCTAGATATTAATAACACAATTACATAGAAAGGTGACAGCCATGAAAATTGACAGATGCCTACATGTTAAGGAACATTAAGAATTCAGGACTTTGATTCTTTTGCTTGCTGGAAATGTACAGAGGACGAACTGCCTTATACTCATTTCTCTTAGCTCATTGACTAGGCTTTTTTCTACATGTTTTCTTTCTTTGAATAAAGAAAGATGTCCCATAGAAGAGGCCATTATTAGCCAAGGTATAATGATGGACGGTATAAAGGTAAGGAGAGGTCCACAGCACAAAACAGAAGTGATGAGAAAATATCCAATAGTAACTGCATGTGTGCTAATAATTACAAGGATGGGGGCTGGGCCTTATCTGAATTATTCTCTTAAATGCCTGCACCATGTATTCTCTATCGTCTTGTGATGTTAGACACTGGTCATGGACTGTTACCCGATATGCACTGCAGCTCTGTGTTGGGAGAGGCAGTCTGCCATGGGCTCTGAGCATGCCTTCACGTTCCTGCTGGGTCTGCCAAGAATGTAAAGACTTGACTGCGCATTACCTGATCCATTTCCCAGGGTTGTGTTTGCACCAAGAACCTTGAGGAAAGAGGTAACATCTCCCCTAGACAAAGTGCAGGTTCACTGCAAAGGCAGGATATTCCCCAAGCTCGGTGTTCCTCTCCTGTAATACGGCTCACAGCGTGTGTAGGCATCCATGCCAGGCCCTCTGCATCACCCCTGAGACTTGAGGGGCATGGGGAATTGACACAAACCAGTTCTGGCTACTGCTTTTGCCATGAATAATAAGGCCCTTTGCCTCTGAACCAGGAATCCCATGACTTTCTGCCAAAGTTAACGGTAAACAGTAACAGGCCAGTTTGCCTGAAAGCTCAGACCCTGGAGTTCCTGACGGTATATTTCCACCCCCATCTTGAGAGAACATCAAGAGCACAGACCAAGTCTTCTTTCTGCTCCTCTGTAGAGTAGAATAGCTCATTCATAATGGGTGATTGCTAAGAGATTTGTTTGAAATTTTAGGGGCTATCTCATTGTTCTCTTCTGAATTGCAAGTTCAGACTAAAAGAAAAGGGTATGCTTAATTCCCAAGTTTCCAGTCACACACACAGAAAAATTTACCTTCACCTTCAAATAAAGTAATGCAGAAGCAAGACTCTGCAAAAAAACTCCTGATCTGTATGTGTGTGTGTGTGTGTGTGTGTGTGTGTGTGTGTGTGTGTGTGTTTGTGTGTGTAAAATCTGTGATTTCAATTTTCCATTAAATTTTTTGAGTGATGAGACATACCCTGGTATAGATCTAGGGTCAGTTATAATATTCAGAGAGGTCTTTGTGGCTGGCTTGAATACTGATCCTACAAAAGGAGCTACAATTAGGTTGTCACATGGAGAAGGTAAGTGATTCATGGAGAAATATGTGTAAGCTGTAATTTCAAGATGCAAACATTCCATTTAATATCCCTAAAAATTTAAGTGAATTTTGCCCTTGCTTCTGCCACTCAGACACCAGCCATAACACAAGAGGACAGTGTGCTTCCCGCACATTATATGCTGTTTGCTCGATGGCACGTTTAACTTTGAGCAAGGACCCATGAGGAAATTAACACGCTTTCCACAATGGTTCAGAACTGTACCTTATTTGGTAATCGAAAACCTGTCCTTTGCCCTCTGAAGCAGTATAGCTTTTAGCCTTCAACTGATGGCTGCAAATTGCCTAAACTATAATCTGTGTAAATAATCATAGACTAATTATTTTCTTAAAGTTCTATCAAGTTTTAAGAAGAAGAAAACTATTTTCCACTTTTCTGATATTCAAGGAAGGGTAATCAGGCAAAAATATGTTTCTCTCTGTGTGTATATACATACACATATGTATTTCTGTGTGTGTGTATATACATATATATAAAATCTATCTTTCCTATCAATCCTGGATTTTTAAAAACCCACTGTGATCCTAATGAGCCTCTAGCTTTAAAGCAATGTTAAACAAAATAGCATCTTTAAAATTTTGGCTTTACCCTAAATTTATGGGAAAGAAAAAATAAACAAGTGTGACTGGGAAATTTTTGGAAAAGAAGAGCTTCGAACGCATCAAAATGTACCATAAATCTACAATAATAGTATAGTGTGGCCTCAATAAAGGAAGTCCAGATAAAGACCCTTATAACATAAGATTGAAGTGGCACATTATGTAACTTGCACTGGGATAATTGGCTGTCTTTAAAAAACAAACAAGACAGAGCCAGATGCGACAAGAACAAGAGAGGAAAGTTCTTCCTTGTGAACCTAGATGCAAAAATCCTAAACAAAATACTGACAAACTCAATCCAGCAACATATGAAAAAACATATTATGATCAAATTTGGTTTACTCCTTATTACGAGCATGTTTTAACATAAGGCAATTTATTAATGGAATTTACCACATTAAATGAGAAAAATTATATGATCATTTCAACAGATGCAAAATAGCAGTTGGTATTTCAACACGAGTATGAAAGCCTCTACTAAACCAGGAACAGGTAGGAACTCTCTTAACTCAAGAAACTCTACAGCAGACATCCTGAAGGAATGGGGATTGCTGAGCCAATACCACTTCTAGTCGACATTGTATAGCAGCTGCCTGCCATTGGAATAAGATGTTCAAAAGAAGTAATTTGTATTCAAATTATATAAGAAGAAAATTTGTCCAAGACGATATGATTATTTACACAGAAAACCCAATACATTTGCAAATATTTAGAACTAAATAAGATAGTTGAGCAATGTTGCTGGATATAAGATCAATATGCAAAATGCATTGCATTCTCATATACTAGCAACAAAGAGGAAGTATATTTTTGAAAAGATACGATTTACAATAGCAACAAAAATACAAAGTAGTCAAGAATATAGAAAAAGATGAAAAAATGTATTAAAAACAAATAGTGAAAGACATTGTAGTCATATGAATAAGATGATTCAGTATTATAAATATGTCAATTCTCTCCAAATTAATGTATAAATCCCATGTAATTGCAATAAAGATCACAACAAGGATTTGTGTGTGTGTGTGTATAATGTGTGTGTAGACTGTTACAGGATAACCCTAAATTCCAGATGGCAGAACAGAAGGCCAAGAGTAGGAAGGCAGACTTCCACTTCAGGTAGCTTGGCAGACTTCATAGGATGCAAAACAGTCACACAGGGACTGGAAGGGAGGGCACAGATGCGTAATAAAGGATACATCATATCTACTTTCCTCACATTCAGGGTGGTTTTTCTAGACACCTTTAGTAAAAAATGACATATAAAACAATGCTTCCAGGTCTTGGTGCATGTGGCTGGCGACCTTCCCTGCCCACCTCCAGCCACGGGGGCCGTGACCATGTGGGAAAAGCCCAGGGTCAGTTATTACCCTTGTGCCCTGGGGAAGCGCTGAGGACGAGGAGCCGGGCTTATCCTCTCATAAAGGGAGAGGCTGGGGGATGTTGTGATGGTACTTGTAGAAAAACTGTCTCATTCAACAGTATCATCAATTTCTCTTTATTCTCAGATTGTAAAAATAAAGATGTGTGTTAGCAGAAAATAATACTATGTAACTTCATGTATTAACATTGACATCTGCAAAACATTTAGCCCAATACAAAACATAAAACAGTAGATAGAGTGTGGGCACAGTGGCCTGTCATCCTGGCACTCTGGGATGTGGAGGCAGGAGGATCACTTGAGCTCAGGAGTTCGAGACTAGCCTGAGGAAGAGTGAGACCCTGGCTAGAAAAAACTAGCCAGGCGAGGTGGCAAGCACCTGTAGTCCCAGCTACTGAAGAGGCTGAGGCAGGAGGATTGCTCGAGCCTGGGAGCTGGAGGTTGCAGTAAGCTATTAAATATGACACCATTGCACCCTACCCAGGGTGACAGAGTGAGGCCCTATCTCAAAAAAAAAGATATAAAAGCTCATTGTTGATAAATTATAACTTAAATATCAATAATACAGATGTTTTGAAAAAGAATACAAACAAAAGAAATTTAACTCAACTCATTTAAATGCAGTATAGTGACACTAGGTGCTGTGGTCTGAATATCTATGTCCTCTCCAAAATTCCTATGTTGAAATTCTAATCCACAAGGTGATGGTATTAGGAGGTGGGGCTTTGGGAGATAATTAGGTCATGAGGGTGGGGCCCTCATAAATGGAATTAATGTCCTCATAACAGATGCAAGAGAGCTTTCTCTCTCCCTCCCCAATATCTCCCTGCCTCTCTCTTTCTCTATCCCTCCCCCTGTGCCATGTGAGAATTTGGTAAGAAGGTAACCTTTTATAAACCAGGAAGAAGGTCATCATCAGAACCCAACCATGTTGGCATCCTGATCTCAGACTTGCAGCCTCCAGAACTGTGAGAAATAAATGTCTTCTGTTTAAGCCACCGAGTCTAAGCTATTCTGTTATAGCAACATGTCTTAGTCCATTTTCTGCTGCTATAACAGAATACCACAGACTGGGCAATTTATAAAGAATAAAAGTTTATCTGGCTCATGGTTCTGGAGGCTGGGAAGTCCAAGGGTCCTGCCATGATGGAAGGCAGAAGGCAGAAAGTGGAAGTGAGCACGATTGAGAGAGAGGCACCAAGGGCCAGACTCACTTCATAATATCCCACTCTCAAGATAACTAACCTGCTCCCATGATAATGACAATCCACTCATGAGGGTTCCACTCTTGTGACCCAATCGCCTCTTACTAGGCCCCACCTCCTGACACTGTTGCATTGAGGATTAACTTTCCGACACATGAACTTTTAGGGGATGTATTCAGACCATAGCACAACCTGAACTGATCAAGACAGTGGGGTTTTCCATCACTAAACCATCCAAGAAACCACTGGTCCTCTGATTGCAAGGACAGCTGTCCTGAGCATTTCAGTAATCTATATATCAAGGTATACAGGTTCACTCATACAAAACACCTGCAACAGAGACACCTTCACGCAATCCTGAAACCTCTACTGTCAGTTTACCCCTGTGCATTCCAGGATGTAACATGTAAAACATTCACAAGCTGTGGAAAGTCACCTTCTACGCTGCAGGCTCCTGCCTCCCTCCTCCCCCCAGCAAGAAGGTCTAAAGAAAATATTTGGAAAAAGGTATTGTTTTTTTTCCCTCCAAGTTTCTACTTTTGACACAATGGAAATATTTTATTTACATTAGCAATCCCCTTTCATGTAAAGGTGATTAGGTACTTGTAAAATGGCTCAAGTACTCCAAATGAATGGGTCATGGGTTAAAAGAACAATGCTCTGTGAGACATTTTCTTGGTTTTCATGCAGAACGATTTACAAGGAGAATTTTTAAAAAGAAAGAGAAAAGAAAAAGGCCAACAGCTTTGCAGCTCTAGATACTATGTGATGTGCTTACTGAAAAGCCACTTAGAATCTTTTTGTCTGTGTTAAAACACTCCTGTCATCTGTAACACTGAACGTGAAGGCCTAGAAACCAATATTGACTCAGGTGGACAAACGCCCCTCTCGCGGTGGGGCCCAGGAGCACGTTTCTTTTAACCTTAATTGACTTCAATTACTGTGCTTCATTTCCCGCAGCAAAGTAATTCCCCAAAGAAACAAAGAGCAGTAGAGTGTTTTCGCTCATGAAACAACCCTTAATGTACCTCTTTTGCCTAGGAATGGAAGGCCGATTAGATTTGAGCCTGCTTAAAAGAAAACCTCAGCACCGAAGAAATCAATTAGTTGGCCCTATAAATCCACACTGTCGTTAGGCCAGGGACCAATCTGGGCTTCACGAATTGGATGAAAACAGCAAATGACTGCCCCATCGTGATGTATTGATTTGGCTTTGATTGTGAAGGACAGTAACTTATTGAGTAATTTATCCCGGTCACCGCCATATTACTCCAGCGTCCAATCAGCACTTCTCTTGAACTCCAGAGCCCTTGATGGCGGGACAGGGAAGTGTGTCCTCCAGGGTCTTGCCTGGCAATTGTGCAGGAGTCCACACTCCTGGGGAGGGGCACTGAGGTGTCACCTGAGCTGGCCAGTGCGGAGGGACGGAGAGAAAATATAAGCCCCATTACTGAGGTGCAAGGAGCAGATGGAGGATGGAAGCCCAGGAGGAGGAGGACGGAGAGCAGAGAGGGTAACTGGAACGCAGGGTCCCCTGTCCTTCATAATGCCCTTTATTCTTAAGGGCAATGCCATCGATATGGTTGGTGGAGCCAAAAGCTCTGCCTCATCCTTGATCACCCGGACACACACCCATGTCCAAATTCTCCCTAGTGTGTCAATCCCGCAGCTTCCTAGCTCACCGTCAACCCTCCCTCTACTCAGCTCCACCTGCGCCCCAGCCAAGCCTCCACCTCTCACTTGGGCCCTGTAGTGGCCACCCAATGTCCCAGGTCCACTCCCGCCCATTGGGGTGCCTGTTTCAGTGTGAGTCAGCTCTTGTCCCTCCCAGCTTACCGTAGCTGATTAAATCAATGCCCCTTCCCTGGCCTGCCGTCCTCCACAGCCTGTTCTGCCTCAGTCCCACGGAGGCTCTCCCATTCCCTCTGCAGACTGGCTCCCAGGTAAACGTCATGCTACCTTAGCACTGGACACTGGCCTACCTCTCTCTGATTCCCAGCTCCCAGCCCAGGGAAGGGGCTTGCTGGCCCAGCTTGGGCAGGTGTCCTCTCCTGCAGTGGTCAACTGCAGCGCAGAGGTGGAGTTCCACACAGCCACGTGCTGAGCAGGAGGGTGCTGTCAGCTGGACCTGCTTTCTAGCTGAATATGGGTGATCTGGGAGCTAGCTCCTCATCGGGGCCAACACTGTCTAACCCCTATACTTCTATGTGGCCATGGCAGAAGATGGCACTGAAGCTGGCCCCCCAGAGAAAGCTCCCTGATTTTCCTCTGGTCATTTCCTGCTTACATCCATGAAAGATCCCCGGATGGGAAGTCTGGGCTCTCTTATTCTTGGGTGTGTGGCTTTCGGTGTTTCCTCATCACCCTGGGCCTTGATTTCCTCGTCTGTGAGGTGAGGCCTGGCTCGGACTTCAAACTGAAGTAGGTGAACCCCTAGCGGGGTGGGCAGTGGGAACCCTCCCTGGGAGATTCTGCCAGGGGCGGGCAGAGCTGTGTGTCATGTCAAGTTGGCTCGTTACTGGGAGGTTCTGGATCGCAGGGGAGGAAGTCACCAGCTCCAGTGGAGGCCGGGGCTCCATTTCTTTTTGCTGTCTTCTATGCCTGGTTGTCACATTTGATTTGATTTCAGTCAACTCAGAAATTTATCCACAAATTCACCTTTGGGAACCAGAGGACCAAAATGACCAAAATAAATAAGTTACTCAGCTGTAAACATGAAGCATTTTCAGGTATTTAACAGTTGTAATAATCACCTATATTGAAGTTACTTTTGAATGGTAACACATTTTAATTGCTCTAAAATACGTCTTAGAATCTCTTTTATTAACAAAGACACAAGCAGTTGATTGTAACTATTTGTAAGTTAGAATTAATCTCTTGATAGCCAAAAAAAGAAAGACAAGAAAATCTCACTCTTTTGCGTAGATAAATGGAGAATGTCTATGAATGGAGATTCAAGGACATAGCAAGCCTTATTTTAAGGATTATTTTGAAAGGAAAGATATTAATAATACAATCTCAACCCTTGAAGAAAAAACTGCAAATGAGTACTTCGTTAAGATTGCAAATTCCTACATAAGAGACAGCTACAGATATGACTTGCTTGCAGGGGTTGCTTCTGATTTGGGGATGTGTCTCCCCCCTGAGTAGGGGACCCCCACAAGTCACCACATCACTTGTGCATCAGTGTTTATTTCATGGAGGCTGCCATATCATTTTTTCTCCGTGTGTCAAAATGACAATTCACTCTTTGCATGACAGCAGAATGGAACTGCAGGGTGACTGTATTGACATTTTATTCTGCTGACAAGGAAGGGACAAATTGCTTTTTCCCAGGAGTCTATCAAAACTAGAAATATCTCATACTGAGAACCATAAAGCTCTGCCACTGCTTGTATAACAAGAACCTCCCTTCGCCGGGTATTTATTTCATGGGCAGAATTCATAACACTAGTATCTTTTAGCTGGCCTGCTTGGTATAGAAAACTATTTTGCATCACAAAATATATTCTGTTCACAGAGTATTAACAAATATGTAATACCTGAATCCATGTTTATCAACTTTCAAATAATTTTTTTAAGAGATACTGAACATACATTAGAGTGAACATATTTTAATTTTTGGTAACTCAGAAGGTAGTTTCTTGCT
>NW_012143190.1:2282042-2287009 GCF_000956105.1 Propithecus coquereli | reverse complement strand
AATTGCTTTTTCCCAGGAGTCTATCAAAACTAGAAATATCTCATACTGAGAACCATAAAGCTCTGCCACTGCTTGTATAACAAGAACCTCCCTTCACCGGGTATTTATTTCATGGGCAGAATTCATAACACTAGTTATCTTTGAGCTGGCCTGCTTGGTATAGAAAACTATTTTGCATCACAAAATATATTCTGTTCACAGAGTATTAACAAATATGCAATACCTGAATCCGTGTTTATCAACTTTCAAATAGTTTTTTTAAGAGATACTGAACATACATTAGAGTGAACATATTTTAATTTTTGGTAACTCAGAAGGTAGTTTCTTGCTGGGCTTTGGCTTGTTCTGAGCATTCGAGTCTGTGGGCCTGTAGCTAAACCAGATCCTGGTTAGCAGCATTGTTTATTTATCTACTGCAGATGACCGGGAGTCCCAGGGCTCTGGAGCCAGACTGCCCGGCCTGGAATCCCAGCTCCATCTTTACGATCTGCGTGACCTTGGGAAGTTACTAAATTTCGCTGTGCCTCACGGTCCTCATCTGCAAACTGGGAATAGTGATACCTACACTTCACGGGGTTGTCATGAGGGTAAAATCAGTTTCACGAATGTGCTTCCAGCCATGCCTGGCACACGGCAAGTTTCAGTAGACATTAGCTATGATTTTTTACACAGTTAATCATCTTGAGTGCCTCAATCTGATTAAAAACACAGGCACCTGAGGATGAATGCAGCAGAGGACTTTCAGGCCTCTTCCATGGTGCGTAAGGAAAATAGCCCTAAAGATTATTAGCCGACCATCCAAGCATGCCCTGCTGTGGCCGGAGCTGATTCTACATTGTTGCTCCTTTTGTTCAACTGATCAAGAAAGCAATTCTGATGTTTGTCCACCTTTCATTGTTCTGCTGTGTTTCTGTCTCTTGAATGCTCTGTCCCACGGCTACTTGTTTTACCCCTGGCAACGTAAAGTGTGAGAGCAAGTGCTTTGATTAAAGCCCGGGCAGATTAGGAACGAAGTTAAAAAGAATGAAGAGACACTCCTGGGAAATACTGACTAACACACAGAAGTAATTTAAATGATCTTATTAGCCTTTTGCTTCTTGAGTACTTGGATAATGTTTATAACCAGAAGTAACAGTAACGTTTCCAATCTGTATTTAATGGATAGTCTGACACTCCCTTAAAGAGGTGGGCACGTCTCTTTTTCTCAGGCTTCCAAGACTGCACAATTTTCCTTAAATGCCCTCTAAGGCCATGGCGGATAGGGGTAAGTGTTGCAGGGGAGCTATGTTGTTTATTTAGCTTGACTCTGGAAGAAGGACCCCCCCCACGCACATACCCCCACCCCTTTCTGCTGTCCGCAGTTCCCAGCTCTCGGTGTGCGCAGCTGAGCAGGTTCCAGTGTATCTGGCTTAGGGGCCCCAAGGGGCAGGTTATCCTGGTGATTGATTTTCAGGGAAGGGAGGCCAGTGCTTGGGATGGGAAAAGGCCAGGGAAGAAAAGAGGCTGGGAGAGCAGAGCGGGGGGGTCCTCTCCAGGCTGGGAGGGGCGTTCCCCCCCATCTCACCAAAGGATAACATGGACAGCAAGGAAGACACAGGACCCAGGAGGTGGGTGGGCCCTGTGGCTCTTTCTCTGCCAGGGAGGTCCCCAGGAAGGGTGGTACATGCAGGGTGAGAGCCCATCAGTCCAGGTTTATATAGAGGTCCTTGCAAAGTCAGAGGCCATGCTTGATGGGGCTGTACCAAGCACCCGATTGCCGGGTCTGGGGCCCAGGACGCTTGAGAATATCTTTCTCTATTTTGCCTCATGGCTGCCAGGCTTGCCAATTTCATCTCCTAAATATTTACCAAACCAAGCCCCACTCCTGCTTCTCTGATGTGGCCTCTGCAGTTTCAGCCCTCATCTTCTCTGCCCAAGCTGGTTTCTGTGCCTCCCGCCTTGGGCCTCTTGGTCCTGTCCCGCTGCTGCTGGATGGTCTATGTCTGCAACAAATCCGGCCCGTGCCCTCTCTTCCTTGCTCCCCCAGCCCCTTGGGTGGTTCTGCATTGCCTACAGCTCTGATACCACTCCCTGGTCTCTGTCAGAGCCCCAGCTACCTAGGAGGCAGAGTCGGGGTGACCCCCAGCTCTCCACCCTGAGCAGCCAGGGGGTGGTGATGTCAACAAGGCTAGGAAGAAGGGTGGGAGCTGAGACAATGGGTCCCACTGGGGAGCTGCTAGGGGAGGACACCCCCCAATGTGATCTGAAGGCTCTGTTCTCCTGTACGAGCCTGTCAGCTCACACAGGCGGAAGCCTGCCAAAGCTCAGCTATTTGGCAGCAACCTCGTCTCCTGGAAGGATATTGCTTAGATTTTAAAATATATTGAACAGCAAGGCTGAACGTGCTTTCTGGAATATGACATAAATGCATCCTATGAATCAAAATGCCAGAGGATATATTGGTTATTGTTTTACTGATTGATTTTTGGCTCTCCCAGGTGTGACTACTTGTTTTGAGGAATTTATTCTTCACTCGATATTTATCTTCTTTCCTCCCTCCTTCCTTCCTCCAGTGCACATTGATGGAGTCCACAGAGCAGCGCGCACAGAGATGACGAGAGGGAGGTGGACGTGGCGCCTGCCTGGCAGAGCCTGGTCTAGTGGGACAGAGACGCTCTGGCCGGCATCGGGAGAAGCGAGGCTGATACGCCAGGCCAGGGCAGTGCTGTGTGCGACAGGTGCCTAGGGAGCAGCCCAAGGTGGACGGAAGGACATCCAGGTGGCAGAGGAGGAGCAAGGGAGGCATGGGTAGTGGTGGGGGCGGTCTTAGTGCAGAGGGAAGAGCAGTGCAGAGCAGCGCAGGCCAGGAGGTGAGGGCAGCTCAGTGGGCGAGGGGCGTAGGCACAGGGAGGCAGGGTGTCCTGCAGGGACCCCACGGGCCAGGGCAGTGACAGAATGAAAGTACCTAAAAATAGGCAACGGGAAGCAAACTTCACTAACACAGCTGCTTTAAGAATTCAACACACTGGGTGAACCAGTTGCTATCCCAATGAATTAAGGAAGATGGGGCTGGAGAATGTTTATATCCTGCCCAAGTGTTCACAATTGCACGTTTCTTACCCTCTGCTGTGTCTGGACTAAATACGAGTCAGGCTGCTCTACCTGTGACCTCTGAATTCTGCACTAGAAAAAGAAGTACAGCCCTGATCAGCTCATCCCACAGGACACACATGTCCTGGCCGTTTCCCCTTGCTCACCCCACTTCCCCAAAGCTCCTGCTAAGCTTTGCTGACTCCTCTGCACCCCGTGACAGAATAGCCCTTTTCTGTTTGGTTTTGAGATGCTTGCAGTTCCTGCGTTCCAAGCATTCTCTCCCCCTGTTGGAAGAGTCTTTTTGAATAAACTCTCTCTTATCTAGGACAGGATTTGTTCTCCTTGACAGTACAAATGACCACAGGGGCTCAGAGAACTACCAGCATTTTCCAAGAGGGTGAGGTCTTGTTGGAATTAAATTTATACTTACCAATATCAGGTTATCTTGTATTTGGACTTCCTATCTTGTATCTCGAAAAGAGAAAGAAGTGGTCTGGCGATATTCATGCGTTAACTAAATTTTGCTACCCTCTTTGTGGAACTGAACTATTCACGTGGCCTACAGACATGTTTTCTGTAGGATGCTATATTTATTATATGTTTACAGGAAACTGTACTTGTTCTCTTGAAATAAGAGACTAAGTTTGCCTTTAGGACATTGAATTTACTCACCAACCTTGTGATAAATACCTCAGGCTAGGATGGTAATGGCCTTACTTTGGTCTAAACAGTCTCTAAACAAACTGTGTGGATGTTCTTGCTGGTCTGCAAATGTTCCAGACGGTCAATTTTCTTTACCTCCTGGACAGCACAAGAACAACTAAATGTAGCAACCTTAGGAATCACATGCAAACACTCAGTGCAAGTCCCTTTCTTCTGCAAGAGAAGAGAGTAAATGCAGTAGATATTTAGGAAGACCTGGTGAATGACAGGGCTTGGGAGCAAAGGAGAAAAAACAGTCATTCCATGGTCTGAGCAATGGGAAGCCATTCTCTGGAGAGCAGGAAGAATGAAGGGGCCTAAACTTGCCAGGAGGGGCAGTGAGGATGACGTCAGTTTCAGTCACTTGACTCTGCAGTGTCCAAGGTCTCCCTGCGCCCTGTTCTGCAGGCAATTACATGGATCTGAGCCGTAGCCTTAAATCTGAAAGTGGCCAGTGCAAAGATGGAGACTGATGCCACAGAAGTGCATGAGCCTGCCCAGGGAAGGTGTGCTCAGTAAGGGGAGAAGAGAGTTTGGATAAGGACCCAGAAGCAGGAGGAAGAAAAGGAGTCTACAGAGAAGACCAAAATGAGAAGGACCAGAGAGAAATAGGGACACCAAGAACAGGAGGATAAGTGGACAAACCCACCACTGTAGTGGAGGTTCTAACTCACCTGTCTCAACATGTCTAACAAACGACACGTTAGTGAGGACAGAGAAAAGCCGTAATAACATACCAGACGTAATGGACATACAGCACATATACATAGACCTGTACTCAGCAAGATATGTGGGACTTTTTATAAAAACTCACTATAAACTTGTGCACAAAGCAAATCTCGACCAACACCAAAGACTTGTTATCAGACACACTGTAATCAGGTTACCTGACTATAGTACGATTATATTTGCTATAAATAACAAAAAGGTAACCAAGAAAACCATCCATATATCTGCAAGATTTAAAACATAACTGCCAAATAACTCAGGGATTGAAAAATAAACCATAATGAAAATTAGAGCACTGCATAAAAAAATTACTAGAAACCAAGACTTGGAATATTCAGTTAGACATGTAAAGTTTGCCCGCTTATACAAGAAAAGAAGAAAGACTGAATTTTAGCAACAGAGCACACAACTTGAGAAAAGGAATTTGGAAGGAAAAAATAAATGGAGATGAGAGCAGAAATTAA
>NW_012143190.1:2209427-2280577 GCF_000956105.1 Propithecus coquereli | reverse complement strand
AGAGAGCACATTAAGAACCAAGAATAGCCAAGACAATTCTGAAGAAGGAAAAGGTGGGAACTTACCCTGCCTAATACAAGACCAATAAAGAACCAGTATTTAATGTAACATGGTAATGGCAAAGACACAAGCCAGATTAATGAAAAAAAAAGAGAGAGAGAGACCTGAGAAATAGACATCCTCAATTACAGAAACACAGATTGGTGCTGTAATAATTGTAATAACTGATGATTATCTATATACAAAAAATAAAACAGAATTAGATCCATATCTCACAACAGATACGAAATTAAACCTCAGAGGGATTACTGAGCTCAAAGTGAAAAGCAAAGTTTTAAAACTTACAGAAAAAAATACAGAAAGTTTTTATGACCTTAGGATGGAAAAATATTTCTTAAAAAAATGCAACTCTAAAAGGCCATATCTTGAGGGAAATGAATTTGCTTGCATTAAAACTGAAAACTTCTCTATTGCAAATGACACCCAGAACAACACTGAGTGAGGAGTCACAGACTGTGACACGATTTTTATGATAAAGGCCAATCATTTAGAATAAAGAACAAATAACCCAACAGGAAGACAGACAAAACAGGCGATTCTCAGATGAGAATGACAAAGAGCCACTAGACATGAAGTCTGACGACATCAAGAAGCAAGGGCACCTCTTCCATGGGCCGGTGAGAATGTGAGTCACTGCAGTTGCTGGGAGAACAATGACAAAAGTCCTACAGATGCACTTCCCTTATGACCTGACAAGCATGCACGCTAGAGAAAATCTAACACCTGTGCACATGCCTTCGGGTGCACGTGACTATTCATTCTAGTACTGTTAGAATAGTGAGAAATCGGAAACAACTCAATGTCTATGAGTATGAGATGGATGAGCAAAGTGTGGAATGTTCATACAACGCAAAACTACATAGAAGTTACAAAGACAGAATTAAAGCAACCCATATCTACATGGATAAATATCAAAAACATCATGGTGGGTGAAAATAGAAATTTGCCCATGATACTAATTGTGTCAACTTTTACGTGAAATTTTAGGGAATGAATGAATTCCCACGCAGAAGAATGGCAAAAACTAACCTGAAGACAGTGGCTGCCTCTGGGAAATCTCTAATTTCAGACAGAGGAAGGGAGCAAGGGCCATGCTGGGGGTGCCTCAGCTAGGTCTGTAATAATATATAATAATGTATTTATTATTTAAGGAAAAAGGTTAGAAGCAAATATTGTACACATAGTAAGATTGGACAAATCTGGGAGGTATTTATTATATTATTCTCCCATCTTTCTATACGTTGAACTAGCTAGTAACTTTTTAAGGGTGGAGAGGTCAACTTTCAGATGTGCCAGCAGATGCTCAGAACAGGGACCTGCTGAGGGTGTCTCTGGTCATTTGCACAGAAATGAGTCCTTGGCCATCCCCTGGTCTGCCATGATTGTTCAGGCACTGCCACGTCTCTGTCTCCCACTATGCAGATCACGCTGGCAGTGCGGGAAGCATTGGATCTGGCACAGAAGACAGAAATCTGGCTCTGCCACCACCACGAGGCTGCAGCTCCGTCCCTGCACATTCCGGAGCCTCCACTGTCTCAGCTCTAAAATGTAAATAATAAAGTCCTCCTCACTGACCCTGAAGGGGCTGAAGCAGTCGTGGAGAAAACAGCATGATGGATTTAAACGGGCTGTGTAAACCGGTTCACAAAGGATGGCTACGCAGAGACACTGACCCGGGACCAGTGCAAAATAACACCATTAGGTTTTACTCCTGCCCTGGGAAGGCATGGGACGCTCTGGCCACGGCCCCTCTCATCTCGGCCGTCTCCCCTACGGCCTTGGAATATGAAGCCACTGAGGACAATTTTGTTCAGCTTTCCCGTGATTATATTATTCCCCCCTCAAGTTCCTATACCCAGTGGCCTATTGAGTTTCAAATCACATCAAATGGCCTAAACGAATCTTTGAATTCATGCATGATTCCCTCGCTACTTTTCTTGTCTTAGCTTTTATCTTTTTCTTCTTCATCCACTCACTTGTCTGTTATGAAAACTTCTGATAGCTTTACGGACGTATAACTGACATGCAACGAAGTGCATGTGTTTTCAGCACACAAGTTGAGGAGTTTTGACCCAGAGTAATTTTGTGCCTTTGTTTTCCCTTCCACCATTTCTATGCCTTCCAATGGGCCCACCGTTTCACTGTTCTTGAACATTTTCTCATACTGCACATTTACCTCTCAATACTCCTCTCTCTCATTCAGATACTGCTGTAGAGCCCTGAAAATAACCAGATGTTTTGAAAATAATCTCTAATATCTGGGGTGGGCCCCATGCTGTCCTCCCCAGTTTGTTTAGAAGTCAATCAAGAGTACTCTCTCCAGTCTGGCATTTGCCCCCCAGACGTGGCAATGGAGCCCCTCTTGGAGCCCCTTAGTTTCTGTTTGGATGGTACAGTGAAATGGGTCTATTCGTACTTGTGCTGGGAGCGTCCCGGACAAACTAGTGTGTTGCTGACCCTAGACAGAACTCTCTCTTGTGATCTTCAAACCCACAATGTGCTCACATCGCAAAGATCCTACAAACTGGAAGGAAAGGACTGTTTCTTTGTGATTCCTTTATCTGAACATGTCCCAGACTGCGGGACCCTGTATCGGGGGGAGAAGACGGGGTCCATCTATGTGGCACAGCCATCTGAGACCTAGATTCACCCAAGAAGCTGCCCTGAATCCTGCCATGTCACAGCAGCCAAAGGACTCCGAAGGCAGCACCTTCCTTAGTGGTGGCTTCAGATCTTCTACTTGGGAGAAGCTTTGGGGCAGCAATCTGGAAAGAAGGGGTATGGGGGCGTGTATCTTAAAGCTGTGTTTTCAGAGCACATTGCATTAGACTTTAAAATGTCCACTGTCCATTTCAAATAATGACAGTGCTGCTGATGGAGATTATGAGGGTCTTTAGCACCCACCTTCCCAATTAAATTACCCCTTGGCACCACAGTCAATCCCACATCTGGCCCAGCAAACACCTATCAATCCTTGCTCTTCAAAATTAATGCACACTCTTGAGATGTCATATGGTTCCCAGGGACTTCCCAGAAGGCCCCACAGAGCTGAGTTACAAGTTGATCCCCTCTATCCTTCTTTGTTCTGGTCTTACATGCAATATGTCCAGCAGAATTTCTAGAACATTCTAGAAAGGACTGGCTGATATACCCTCCCTTAATGTCCAGTGTGATGCAGGGTCCCATTTTTACAGGTCTTCTGTCATTTTAGCTAGGATTAGAGGCAGAATATGTGTGTATGTGGCCAAGAATCTGTGTTCACATTACTATGGTATCTAGAGGTGTTTGTGTGTTTGACATAATTCAGCAATAGAAGCCAAGATATTTTTTCTTATCTTCCCACTTCCTCAGTTTTTTAGATGTCACCAATTCTGTTCTCATAGCTAACCCTCCCCTATCACCCATGCATAACTAATACTGTAACCATCGTCGCACTCTGCAAAATAATGGCTCTCCCTTAGGACAGAGGGAAGGATTGAAAATACTTCTATTTAATTTCCTGTTGCAGTGAAAATAATACATTGCACTATAATTGTCTGTTCTGCTTGTCTCTCTCCCCCACATGACTTGGAGGGAAGAATTGTGCCTTTTAACTCTGTATATCCAGTGCCCAACCCAGGCACAGAAGAGGTGCTCAAAAATTTTGCTGAATGAATTAAAAAATGTTACTGATTTCAAAACCAGTTACGGCATAGCGCTCATCCCATGCCCCTCACTGTAAGCCACAGTAAGCCAAAGAGATGCCCTTCTTGCCTTCCCCAAGCACACAGCCTAAAGAGGTAGGTATTAATAAAAAAGTCACACAAATGCATAGTCCCAATTTGTGATGGCTCTCACGTGAAGTACAAGGAAGTGTGGGAACTTAGGATGAGGCTGGCCTGGTTTGGTCTGAGGGTCCGAGGAAAGCTGAGGACCAGGGGACAAGGAGGACGTGTTCCAGACACAGCACCGTGTGCTGAGACCTAAAGGTGTGGAGACCCCTTATGGCGGTCCTGAAGGCTGCAGGGGCCTGTGTGGCTGCAGCAAGGAAGGCAAGAATGTCACAAACTGAGGCCAGAGAGGGGTGAGGTCTCTGTATGGCCTGTAAGATGAGGTCTTTGCACAAACCAAGCAGTGACCTAATTGGATCTGCAATCTTAACATCAATGGCTGGTGTGTGGAGAGGGGCTGAAGGAAGTCATGTGGAAGAGCCATCCAGGGACCAGGCTACAGTGGGGATGTGGTGGTTAATTTTACGTGTCAACTTCACTGGGCCATGGTGCTCTGATAGGTGGTCAAACATCATTCTGGGTGTTTCTGGGAGGGTGTTTTGTAGATAACGTTTAAATGGGTGGATTTGAGTAAAGTGCATTGCCCTCCATAATTTGGGTGGGCCTCATTGATCAGTTGAAGGCCTGAAGAGCGCATGGTGAGAGGTGTGGCGCTCTCAGTCCCAGCACCCCCATTCTCTAGAGAAGGGAAAAGGGCTAGACATGGAGTTGATAATCAATCACGCCTACATTATGAAGCCTACATCAAAATCCCTGAACTGTGGGGTTTGGAAAGCTTCTGGGTCAGTGAACACATCCATCTACCAAGAGGGTGGTGCCCCCCAACTCCACGGAGATGGAAGCTCCTGCACCCGGGACCCTTCTACACCTCACCATATATATCTTTTCATCAGGCTGTTCCTCTACATGGTTGCTTATATCCTTTATTAATAAGTGAGTAAACTGTTACTATGTTTAAGTAAAACCTCTCCCTGAGTTCTGTGAGCTGCTCTAGCAAATTAATCCCACCCAAGTAGGGGGTCATGAGACTCTCGGTTTATAGCTGGTTGGTCAGAAGCACAGGTGACAACTTGGGGCTTGCAACTGGCCTCTGAAGTGGGGCAGGCTTGTGAGGGTGAGTCCTTAACCTGTCGGATCTGACACTGTCTCCAGGTAGATGGCATCGGAACCGAACTGAATCATAGGACACCCCGCTGGTGTCTGTTGGAGAACTGTTTGCTGTGGGGTGGGGGGAATGGGGTCAGAAGTGTTGTGTTGAGTGGTGTGTGCGAGTAGGAAAAACACATCGGTTTTTCCTGTCCTTAGCAGAGCTGAAGCTGGAAAAGCCAGCCGAAGGAGATGAGGACGTGGCCTGAGAGCTGCCATGCCCCACCCAGCGATGCTGGAGGTGGCCTGGTGTAGGGAACCAGCCAGGCCAGGCGGTGACCTTGGGGGAGGACCACACTGCTGCAGGGGAGGAGACAGGCTTTGGAGGGGCAGGCTGGAGAGCATGAGATGCCAGGGCTCTGTGTGGCCCATCTCTGTATAATGCCACGTATCTTCCCTGGAAAGGCAAGGGGACCTAGGGGGAAAACCATCAGAGGTGACACCGGCCAAGGGACTGGCAGCACAGTAACTCCTGAGCCTGCCCACTCTGTGCCTGGCTTTTACTTTACTGATTGCAAGGTGGGGTGCATGTACCTGCAGCCCACCCACCAGTCCTGGAGGGCACCAGGAAGGCTAAGAGATAGTCCGGCGAGACTGCCCACACAGGCTACCCGCTGAGGCTCCGCCCACCAGTCTTCCCAAGATTGGAAGAGGATGGAAGTGCTAGAAATATATCCCTAAAAATACTTTCATCTCAACATCTGAAAACCCTAGGCCTGGTTTTAGGCTAAGAGATACAGAAAATCACAAGTGTCCCTGGTGGAACATCTGCTCCATACAACTATTCCAAAGGGTGGGTGACTACACCGATGCGAAATGATTTGTGAGTACAGACATCCGACCAAACTCAGCATCTCAACCACACAGGGGAAAGTAGATACCACTACGTTAAGAGGGCGGGGGGCAAGCTTTTGGTAATGCTGGAAACCAGAGACGGAGATGCTATTCGGGGACACAGTAGGCACCCTTCCACAGTCAGGAGGGCAACAGCCTTGCCCGGGCTGAATTGTGTTCAGTGGTCAGAGAGCCCAAGATTTCTAGATGCTCCCTTACGTGGGACGCATGGGTGCTATTGTAAGGGGGTAGCAGAAATTTGTCACACTTCTCTTCTCTGACCACATCCCACCTGCCCAGAGGGATCCATTAGTGTCCCTCTTAGCAACCCAGGAGTGAGAAGAAAGCCACATGAAGATATGGTACCTCTGTCACACTCCATAGCTGCCCACTTCTAAAAATGGAAAGGTCACTTCTAGCAGGGATATGCGTGTGAGTGTACGTGGGGTGTGTGTACGTGTGTGCGTGCATGTGAATATGTAGTATGTGCGGGGTGCATGTGTGCATGAGTGTGTGGGCATGTGTGCCTGTGGGGGGTGTGTGCACACATGGTGTTATACTGCCAGTCACTGCTACAAGTTTCATCACAAAATGTTAACCACTCATTTATTCTCAAAACTATTTTTCTTTCTTTAGCATGGGCAAGACTTACCCAAGACTTAAATGATGAGTTTATTTTTCAGGTCTCTACGTTTTTTAGGAAATTGTCTTGCCTTTTTTATTTTTTAACTTTCTTAGAGACAAAGATAAAGCATCTTTAAGATAAGAAAGTACATAAACTCAATAACTGATGGATTTCTTGGGAAACTTTTATCTCCTTGTCCATTGATAAGGTTTCTCTGGGCAATTTGGTTTATTGTGGCTCAGTAAATTAAACCAGGTACGTGAAACAAGAAAAAAGATCTTTAACTCTGATTTGACTTAGAATTAGGTCACTATAATAAAGTCATAATGACATTCTTGAATATATGAACACAGCAAAGAATTAAAGTTGGGATAGATAGAGCAGCAGCAGATGATGAAGCATATTCCACCAGTTAGCAATTACGATTTTTGTGACTTTTAAAAAATTCAGTTAATACTGATCGGGAAATTTGTCACAGTCTTGTGCTGGGTTTGACTTAGCAAAAACAATCATTAAACTACCAAAACATAATTTTATCCTTTTAGCATTTATTTTGTCATCTTACCTTACAAATTCCTAGATTTTATTTCATCAGGAATGGGGATCTGCAGACTTGGTCTTTCGGTGGCCTTGGCCTACCCTTGCCAAGGGCTTTGGGAAGACAGATACTGAGATCCTAATTTTCAGACCCTACTTCTTGACTATTCATATTGAGATGCCCACAGGCAGGCCCCATCATCAGGGAATAGGGATGTGGGTCTTAGAGGGCTGAGACCCTCAAAGGAGCTCTGCTCACCACCCAGACCTGCTCAGAGACCTGGGAGGAGCCACCTGACCTCCCTCTAGGCTGCAGCCTTTGCACCCATACAATTAGTGCCTGGAAAACAGGATGCTCCATCCCTCTAGCTCTACAGTTCTATGAATCCCTGCGTGATGCTGTGAAGTTCCAGGTCCCATCCATGCCCTTTGCCCTGCCCCGTCCTCACCTCATAATGGTAGAGCAGAAAATTTTATCATGGCATGAGGTGTTGCGTTTAAGAGATTATCAATATCTTCAAGGGAGAGCCTTGTTTGCCCCAGGGATTCTCTGCTAAAGAACCAGAGAATCTAGGAGTGGGGGCAGTTAGGAAGGGCAGAAAAGAGAACGAGGGGTTTGGGGCCTCCAAACCAACAACAGGCAATCTGAGGGATGAGTGAAGTAACATCTGCATCATCTTCTAGATTCCAAATTTATGCCTCATCAGTCATGAAGAAGATTGGTTTCTGCTGTTTTCTCCAATGATGGATTGTGCCTGTATAACCTTCCAGGTAGCAGAGGGTGGTGGAGGGATGGAGAGAAGTGGGTGGCCCAACAGTAAGTACTTAGACAAATCTCATTAAGTCAGTATCAGTTAATTCAAACACAGCTAAAATCAAAGCACTTTGATTCCCAAGCCAATTATATTGGATTTCCCCAGCATAAACTGAGTTCATTACAGACTAAGTATAGATAATCCATAATTTAATATGGAAATTCAGACATGGAGTGTTACTAATCAGATCAATGAACCTGCTCTAATTGCTAACCAAAAAGGAGTGAGGGAGGGAAACTGATCAAAGGAACAATACCCTTCACCCCTTCTTTTGCTAAGTGTCAAGAACATTGTGCAAGCAATAGGAAGGGGCTCCCGTGGAAATCTGTACAAAGCAGCATTTTCCTAGAGTGACTCCATTTCCTACCACCCATGTTTGTTCTGGTGGCCAAGAGTTTTAACCCTGGGGAAGTAACACCAGGTCCCTGTGGAAGAGACCCTTTTACTGCAGGGAAAGTTATCAGGCACAGCTTGGCTCGAATGACTTTTCAAGAGTAATGATTATATTAAAAGTGACTGCAACTCTAATTATGAGAAAGCCACATAATGTGGCACATGGCTCTCAGAGGAGGAAGGATCTATAATTATGAGAAGGAAGTACAAGATCTTAATTAAGCTAAAGCCTATTTAAATAGAGTGTAATGCTTGGGTTCGCATTTAAGGGTTAGGAATCTGCCTTAGTGCTTTGAAGTATCTATATACCTCAGAAAAGAGATCTAAGAAAGATATAAAATACATTGAAAGCACTGCTGTAATTAACTAGCCAGAGACATCTACGGGTGAAAACTGTGACCAAGCAGAGAAGAAGGCTGCTGTAATCTAAGAGCTAAAAGCAGAGAACAAGGGCTCGAGGAAAAAATGATAATGACAAAGACACAGTTGAGAAGGGAGCTGTCAAAACTCAACACCACATCGAAAGCAGAGCAAAAAGGTATTAATAATACTGCAGAAAACAGCTAGGAAGAGAGGCTTTACAAAAACTGAGAAAAATGAGGTAGAAAAGGAAGAGTTTAAAAAATCAGAGGAAAAAAAAGAGAGTTTTGAAGGATAGATAAAAGTGGTCCAAGAAATGCACTGCTGTCCTAAAACAGAACAGAAAAAAATCCAAATATACAGTTCCAGAAAACTTACCTGAAATAAGCTAGATTCAAGATCACAGGTTGAAAGAATACACTGTGTATCATGTACAATTTCATAAACATTGATCCGTTATCAAGGCATATCATAGTGAAGTTAATGAACTTCATAAATGAAAAATACTATTGACATCTGGACAAAAAATAAATTTTTCCTTGTAGCAGACAGGATGGCTATATTATACTGTCATAACAAATATCTCCCAAATCTCAGTGGGTTGAAACAATGAGAATTTGTTTTTCATTCTTGCTACACCTCCGATGTGGCAAAGTTGCAGGGGGCTCTGCTCACTGTAGTAACCCAGGCTGACGGTGCAGCCACCATCTGTAACCAGCCAGTTACTGTGCCCCAGAGAAAGAGAGCTCTGGAGAATCTTGCAACACAGCTACGTATTCCAGCGTAGAATTGATACGTGTACGTTTTGCTCACCTGGCCCTCGGCAACCACGAGGAGACTAGGAAGTACAACCTTCATGTAGGGGAAGCTGAGGATCTAGACATATTTTTAAGCAGCATTAATGAACACCACATACCTAAAAGGGAGAAAGTATTACGCTGACCTTAAGATTTTTCCCTATATACATATTCAATGCAAAAGAGAATGGCACATCACCTATAAACCCCTAATGGGAAAAAATATGTTCCTCAAGAATTATATACCTAGGGGATAAAATCAATTGGAACATGATTCCAGATTCGTCTTAGAAAGCTGGAACTACCACTGTCCCGCCATTTCAACACCAAGACAATGAACACTGCAAATTCCCAACTTAAGTTGACCCCACCAGACAGACAGCTGAGGTCACAGGGTAGCCAACTAACTGAAATTCTAATGAAAAGACAGTGTCCAAGGAGCGACACGAGCACTCATGCAGGGCAGGTGCAGTCAGACACCTGCTCCGGTGGAGAAAGTGGACAATACGCAAGATTATCCAGGTAACTGGGCAGAGAGAGGGAAGCAATGAGGAAGAATGAGATGGAAATACTGGGAATAAAACACAGCCACAGCCATGAAAGCCTTTGACAGGGTCATCGGTAGGCCTGACCCAGCTGAGGACTAAACGACCAAGTGGTGTTTATCTTGGGAATGTAGGGCTGGCTCACCAGTTAAAGTCAATCAAAGCTATTCACCACATTAGCAGAATGAAGAAGAGGAAGTATGGGAACATCTAAGCAGATGCAGAAGAAACACTTTGGCAAAATTCATCAGCCATTCATGGTAAAAATTCTCAGCAAACTAGGAATAGGGGGAACTTCTACGACCCGACAATGAACATCTACAGCAATCTTAGAGCTAACATTATCTTCAATCCCTAAAATCAGGAACAAGGCAAGGATATCTGTTTCACCACTTCTATCTGACACTGTACCGGAGGTTCTAGCCAGTGCAACAAGGCAGGGGAAATAAATAAAAGGCATCCAGATTGGAATGTGTGGTGGTTAATTTTAGGTGCCAACTTAACTGGATCAAGGGTTACCTACGGAACTGGCAAAGCATTATCTTTGGATGTATCTGTGAGGCTGTTTCTAGAGGAGACCGATGTGTGAATCAGTAAACTGAGTGGGGAAGATCTGCCCTCAATGGGGGTGGGCACCATTTTATCAGCTGGGGGCCTGGAAAGAACAAAAAAGCAGACGAAAGGTGAATTCTTTCTCTCTCTCTCCTGGAACTGAGACACTCTTTTTCTCCTACCCTTGGGCATCAGAACTCCAGGCTTTCTGGCCTTTGGACTCTAGGACTTATACCACACCCCTGGCCCCCATGCCTGGTTTTCAGGCCCTTGGCCTTGGACTGAGAGTTACACCATTGGCTTCCTGGTGCTGAGGCTTTCAAACTTGGACTGAGCCGTGCTACCGACATTCCAGGGTCTCCAGCTTGCCAGTGGCCCATCATGGGAATTCTCAGTCTCCATAATCATGTGAGCCAATTCTCCTAATAAATCCCCTCTCATATATCTATATCTCTACATATATCCTATTGGTTCTGTTTCTTTACAGAACCCTGACTAATACAGAATGGAAGATGGAAAATTGTCTCTCTGCATATCACATAATTGTCTACATAAGGAAATCCAAAGAACTACAAATGAGCTACTAGAATTAATAAGTGAGTTAAGCAAGATCACAGGACACAAGATCAGTAATAAAAATCAAATTTCTACATACTAGCAATGAATAAGAGACAATGTAAAAGTACCATTAAGATAGCACCAATCAATGTGAAACACTTTAAGCATAAATATTATAAAATATGTTAAGATATATATACTGAAAACTAAACAAGACAGATGAAAAAAAAGAAATACTGATGAAATAAAGTGAGACTTAAATAAATGGAAAGCTATACCGTAAATATGACAGTTCTCTTCAGAGTCATGTATGGATTCCACGCAATCTCAATCAAAATCCCAGCAGGATTTCAGTGGAAATTGACAAGCTGATTGTAAAAGTCACATGGAAATGCAAAGGGACTAGGATAGCCAAAATAATTTTGGAAAAAAACAAAGTTGGACAACAAGATGCTCGCTTCCAATAGTCCCCTGTCCTCCTGATCTCAGATGAAACTCAGTCCCCCCAAGGCCTTTGCTCCTGGCACAGGCCCTCAGTTGGGGGATGGGGCAGGCTGCCTCTTCTCCTAACACCTAAGCCACTGCTGCTACTTCTGGACCACTGGCTTTCACCTCAATCATAAATTCTGCCTTCTTGGAGCCTCCTGCCACCAGCTCTGGCAGTCCCAACGTCTAATTGTTAAGAAGTTTGGTATAGTCTTGTCTTCTGCCTCTAACTCTCCAGTGTCACGGGCAATCTGAATAACCATGCCGATGAGCCATTCCACTCCCAGCCTTTGCTTGAACTTCTTGACTTTAGTACTCGACACTCTATTTCACACTGGGCACCCCATAGGACGGTGTTTGCTCATCGTGATACTAGAACAGTCAATACAGGTGAGGCTGCAAGGTTAGCAGCTCACCCAAGGCCTGAGTCTGCATTCTCAGAGATAGTGTTGTTTTTCCAAAACCAGCAAGACCTTGCAAGTCACAGTCACCTCCTCAGGGGCTAGAGAGTCACAAACATGGGATCCTGGGTCCCACTGAGCAAAGGTGTCAAGGAGAACTCCAAGGCCTTAGTGAAGCAGGCCAAATGCCCCAACCTACCAACAGGGAGTGGGAGGCAACTTACTGGCCTCACTGCGTCCACTCAAGTGGCTTCTGAAGCTGAAAGATTCTCCTGGGGATTTGTCAGCTCTCTCAGGGAGTGCAGGATTGCACTGTAATTATAATTAACCTATTGTCTTGTTACATTTTTTAAATATGGAAAGAAAACAAGCCCAGATTGAAGAGGTGATTTAGGAGTTGTCAGAATGAGATCTCAGAGTCAGCAATGGCTGCCCATGTCCCCTCCCAGGAGGGCTGTGAAAGGCCATGGCAGACCTTAGGCAATGACCTTGAGCAGTCCCCAGACATAGTGACGTAGTCATATGTAGTGTGGGCCAGCAAGAAATATCCAGTAGCATGACTGGATGGGCCTTGCAGTGTTGCAGGGATTTGTCACTGCTGGATTTGTCACTCCGGTGGGCTGCTGGGATCATTGAACTTGGCTCATTTTTCCATGCAAGCTGGGGAGCCAGGCCCAGTCCTACCATGTAGACTAGGTGCATTCTCTCTCTCCATACATCTCTGCTTGTCTGCCAGCGGGTGACCGCTCATGGATGACTAATCATAGGTACTCGATTCCAGAGGGCAGTATTTCCCTCCTTTCTCCCCAGATTCAAGGTGGCTCTCTTTGCAGCCTCCAGTTCCCCCCATACTATATTAACCAGACACATGCTAGAGCTCCCTGCATAGTACAAATAAAATTTTACCACCAACTAAGAGTTCCTTGGACCATGATGCATCTTTTCAAAAAGTTCTGGCACAGTTTCATTCAAAGGAAAGAGAAGAATTGGGTTCATTGTTCGTATGTATTTTTAAGCAGTCAATTTTGGTTTTCAGAATTAAATAGTTGTAGGAAGAAAAAAAAAGGGAATAATATAACTGATTTTCCCATGTCACTTTTTTAAAGATCAGATGCTCTACATGATAATATACTGCCATGGAAGACTGTAAGATATTTTTATCCAAATATCTTTTAAAAAAGTAAAATAAATACTCATCTGTTCCCTGATGGTATAATAGCCAAAAATGTCAGAAAAGCAATAGAAAGCATCACATCATCATTTGTAAAGACCTCTTCCAACCGTTCATTTCCTCCTTTGCATATGTCAGAGGTAGGACAATGAAATGGTAAAAATGGAAAACAAGATTCAGAAAGTAACACCTTCAAAATGAAAATCTATAATCCCTTAAAATGTTCTCCGGAAAGATATTCTCCCTTGCATTGAAATCACCTCGACAAATTAAGAGCTGAAAGGAATCTATATGTTACTAAGTCTTCCTAAAATATCTGTAAGGCATGGGGTGAAATGCATGCATGCACAGGCAGCGCCCTGCGGGGTCACCTTTAAGGTCAGCCTCACGGCGTTGCAGTTCTCCTGCAGCGGGTTCAGCTTCAGCGTCTCCCCGAGGTTGCTGCAGCCGGTCGACTGGTGCTGCAGCTCACAGCAGACACACACCTCCACACTGTCAAACTTAATCTAGACAGAGGAACACAGACAGACCTCACCGTTAACACGACAGTCGGCCCTGCGGGTACGCGCGAGTCACACAATTAAGAACACATGAAAATGGCTCAGTTCAAAGCACCCTGCTTCAGTTATCTTTAAGTAATGAAGCAAAAACAATTTCCATTGCCCCAGGCCATGAAGAACACCATCAGGAATTACTTCAAATTTCTATTTTGTAAGCAAGGAATAAAAAAAGAAAAAGTACATTTGAACGAACCTGAGCTATAAGTTACAGAAAACTGCAGAGGGATTAGAATGAGACAAAAGTCAATAAACTGAAGGTCACTCATATTGATTTACGCTGGAGACATGTCATAGCTCTGTGCCTCAGCCCATTCTCCTCCCGTGGTCAGAAATTTCCTGTCTCACTTCCTGGCCTAGGAAACTCCTGCTCATCCATCCAGACCCAACTCTAGCTCCATACTTGAGGCTTCGTCTGGTTTCCGGCACCCACTGCTACTGGAGCCTTATTTTATCTTCCAATCACAATGTTGATAAAGCCCATAAGTTGTAGGTGTTCAATAAATGCTGAATAAATAAAAACAGCTTGGAAAATTGAAAACCATGGAAAGAAAGAAATGCATTTCAAGTATTTAAAAAAGCAGCATTAGACAGAGAATGTGAGCATCTCAATGACAGGGGAGAGAACAGAGTTCCCAGTGCTTGAAGGGAAAGTGGATTTAAGAAAAATAAAAATCTTAGCGGTGCAGTGGTGTGCTGCCTGTAGTCCCAGCTACTTTGGAGGCTGAGGCAAGAGATTGCTAGAGCCCAGGAGTTTGAGACCAGCCTGGGCAACATAGTGAGACCCCACCTCTAAAAATAAATACATAAAACATAAGTAAGTCCTAGATATAAAATTACTAAAAAAGAAAATTTGTAAAATCTATATAATTTAATTCAAAATAACACCTAACATGAAACAAATTACTTTTCTTAGACAAGGAGGTACCCTACTTTTCAACAAAGAATAATTTCTTTTACACCAGCTATCTCAAATTTCAAATATTTTTCAGATAAATATTGACCATTTATGACTGTAACAAATGATTTTTCATTATACAAGGTATTGCCAAGGGTGATGCTATAAAACCTCTATGTATCAATGTCTGCCATTCCTGAATACGCAGAGCCAAGAAATGTGAAGGTGTTCATGCAAGGGGCTCAGCTTTGACTTTCCCAGGCTAGCTGGAGACTCAGCCCTTGCTGGGCCTTCCCCATGTCAGGTGGGCTTTGCGACTAGCTTCCACCAGCAGAATATGGGTACAAGAGACAGCTTGTTCTGAACTTAGACCTTACAGGATTCAAGCACCCTTTCCCCAGAGCTTCTGACCTTCAACAAGAGAAGAACAGGCCCCAGGGAGCTGCTAGCCCCCTAGCCTGGGCCCAGAAGGAGACCTACAGAGCACGCCTGCAGAACTGTTCTGCCCCATGGTACACGCACACACAACATTACTAGGTAAGGCCAGATTGTTTTGAAACAAATTATATTCCCACCAATGGGGTTTGAGAGTTCAAGCTGATCCACACCCTCACATTGCTTGGTAATGTTGGACTTACACATTTGTGTTGATGTGGTGAGTAATCAAAGAGTATCTAATTTGGGGGGATGGTCCTGTTGTTATCTTTGCCCATTTTCTTAACCATTCATATTGTGAAACATAACATACATACACAAAAAGTGCACAGAGCAAACATATTCAGTTCAACAATTTATCATTAAGTAAGCACCCACGGGACCATGGCCGGCCCCCTAGAAGGCCTTTCATACCCCACTCCCCATCTTTCCTACCCCTCACTGCACCAAAATCTCACCACATTCCTCACTTTTTTGGTAATCACTTCCAGGCTTCCACGTTTATACTTCTACTATTTACATTACATTTTAGTTTCACCTATTTTTCTAACTTGATATTAATGAAATCATATAATATTTTTAGAATTTGTCTTCTTTCATTCAAAATTACGAGATTCATCCATGTTACTGCATATAGGTATAGTTGATTCATGTTCATTGCTGTTAATATTATAACACATGAATACGCTGCCATTTATATATATTGGTTCTCTTGCTGATGGACATTTGGATTGTTGCCAGTTTCTGTCAATTAAGAGTAATGTTGCTATAACATTCTGGATTGTCTCTTGGTACATATGTACGCACATTTCTTTTGGGTATAAAATACCTATTAAATGGAGCTGCTGGGTTCCTGCGGATCTTCAACTTTAGTAGGGAATGCATAACCATTTTCTAAAGTGGTTGTACCAATTTACATACCCACCAGCATTGCACGAGGGTTCCCACTGCTCCACATCCTAGCTTATGCTTGGGAGTTTCAGTCTTTTTAACTTTAGTCAGGAAAGTACTCAAAGAGGCACTTCCCCAAAATGAGGGACTAAGCCAAGAAAAAAACAGAAGAAATGATCTAACACAGGAAAGAGAGGGAATTCTTAGGTAATGGGGAAAGGATGTCTTAGCATAGTAAACACACAGACTACCTATAGGTTGACTAGTCAAGATCGAAGCAGGAGACGGAGGTTCAGTGGAACTGTTTCTCGGAAGAAAATATAACTGACAGAACACCTGATGGGTAGGATCATATTCAGAGATTTTCAATTCTCTTGGGGAGTTTGAGGGTAAATTAGAAACAGAGACATGGGACACTAAACAAACAATAAAATAAAATGATTTTAACTTCAGAATAAAAGATGAATCATCCATAGTACATGGTTTTGTCGAATATGTGGCTTGCAAATATTTCTCACACTCCATAGTTTATCTTTTCATCCTCTTAACAGGGTCATGTGTAGAGCAAAAGTTTTAAATTTTGAGGCAAGTCCAACTTACAAATTTTTGCCCTTTTGGATGTTTTGGATGTTTATCTAAGAACTCTTTGCCTAGCCCTAGATCCTGAAGATTTTTCACTATATTTTTTCTAAAGGTTTTAGAATTTTATTTTTACGTTTAATTTTATGATCCATTTCCCGTAAATTTTTGTATAAGATATGCACTTAGTTTGAGGTTGATTTATTTTATTTTATTTTCCTATTGATGTCCAACTGCTCCAACATTTGTTTAAAAAGCCTATCTTTTCTCCATTGAATTGTTTTGATCTATGTCAAAAATCAGCTGACATATTTGTGTGGTTCTGTTTCTGTGTTCTCTCTTCTGTTCAATGGATCTGTGTCTCTATTGACCAAAAAATCTTGATTACTGTGATGATAAGCCTGGAAATTGAATGGACTGATTCCCCCCATTTTATTCTTCTTTTTCCAAATTATGTATTTGCCTTTCCATATATATTTTAGAATAAGATTGACTATGTCTACCAAAAACATCTTGCTGGGATTTTGATAGGAATTGCATCTAACCTGTATATTAATTTGGGGAGAATCAACATCTTTACTATGTTGAATCTTCTAATTCATGAACACAGTATGTCTCTCCATTTACTTAGATTTGATTTATTTCATCGTTGTTATGGAGTTTTCAGTGTACAAGTCCTGTGTTTTATTAGACTTACATCCATGTATTTTTTGGGTGATTATAATTGGTACTATATTTTTAATTTCACTATCCCTATGCTCATTGCTAATATAGAGAAATACAACTGAATTTTGTATGTTTATCTTGTATCCTACAACCTTACTGAACTCACTTATTAGTTCCAGGAGATTTGTTTTGTTTTGTTTTTAAGATTCCTTCAGATTTTCTACAAAGATACATATGTTATCCACAAATAGGCTTAGTTTTATTTCTTCCTTTCTGATTTATATGCCTTTTATTTTCTTTTCTTCCCTTACTATAAATACTTTGGCTTGACCTGCCAGCACTATAGTCTATGTTGAATAAGAGTGGTGAGAATGAGCATGCTTGCCTTGCTCCTAATCTTAGGGGAAAGCATTCAGTCCTTCACCATTAAGTATGTTAGCTGTAGGTTTTTCATAGATGATATTTTTCAAATCAAGGAAGTTCTCCATGCCTATTTTTCTGAGCTATCTTTTTCAAGTCATGAAAGGGTGTTCAATATTGTCAAATGCTTTTTATGCATCAATTGATATAACCATGTGATTTTTCTTCTTTAGCCTATTAGTATGGTAGATTAAAATGACTGATTTTTGAATATCAAACCTGTCAGTCTTGCATCCCTGAAATAAACTCCTCTTGGTAATGATGTGTAATTCTTTTTATAAATGTTGAGTTCCATTTGCTATTATTTTGTTAAAGATTTTTGCATCTATATTAATGAGATATATTGGTCTGTAGTTTTATTTTTTCTATACTATCTTTGTCTGGTTTTGGTAGCATGATAATACTATTTTCATAAAAATCAACTGGGAGGCTGGGAGGAGTGGCTCATGCCTGTAATCCTAGCACTCTACAAGGTGAGGTGGGGGGACTGCTTGAGGCCAGGAATTCGAGACCAACCTGAGCAAAAGTGAAACCTCGTCTCTACAAAAAATAAAAAAAATTAGCTGGGCATAGTGGCATGCGCCTGTAGTCCCAGCTACTTGGGAGGCTGAGGCAGGAGGATTGCTTCAGCCCAGGAATTTAGGTTGCAGTGAGCTATGATGACACCACTGCACTCTAGCCCAGGTGACAGAATGACATCTATCTCAAAAAAAAACAAAAAAAACAAAAAACACAAAAACCTGGGAAATGTTTGCCTCTTCTATCTTCTGAAAGAGAGTGTGTAGAAATTGTTAATTCTTTAAATGTTTGGTAGACCACCTGGGCCTGGAGATTTTGTTTTTGAAAGTTTTAAAATTATGAATTCAATTTCCTCAATAGTTATAGGGCTATTCAAATTATCTATTTCATGAATTATGACAATTTGTTTTTCAGGAAATCAATCCATTTAATTTAAGTTGTTAAATTTATTTGTGTAGAGCTGTTCATATTAGTCCCTTATTACCTTTTTGATGTCTGCAGGATGTGTAGTATATCCCTATTTCATTCCAGATATTGGCAATTCATATCTTCTAAGGTTTTTTTTCTTGTTATAGTTATGTCAATTTTGTTGATCTTGTCAAAGTACCAGCTCCTTTATTTCATAGATTTTTCTCATTTGTTTTTCTGTTTTCATTTCATTGATTTTTGCTCTTAAATTTATAATTTCCTTCCATCTGCTTGCTTTGAGTTAATTTTGCTTTTCTTTATCTTTAAAACTTTCATTTTTAATTGACAAATAATTGTATACGTTATATATTTATGGGGTACAACATAATGTTTTGATAATGTTCACACCATGGAATGATTCAGTCAAGCTAAGTAACTAATCCATCACCTCACACGTTTATATATATATATTTTTTTACTTCAGCATATTCTGGGGGTACAGATGTTTAGGTTACGTATGTTGCCCTTGGCCCCCCTGCCCCCGCCATGTTTATCTTTTTGTGCGTGTGTGGTGAAAATATTTAAAATCTACTCTTAGCAATTTTGAAATATACAATGCATTATTATTTATCACAGTCACTATTCTGTGCAATAGATCACTAAAGCTTATTCCTCCTGTCTAACTAAAATTTTGTACCCTTTGATCAATATCTTATTTTTGTCTTCAACCATTTCCCCTTGCTGTCATGAACAGGACAGAAGTCTGGCTTTCCTGATATAGTTTGTTCTCCCACATCTCAAAAACATGCAGGGAATTATTTCATGTGATCACATCTCCGGGCTTGCCATTACGACTGAAGTAGCTAACGTCAGTGGCAATACAGTTTCCTCAGTGAAGGATCATCCAGGGAAAAGAGAGGGAGATGGGCTTGGCTGCAAAGCACAGTTTATCACATAAAATAACCCTTCAGTGACCCCAGAGAATAGACATCCAAATAAATCTTTTCCATCAGTTATTTCACTGAGTTTGTGATTAATTCTAAGAAAAATTCTGAAAACCTCCTGATTAGTTCCCTGACCTCAACGTCTGGGTGTGCAAGTGGCTGACAGATTTATTTCAAGAGTGCCCCTCAGTGTTCGGGTCATTGGGAACAACACCGCAGAGCTTTGCAAATGAAGCCATAGTAATTTTTCAAGAATCTCTTTGCAGCACTTACGAGCTAGTCTGCTCCCCTTATTTATGGTCTATCAGCCTGTCTGGGAGTAGAAAGAGCTTATGCAACAAAAAGAGAGGGATGCCCCCGCGATTCTCTTATAGAAGCATAAATGAGATGGGTATGTGACCTTCAGACACTCCCAAAAGGAGGGTGGTGTGGGAAGGCCGAGCCTGCGGGCGGAGCAGGGCAGAGCGCAGCAGAGAGAGGGTGGTGGAGTCTGAGCAGGGAATCCACAGCGGGCAGACCAAGGTGAGCATCCTTGAATGTGACGAGCCCGTTGGGACAAGGAGCAGGCGCAGCGTGGGGGACAGAGTCAGAATGCTCAGAGTCCGGACTGCCATGGAGTGACCCAGGACAAGTTGTGCAACCTCTCTGGGCTTCAGGTTCCTGGGGCCCCAATGAGGATTAGATGAGGTTATGGAAGTAAAAATACAAACACCAATATTGTTATTTGTTGGTGTTATTATTGTTATTATTTTAATTAAAGAATAGGTTTGTAGAAATTGGACCCTAATTTTTTAATTGTGGTAAAATATACATAATATAAAATTTACCATCTTAGCCATTTGTAAGTGTACAGTTCCGTGGCACTAAGCACATTCACGGTGCAACCATCACCGCCACCCATCTCCACAACCCGTCTCCCCAAACTCAAACTGTACTCATTCAGTAATAACTGCCTATTCCCTCTCTCCCCAGCCCCTGGCCACCAGCAGTCTACTTTTTGCCTCTATGAATTTGACTACTCTACGTACTTTACATAAGTGGAATCATACAGGGTTATGGGGTTTGTTCTTTTGTGACTGGCTTATTTCACTTAGCATAATGTCTTCAAGATTCACCTATGTTGTGGCATGTGTCAGA
Organism: Propithecus coquereli; assembly: GCF_000956105.1. Taxonomy (NCBI): domain Eukaryota; kingdom Metazoa; phylum Chordata; class Mammalia; order Primates; family Indriidae; genus Propithecus; species Propithecus coquereli. Next base: position 2,260,073 of record NW_012143190.1, on the reverse strand, counting down.
ATTTCCTTCCTTTCTAAGGCTTAGTAATATTCCATCATATGTACACACCACATTTAGTTGATCCATTCATTTGTAGATGGTCAATTGGGTTGCTTCCACCTCTTAGCTATTGTGAATAATGCTGCTAAGAACATGGATGTGCAAATATCTCTTTGAGTTTCTACGTTCAGTTCTTTCGTGCATATACTCAGAGGTGGAATTGCTAGGTCATACGGTCATTCTATGTTCAATTTTTCAGAAACTGTCATACCATTTTCCACAGCAGTGTACCATTTTACATTCCCACTACAGTGCACAAGGGTTCCAATTTCTCCATGTCCTCACCAACACTTGTTATTTTCTGTTTTTGTTTTTTTAATCATAGCCATTCTAATAGATGTGAGGTGGTATCTCACTGTGGTTTGGATTTGCATTTCCCTAATGATTAGTGATGTTAAGCATGTTTTCATATGCTTGTTGGCCATTTGTATATCTTCTTTGGAGAAATATCTATTCAAGCCCTTCACCCATTTTTTAATTGGGTTGTTTGTCTTCTCGTTGTTGAGGTATAGGAGTTCTTTAGATATTCTGGATATTAATTCCTCATCAGATATATAATTAGTAAATACTTTCTGCCATTCCATAGGTTACCTTTTCACTCTGTTGATTGTGTCCTTTGATGCATAGAGGTAGACCCTATTTTTTGAATTCTTCTAGGAATTCACCACCTTAAAACACATTCTCAAGCCAGGAGCGGTGGCTCACACCTGCAATCCTAGCACTTTGGGATGCCGAGGTCGGGAGGATCGCTTGAGGCCAGCAGCTCAAGACCAGCCTGAGGAACATACTGAGACCCTGTCTCTACACAAAATAGAAAAATTAGCTGGGCATGGTGGCATGTGCCTGTAGTCCCAGCTACTCAGGAGGCTAAGGTGGGAGAGTTGCTTGAGCCCAGGAGTTTGAGGTTGCAGTGAGCTATGATGACACCACTGCACTCCAGCCTGGGTGACAAAGAGAGACCCTGTCTTAAAAAACAAAAACAAACAAAAAAAGACTATCAGTAACCTGTAGATTCCTGCCTAACACTATAATTTTTGGTTTCTTTGTCTCAAAATGAGCCACCTTAAATTTTGCTCCAGAGGTGAGTGTCTCACTTGCCTCACCCAGCCCCAGCCCTGCTTGATCTGAGTGACCCTCTGTCCTGCAGCATCCCTGCTGACGGCGGGAGAGGGCTCCCAAACGCCAGCCCTAATGACTAAGGACTAGACAATTGCCTTAGTTTGAGGTGCTGTGACAAAATACCGTAAACTGGGTGCCTTTTAAATAATAGGCATTAATTTCTCAGTTCTGGAGGCTGGAAAATCCAGGATCAAGGACCCAGCAAATTCACCATATGGTGAGGGCCCACTTCCTGGTCCATAGATGGTTCACTGTGTCCTCACCTGGCAGAATGAGTGAGCAAGCTCTCTGGGGTCTCTTTTACAAGGACACTAATCCCGTTCATGAGGGCTCCACTCTCATGACTTAATCATCTCCCAAAGGCCCCACTTCCTAATACTATCACATTGGGTACTAGGATTTCAACATATGAATTTTCGGGAGACACAAACATTCAGACCAAAGCAATAACCCTCATCCTGGTGAAGCTCAAGACATTGAATAACACTGGAAAGACCCCAGAAAGTCCAGCAATCACGCTACAACACAGACGGACCCTGAAGACATTATGCTAAGTGAAAGAAGCCAGACAAAAAAAGGCCACATACTATGTGACTCCATTCAATGTCTAGAAAAGGAAAATACACGGACACAGAAAGTAGCTCAGTGGTTGTTTGAGGCGGGGGAGATGGGGGAATAAAGAGGTAATACATAAAGGGTACGGGGTTTCTTTTTGAGGTGATCAGCCTGTCCTAAAATTGACTGCAATGACAGCTGCTAAAAACTGTTGAATTGTACACCTTAAATGAGTGAGTTGTATGGCATGTGAATTATATCTCAATAAAGGTGTTTAAAAAAAGAAATTACCATCACAGTGTGATTATTACAGACATTTAGTTTTGAGGGTTTTAATCCCTTCCATGTTCTGCCCAGATGTTTTATATTCACAAGTGTGTCATCAACATAGAAAGTTTCAAACCAATGAAATCCACCTTCACCACCAGTCTCCCCAGTGTGACCGCAAGGTCAGCACAAGAGGCGCTCTCCGGGTTGGATAGAGCGGACCCCTTGCCTGTCCCCTCTGGCTCTTCCTTACTCCAGAGGCACTGGGCACCAGGGCACTTGTTTGTTCCTGCAGAGGCAGTAGGTCCTGTCCCCACCAGGTTTGGGGATGAAGCCAGCCCATTACTGGGGGGGTTACCTGGTCTGCACGGTGGGCTCAGGCATGTGGACTGGTACGTCACTGAAGGATCACCCTAGCCTCCCCACTGGGCTGGAGGATGCAATCGTCACTGGGATTAAATTAGCTTCCCTGCCAAGCCAGTGACACAGCCTGCCACACTGGTACTTCCTGGCCTGCTTCTCCCCTGGGGGCCTACAAATGCCAGAATCTTTGAGAACTCAGACTCACTTTTGTGCCCCCCATAGCAGGGATGGCAAACAGAACACACATCCCACCATTTCCTCCTCTTTTGCTGATGGCAAACTCAGCTTTCACTTTTTCTCCAAAGTCCAGATCCAGCCTCAGAATCCTACTCAACACATGTTCTCCACACTTACTGCCAACAAAGGGAGCTGGCACACAAAGTGAAACCTACTTGCACCTCCACAACCTATAAGTAGTTATGGTCAAAAGTAAAACAAAATAAAATGCTTCTGACCAAATGTATGTGAGGATGTCATAAAATGTGGATGCTTATTATTATAAAAGGGAATTAGCCTATTCCTTAAACATGCATGGTTTGGTGTGTAGAAGGCTCTGTATGCTCTCAAGTCTCTGTCTAGCAGCTGGGGAAGCAAATCTCTCCTCTGGCTCCTGCAGCAAGCCACAGCCAAGGTTTGGGGGAGGCACCAGCATACTACAGATGTCAGACTCCTCGGTAGATGGAACTCGTATACACCCCTGGTGGGAGTGAAAATTAAATACAAACAATTTTGGAAAATAGTTTGGCAGTATCTACAAAAGCTAAACATGTGTACCCTATAACCCAGAAACTTCATTTCCAGGCATAAGCAACAGATGGATGTTCATCAGAAGCAATGCATTGGAATATCCATGCCGGCGCCATCCACAATAGCCTCACACTGGAGATACCCAGCGTCTAGCAAAAGAAGAATGGGAAAACAGACCATGATGGAGTCACACAATGGAAAACAAGAAACTAGAGCTAATCATGATAATAGAAAGAATATAACAAATATGTTGAATGAAAGGAGCAAGAAACAAAAGGGTATATGATTCTATTTATATGAAATTGAAAGCCAGGAAGAAGTCTTCTGTGCTTTGAGAAGTTAGAACATTGGGTGCCCGTGGGGAGGGTGAGTGACTGGGAGAAGGAATTACAGGGTCCTGGGGATGCCAAGGTGTTCTGTTTCTGGCTCTAGGTGCTGGTTCCATGGATTTGTTCACTTCTGAACAGTCACTGAGCACCGTACTTCAGATGTGTGCCCTCTCTCTCGATAGGTCCGAGCTAATGTAGAGGAATCATTTTAAAAATAAATAAATAAATAGCTTGGGGGATAGTCTGTTGCTTAAGATTGAGTGGACTTCAGGGCCTGCCTGGTTTCTCTCACAGAAAGCAGGACACGGCCATGAGGAGACCTTCAAGGAATGGTGGGAAACATAAAAGAAAGCTGCATTTTGATTTTGGTTCTTCGCACGCTGGTTCCTCTACCTGGAATGTGACTGTCTCACCCTGTTGCCATTACCCGAGGGAAAGAAAACAGGGAAGGGATGGGCTGCTGCCAAAACTCAGCCCAAGCATCTTCCTCTGCCTTCCCAAGAGGGACTGAGTATCCCTCCACATGAGTTTCCCTCTCCCTATGTATCTCCCAGTAGTACATGGTCTTCTTGCAGGGCCACTCTACCCACCTATCACCCATCAGAGTGCAGACTGCCCAGAACAAGGGCCTGGCACATGGTGGCTGCTCACAACCGACTCTGAAATGAATGGATGGATGAAGAGTTACGATACTAAAAAGCGGATGCAAAAGCGTCATTTGGCTTAATTCAATTGGATTTTAAAGACCTCAAGAAGGTTTTGTATTAAGTTTTTTATGTTTTTTTTTAAATGATGCTTTCACATCTTCGGGACTTACTAATCCTGGAGAGACTGCCCCTCCCAGGGTGAGTGAATTCCTACAGATAAACAACTTGCCTGCACGCCCACTTTTCACATGCAAAGCAACCAATCCACAGCCCATACCCCAACCAACTCCTTTGTCTAACTCTCACACACTAAGCCAATATTTCCCCTGCTCTGAATCACCCCAGCACCAGGTCCTGGATGACTAGGAACCACTCCTGTAACCCACAGCTCACCAAACTCATTCAAACTAGTCAATCCTAAACTTGCTCAAACATGCCTACCTAGTTTTCCCCACAAAAACACGTAATAAAGGCTCTGGCCGATGCTTTCCCCCAGCTCCCTCTGCCTCCTGAGCCAGCCTGGTGCTTCTCCGTGTGGCCCTGCATGGTGTGGCATAAACCCCCTCACCTTGGGAACTGTGAATAATAAACTCTTCCCTTCAAAGCCGCAGTCCCTGTGTTGGTCATGCTACCACACCTGATTACAACAAATCCCGGGCACCTTTTAAAATAGGCTTGCAACTTAAAGCATGATAAATCCTTCTCTAACCATTGGTTACCCCAATTCATCTCTTTCCTAAGTATATTTTCAATAGATAACTGTGCTTCTAATGTATTAATGAATGTCCTCGAGTGCACTCCACGGGTGTGGACTACGCAGGTATCAAGTGCTCCTCCTGACACCCAGGATACATAGGATCAGATACTGTGATACAAGAGGCTCTTCTCTAAAATATGCAGTTATTCAAATTACTACATAATGATAGGAAGAGGAAAAAATCAAAATATTTCTTTAGTCTTTCACTTAGCAGATTTCTGCATTTTTAGTACTGCTATAAATGAGGGAGGCTTCATCTATCCTATAGTAAAACGACAAAAAATCTGCATCCACTCCACGGTGAAGCTAACAGAGAGTCACGGTGTATTGTGAGGACAGCTGTGATGTGCTGCAGAGTGCACCCGACCCCTCTCAGAGCCCTCCTGCAGGTCTGCGCAGGAAGTACCAGCCAGGGTGGCTGCAGGACAGGCAGCCGGCTCAGGAAGCTCCGCATGATGGGAACGCCAATCATCAGCCACAGTCAGGCGGTTACCCCGAGTCCCTCCCTGGCGCAGGCTGGGGTTCTGGGCAGCCTGGGAGCCGAGGCGGAGTCCACCGATGCCTGCTGGCCTGGGCCATGAGGCTGCTCCACAAGCCCCTCTGCAGCACAGCCCGGCTCCCAGTCCAGTGACCTCAGATCTACGTCTCACTTCACTTTGGAATTCTTTAGTACAAATCTGTTCTAAGAAAATGGGAAATAAAGCTTTGACTGAGTAGAGACGAGAGACAGTAGACCAGCGGAGCTGCACCGTGGGCCAGCAGCCTGGCTGTCAGCCCAACTTCCAGTGGTCGTCTGAAGCTGTGGGCGGCGCAGCCCCGCTGGGGCTCAGGGGTCTGCATCTGTCACTCCAGCACTCCCAGGAGCTCCAGAGGCTCGGCTGCCCCAAGGCTGGCAACCAGTTTTCAGCCAGCACATGTGGAGAAGCCAGGAGCATAAAATTTCCTAGAGGCCTGTTCTTCTGATGCCTTCCACGCTCATTAGAATTTAAATGTCTACCTTTAAACTGACATATTTTTTATCCTTGCTTTGCTTTCATTATGATATTTTAAGCTGTCAAAGAAGCCTGGCCATTAGGACTGATCAATTGTTTCCGAATTTCACTTTTCATGCAATTAAAGCACATTAGCACACAGGCACCTGGTATAGGAAATGCATTCATGTTGCTGATGGAGGCAAAGAGCTGCACCATCCTGTTTTTTCAATTTTTATTTTTTTAGAGACATGGTCTCACTGTCACCCAGGATGGAGTGGATCATAGCTCACTGCAGCCTCCAACTCCTGGGCTCAGGAGGGTAGCGGGCAAAAGACATCGGGGATAGTGGGAAACACACATCTATCTACCTATCTATCTATCTATCTATCTATCTGTCTGTCTTTACCTATATATTTTAAGGGAATTTGAGATTTCTTAAAAATCCCAAATCTGATGAGAATCTAGGGTTTTGTATTGTGTGTGCCTGTGTGTATAAAACATTTAAGGAAAAAGTTATCTAATTCTAGAAAATAGAACTTTTATGATAGCTTTTATTCTATAAATCATACAATTAAGCTGTATAATCTCCCTTGGCTTTCTAGGGAAAAAAAATACCTGCTTTGCATTTCTATCATCAGATATTTCACCTTTATTTTGGTCTTTGTTTCATCATATTCTGTTTGCTAATTCATCCATTGTTCTGTAACAGATGCTCAAATTATTTGTGAGACAGTAAATCTGAGTCCCAGGCTTTTAGTTTCTCATTGCCATCCTGAGGCGTGCGCACAGGAGAGGGGCGGGGAGGATGGAGAATGAGAATAAATCTAAGCAGTGTGGGATGCGGTGCCAACAGGACTCCTGCCAGGGAGGCAGTCGTCAAGTGAGAGCACCAAGCCAGAATCGCAAGTTCTGTCTGAAGGCTTATCTTCACGGGACACGGCAACAATTTCTGCAGTCCTGGGAATTTTTACACCTTTTTATGCAAATGACACTTTCAAGGACAGCCTAGGTTGGTAAGTTAGGAATGTTCGCACAAGCCTCCCTCTTGAACAGGAAAGCAAGACTGCTATTCTTGAGACGCTCTACCGAGATTCCTCCTTGACACAGAGATGCCTCCCGCCCTGCTGCACCTTCATCTCCTTCCGAGACTCTTTTGTTAATTATGTAGACTTGCACTTTCGGGCCCAGCTCTGACATTTCATCAATTAGCACGTAATCCAAGTAGAGCTCCACTTTGCTGGCAGAAAGGGAAAAAGGGCTGAAGAGAACGGTGTCGGTTAGCAGGAAAATAAGAAGCACTTAGTGCTTTTCTTCCACAGAGACCCAAGAAAGACTGTTTGCAGCCCCAGTGTCTGGAATAACAAAAAATAGGAAAGAACCTAAATGAGGTTCTGTAGTCAAATTAACTTGGGAAGTAGTGTTTTAAAAAAATTAAATGGGGCTCTCTCCTGCATGACTTCTCTGTTTTGTTATGTTCTAGTGTGTAGCTGTCACCCTCCAAGAAGAGAAGTGAGCACGCTGAGTTGTCCATGTCCTCCTCTTTCTCCTCCTTATTTTAAAAGAGCATCCACTCCCATCTCCCGTCACTAATGCTCAGGAGAACGTGCTGTGAGCGGTGCAGAGCGAGGCCCTCCCGATGCCCCAGCTGCAGAGGGGCCCCCGCAGGGCCGCAGGCTCCCCCTGCTCAGCCCCACCAGGAATCACTCTACTCACAGACAGATGCCTGCCAGCTGGCACTGTTCCTTCCTAGAACGTAACAGAAATATAAGCCAATAAAGAATAACATTTCTATGAGTTTGAAATTTTGTTCTGGTCTCTAACATAACAGCACGTGATACAGTCCCATGACTTTCAGAGATCTACATGAAAACACTGCTCACAGCAGTTTTGTGTTTCTAGGTAAAACTGAAAACACAAATACAGCACTAGACACCTAGCGGGCCCGTAACAAATCATTATGTGTCGATCAGTTTCAGAGAGGTGAACATATCAAATAAAGAAGCTGGACAGGGTTGCTGATTGGTCACGCATGGGCCAATGGACAGTGATTTTTAAGTTTACTTTCTTCTTTTCTTGGGGGGAAGATCACATAGTGTTTGAGGGTAAAGTTCTCAACTTGATTTCTAGCTTCTCTTGAAAAGTTTTGAGTTCCAGGCTCACCGGGCCTTGGGTGGGAGCTGCTTCCTCGAGACAAGGCTTCCGGGCTGGCATGAGTTGTGCCTGGTTTGGCCTCGGCGGCCCCTGGGGCTCCATTTCCTCCTCTCTGTGAAGTGAGGTGCCTGCTCCCTCAGCTTTCCATCCTCCATATGGGGACACCTCTCTCACCGTCACTTCTGTCCTGTGAGTTTGTTCCTTTTGTAATCCTGTACAGACATGCTAGGGGTGGTCGGAGGAGGCAGACACAAACGTACGGGCTGAATCAGCTACGTGTAACTGGATGTCAGTTGAGCCACTAATATCCCCTAGAAATGAGCTGTGCATCTAAGAAACAGTTCCAATCATTATTTTTCCCTCCACAGATCGCACTTCATGCAGACATTAAATACAACGTGGGCCCAGCAGGCCTGGCTGCAGTGGTGTCCTTACCAGGGGGAGGGGACGCAGAGATCACCAGAGAGGCCTGACCTGGAGCCCTGGGCCTCTGGTCCCTCCCCAGCCCCTGCAGCCAGTGGGGGGGTCTCATCTCTGCACCCCACAGATGTCCGGGCAGAGGGCAGGCAGGCGCTCTCTGGAGAGGGTGCAGCGGACGCGGACTGAGAAGCCCTAAAGAGGAGTAAGGAAAGGCTCGAAGTTTGCCCACCCCAGCTCCCTCCCTGCTCTGTCCCCGAGCCATATACTCAGATGACAGGAGGACTCCAGCCCACGAGAAAAACACCTGCGCACATTGACATTTGGGGGGCTCCCAGGGAAAGCTAGAAGACAACATCTGAGCCCACATCACTGGGATGGACGATGGTGAACCTTCAAGTTCTTCTTACGTTTCAGTGAGCAGCCAGGCAGAGAGAAGCAGGCAGTGGATGTCTTCCACCTGCCACTGACCTGGGTCTAGCCACAGGGATGACAAAAACATCATGTAACAGGTGGCTGGAGCTCTGGAGACACAGTGAAAAGGCTCACAAAGTGGCCCAGCCATGAAATCGCAGACACAAAACCACCAGAGGGCAGCACGTTGCTCTGGCCCCTGGCAGGTGCATGGTCCAGCGGAGAGGAGTGGCGTCAAGGCTGGACTACCTGGTGAGGGAGGCCAGGGAGCCCGGCACGCAGCCAGGGCTGACGCTGCGAGTTCTGGGCATCACGGGCCCTGCACTGCCCCCCACCCACAGGGTCCTGCTACGAGACCTCTTTTCTGTTTTCCAAACTCTTGAAGTTAGCCTCAAGGCTTTGTCCCTGGCCACATCAGCTGAGGCCTGATGATGAGGAAGTGGAAGGGCCAGGTGCACAGATAAGCCACTGCGCCACACCTCCCTGCTCCTTTCCTCACAGCACTTCCTGTTGCCTGAAATGTCTCCTAAGGTGCTTTTCTGCAACGGATCTCTCAGCGCCCGAACTGCACACAAGGAGGGAGCAAAGCCAGGACTTGTCTGTCTCGTCACTGATGTGTCCCTCGTACTTGGAACACACCAGACATGGGGCTCTCCCTCTGTAAAAATGTATTAATCCAATGAATCTAAGAATAAATGAATGCACATAGGAGATAGATAAACATTTATATGGAATCACTGCTGGCTTACTTTAAACATACCAATTTGTATTTTGCTGGGAATGTTTTCTTTACTAGGAAACTTCAGGGTTTGGAATCAACTTTAAATTGCTGCCTTTGCAGTGAAATCTCTTTATCTATGATAACGGTGAATGCACATGAAGAATTAAAACAGTTATGTTCCTAACAAAGGGAATAATTCCTTGTCATCTTGACAAAGTACATATAGCAGTCAAATGCTAAATTTCTCATGAAGCCAGGAGAGACCCATGATTAGTACAATAAAAGCCACACCTTTGGGCAACAATGAAAACTGCGATGGAGGCAACAGCAGACAGGACTTCGGAGCCAGCAGTGTCCAACAGCCCCAGCCTGAGGCTGTGTCCTCGCCATTTATTATTCATCACGATGAAGCTAAATCAGAGTTGCCCTGGTTACTGTGGGGCTCTTCGGAGGGATGTAGCCACATAATTGGCGTTGGCTTGGTTACTGATGCTTTCAATTCCGAGATTAGAGTGCTGGTAATAAATGTGGCTGAAAGTCTCAAGAAGAAATCCTAACAGGCTTTGGGGGAAGAATGTGATAGCCACAAAAGTAAGATCCTCTTCCCAAATATACCACTGAGTGTCTTAGCCTGTGCTTCGGAAAGACCCAGAGACAATAAATAAAACAACAGGCACATGAAAATAATAGGCTCATGACTTTAAAAAATGATTCAAATCCCAACTAGATAACAAATATGCAAAAAATGCAAAAACTGCCAAATAATTACATCCTCAAACATCACCAGTCTCAGACAGCTGTGGAGGTGCAGCCTTGAGGCCACATGTAGCCCTCCAGATCCCAAGTGCAGCCCCTTAACTGAATCTAAACTTCATAGAACAAATGCCTTTATTAAGAGGATTTGGACTCAGTTAAAAGGCCACACTCAAGGATCCAGAAGTCCACATGTAGCCCAGAGGCTGCAGGTTCACCACCCCTGGATGGTTCCTATAGTCTTTACACCATTATGGAACATTAAAAAAAATAAATGAGGCTTCTCAGTTTTCCAAAAGCACAAAAGTAATGATTGGTCCTGTTTACAGGCTTTGATATTTTATTTTATTTATTTATTTATTTATTTATTTGAGATAGAGTCTTGCTCTGTCACCCAGGCTAGAGTGCCATGGCATTAGCCTAGCTCACAGCAACCTCAAACTCCTAGGCTCAAGTGATCCTCTTGCCTCAGCTTCCTGAGTAGCTGGGACTACAGGCATGCACCATCACACCTGGCTAATTTTTCTATTTTTATTAGATACAGGGTCTCACTCTTGCTCACACTGGTCTCAAACTCCTGACTTCAAGCAATCCTCCTACGCTGGCCTCCCAGAGTGCTAGGATTACAGGCATGAGCCACTGCTCCCAGTCTGTGATATTTTATATACTCCCTCTTTTTCTCTTTCTTGCTGTAAGATATTTGTGTGGTTATCACACATTGTCTTTTCATCTTACTCTTCCTTAACATGATAGCTCTGGCTACACCTGAGCTTTTCTTTGCTATTATGAGGAAAGTCTCTAAGCCTGTGAAAATTAAACACACTTCTAAATAATCCATGGATCAAAGAGAAAGTCTCAAAGAAAATTTTTTAAAAATTGAGAGAACTGAATGAAACAAAAACACAGCATGTCAAAATATGTGGAATGCAGCTAAAGCAATACCGAGAGGGAAATTGATAGCATTAGATGCTTACATAAGTATAATAACAAGGAAAGGCCTCAAATCAATAACCTAATTTCTACCTCAGGAAACTATATAAAGAAGAGAAAAATCAACCCAAAGCAAGCAAAAGAAAAGAAATCATAAAGATTCATGAAGAAACCAATGAAATGGAAAACAGAAAAACAACTGAGATGAAAAATGTAAAAAAACAAACAAACAAACAAAAAAACTGGTACTTCAATAAGATCAACAAAATTGACAATACTCTAGCAAGAAAAAAGACAGAAGACACAAATTGCCAATATCTGGAATGAAACAGGGATATTACTACAGACTCTGCAGATATCAAAAGGGTAATAAGGGAATAATATGAATAACTCTACACAAGTAAGTTTCATAACTTAGATGAAATGTATCAATTCCTTGAAAAACATAAACTACCATAATCCATGTAATATGTAATATGAAACAGATAATTTGAATAGCCCTGTAACTATTAAGGAAATTGAATTCATAATTTTAAAACTTCCAAAAACAAAATCTTCAGGCCTAGATAGTTTCACTGGAGAATTCTACCAAATCCAGAAAGAATAATTATCATCAATTCTACACAATCTCTTCCAGAAACAAGGATGGAAATTTTCTCGACACATTTTATGAAGCTAGTATTATCCTGATACCAAAACCAGATGGGACGGCACGGGACGGGAAGGGCAAACCAGTATCTCTTGTGAACTCAGATGCAAAATACCCGCAGCGAAGTATGTGCAAACCAAATCCAAAATGCATAACAATGACTATACACCATGATCGAGTGATTTATTCTAGGTATGTAAAACCGGTTAGCATTTGAGTATCCATCAGTACCACCATACCAACAAGTGAAAGAGGAAAAGATTCCATGATCATATCAACCGATGAGGAAAAAGCCTTTGACAAAATGAAATGTGTTTTGCTCATTTCCTAACTGGCGTCTTTTTTACTATTGAATTCTGAAGGTTTTTTATATATTTTAGATAATAGTCCTTTGGCAGATATGAGGCTCACAAATATTTTCTCCCAGTCTGTAGCTTGACTTTTCAAACTCCTCAGGTGGACTTTCAGGGAACAGACGTTTTTAATTTTGATAAGGTCCAATTTCTCAACTTTTTCCTTTTATAGACGGTGATCTTGGTGTCAAGCCTAAGAACTCTTTGCCTAACTCTAGATCCTAATGATTTTTCTCCTGTTTTTTTTCTAAAAGTTTTATAGTTTTACATTTTATATTTAAGTCTTATTAAGTCAATTTTTGTATAAGGTATGAGGTTTATGTTGAGGTTCATTATTTTACCCATGATTGTCTGATAAGCACATGAAAAGATGCTTGGAATCATTAGTGACCAGAGAAATGCAAATTAAAAGCATAATTAGATACTACTTTTTCACCTATTAGAATAGCCAGGATCAAAAAGTCAGATAACGAATGTTGGCAAAGATGTGGAGAAATTGGAATCCTAGTGTATTGCTGGTGGGAATGTAAAATGGTTCAGACACTCTGGAAAATAGTCTGGTAGTTCCTCAAATGATCAAACTATAGATACCAAGTGAACTAGCAATTCTATTCCGAGGTATATACCCAAAAGAAATGAAAACACATGTCCACACAAAAACTTGTACATAAATGTTTATAGCAACATTGTTCATAATAGCCCAAAGGTGGGAACAACCCCAGTGCCCATGGATGGATGAATTGATAAACAAAATGTGGTATATCCACACCATGGAATATTATTCAGACATGAAAAGGAATGAAGTACTGATACACACTACTGTATGTATGAACCTTGAAAACATTATGCTAAGTGAAAGAAGCCATCACAAAAGACCACATAGTATAGAATTCCATCCATATGAAAGTTGAGACTAGGGGAATTTATAAAGACAGAAAGTAGAGTAGTGGTAGCCTTGGCTGGGGCAAGGGAAGGACAACGACAGCTAAAGCAACAGGCTTTCCTTCTGAGGTAAAATCGACTATGATGACGTTTGCATATATCCGTGAAGATGCTACAAACCATTGAATTGTACACTCTAAATCGGAGGGTTGTGTGGTATGTGACTTATATCTCAATAAAGAGATATATAATGTTTTGTTTTAAAAATATCTGATAATTTAATAAGCCACCATCCCAAGCCAGTACAAGGCTGTTCCAGCGCACCCCTACTTCAGATCCTTATGCCACACAAAGGGAGGAAATAGTCTTCCCAACAAAATCATAATCCCTTCCACATCTCTTAGGCAGATTTGAAAAAAAGGTTATGGTAGAAATTATAAAAACCAAGCACATCATGCTTTCTTCTCTTGCTACCAAATGCTTGGGGGTTTTTTTCTTTTGTTTTATTTTGTTCTTTTTGATCACTTGTTCCCCTGGGTTGCATGAAAAGTCCTTTGCTAATTACCTTTAGGAAAAGGGGCTACACTCCAGCCTTCGCCTACCAGAAATCACACATCACACTGGACGCATACACCAGGGAGAGGCTGCGATCAAGCTGACCAACTAGAAACATGAAGAGACAAGAAGGAAAAAGGCAGCAATCTGCTTTCCATCAAAAGCCTTGGCCAGGTGTCAGATCTCCCGGGGCCACCCCTCTTTTGTTCTGGGGGACACAGGTACGTACCAGGAAGTCTGGGCAGAGACTAGAGACACATCTGATTAGTGTGCAGATCACAGGCACAGCCGGGTCTGGGACAGCCAGGCTTTCAAGGATGCACAGCTGACAGGGACATATCACACTGTTCCTGCAGTGTGGCGAATCCAATTAAAAAGGAGTTAGGGTCAGAAAAACACTGGTATAGTCATGGGTAAGCACAACCGAAGTCGTGTTATTGTTTACTTGCCAGGAAAAATACTTTTCCCACTTACACGCTTGATGTGGCCAGAAAGGAAGAGCCCACATTCCTTACAAAACTGCACACTAGATTCACATCTCTTTGCTGCCACATGTAACTTTTGGTTTAGGTTCTTTAAAATTCTTCTCTATACCAGAGTTTCTCCCATGTATTCACAGATTGACTCTGACCAAAGGTAAACAAGATATACTCTTTACCTCCACTACGGTGCTTCTCATGTCCTCCTCTTTTAATTATTAGTATAATTCTAACGTTAAAGTCCTTTGTGCTAAGTCTGAACGCATCCCCCACAAAGCATGCGTTGTAAACGTAATCCCCAGGGCAGACAGTGTTGCAAGGTGGGGCCTAATGGAGGTGCTCGGGTCATGAGGACTCCACCCTCGCAAATGGATTAATACTGATTATGACAGGGCTTGAAGCTACAAGTTTGACCTCTTGCTCCCTCTAAGCCCCCTCTGGCCCTCTGCCTTCTGCCATGGGATGATACAGCAAAAAAGGCCCCTCGCCAGATGCTGGCCCCTCGATCTTGGATTTCCCGGCCTCTAGAACCATAAGAAGTAAATTTCTGTTCCTTGTGAATTGCCTGGTCTGTGGTAGTCTGTTATAGCAGCATACAACAGTCTAAGACAGACTATAAAAGCAAAGTGTAATGATTTGCCAGTGGCTAACAGCACAGGTTGGAATCCAATGCCAGCACCTGCTGTTAATAGCTGCATGACTCTGGAAGAGTTACCTAATGCCCAAGGTCTCAGATTCCCTACCTGTAAATTGGGGATAAAATAGTGCCTGTCTCCTAGTCATAGCTGTCAGGAGTAAATGAACAACTGCATATAACATGCTCAGAGCAGTGCCTTGAACACAGCAAGTGCTCCATAAAGTTGGCGACCATCACCGTCATCCTCACAATCACACAGCAGTTAGTATTAGTTTTGCATAAAAATATTAAAGCGCGCATTTCAAACTTATGTCTGAACATACACTAAAATGGCTTAAATATATACCTTTTATGTAATTTTCCACCTAAATTTCTAGTTTCTGTGACAATACCAAGTAGGAAAAATATTTTAATTCATTCCATACTACAGTGATGGAGATTTTGTTTTTCTTACAATAAAATTAGTACCTGACTATATACAAATTTAGCAAAAAGGACAAGAATGTGTGTTCACCGAGGTCACGTCTGTGATAACAAAACAGTAGAGATAGTCTAATCACTTCTCAGCATGGGTAAAGTACACTCTGCTGCCTTTAAAAGAACAAGGAACCCTCTAGATATACTTACACAGTAAGGTCTAAAATAGACCATTGAGTAGGAAAAACATCACAGACAAATGCACATAGGATAAACTTATTCGCCGAAAAATACACTGTATCTTTGGGTAGCTATGTGTAGACATACATGTACATGAATATAATATGTGCACACAAAAGACCTATATACATTATAAAGCAATTGTCTGTGTGGTAGGAAGTGGTAGGCAGAGAGAGAGCAAGAGAAACTTTCAATTTTATTTCAATATATGTACTGCTTGCATCTTTTACAATGAGTATTAATATTTTATTTCATATTTAAAAAGTAAAAAAGTTAGAAAGGGAAAACAGTGTCTTTTCATTTAAAACAAAATACTTACAGACCCATGTAATGCATTATATTATATTGAATTGCATTTGAGAAGCACTGTCCGGCTTTCATTTACAAAAACCATAAGAAAACTATGACAGTAAGCCCAAAACTTCTGCAGAGTGAATTGAAAGAATTAGGTCATTAAAAATCAGATTTTTACACAAATTTCTGATGCCATCATATTTTAATGTATACTTCTAAAGCCTCATATTAAACAAAACATGATGAGTCATTTTAAAGAGCATTTGAAAATTAATAATGCTTTTAGATAATTAAGTGAAACAACATGTTTACTTAAAATCCCAAAATGGTTTTTTAATTTCCTAAGGGGGCTCTTGGGAAAGGAACAGTTGAGATACACTCACTGATTCGCTCACACACGCTCCCTGCCAGGACTGGCACCAGGCCCTGGATCTGTGACAAGGCACAGCACAGATGTGGCCTTCTCCCCATGCTGCTTTGCCGTGTAGGGAATGATGGGGAAATGCCAGTACTTGGAGGAAGAGACAGAATGCTGACAGAGAGAGTAACAGAGGTGGGGAGGCTCTCGGATAGGATGCTGAGGGAAGGCCCTTCCACGGACGTGCCACCAGCTCTGGAATCGGGAGGAACAGGAGGAGCCACCTATAGACTGGCTGGGAGGAAGAACAGCCACTGCAGCAGCCAGCCTAGGTAAGAAAGATCCTGGAATCCCGGCGTGGCTGGCAAAACAGGAGGGGCCAGGTCAAAGCAGGGACCTGGAGGCCACAGCGAGGATGCTACGCAGCGCTGCGTGTGCAGTGGGAACAATTAAGTTTGTACTTTAAGAAGCTCTCCCCACGGATACACACAGATTCACAAATATCTGAAGACATTTTGATCCCAACAAACTGAGAATATATATTTCGTTGTTTTTAACAAAAGCCCACAAAACACATCCCAAAACTATGGCTATACAAAGTTACAGAAAACTTCAGTGAACTGTAAAAAGTAGAAATTAGAGGCCATATGTTCTCATGCAATGCAATTAGAAACTAACAGTAAAAGGATGGCATAAAAACAAACAGTCTAGCCACCTAAAAAGCTAAGAACATCAATTTAAATAATGCGTAGGTTAATGAGAAAAGCAAAAATGAAAATTACAAACTGTTCAGAATTAATTCAATGAGAGCACTGTGCATCAGTAGTATCCACAGGAAAACCTACACAATGTTATTACTGTTACTCAACTATAAAAGGAGGAAAGCAAACAAAATATGTCTTAAGAAAGTAGAAAAGATTAATAAAATAAAGGCATAGTCAAACGAAATCTCACAAAAGAGTAATCTTGTTGAATAAAACTAAAAGCTGGTTCTTTGGGGGAAAGAACTTTACGATAAAATTTAAGTCAATGGAAAGAAAACAAAATTTAACATTACAAGTAAGAGACGACATAAAAATTACTTAAAGGACTTTAAAAATTATAATAGCTTTATTGAGATATAATTCACATACTATATACAATCCACTGATTTAAAGTGTACAGTTCAGGGTGGGTGTGGTGGCTCATGCCCGTAATCCCAGCACTCTGGGAGGCTGAGGTGGGAGTATCGCTTGAGGCCAGGAGTTCGAGACCAGCCTGGCAACATAGCAAGACCCTTGTCTATACAAAAAATTTAAAAGTTAGCTGGGCATGATGTATGCACCTGTAGTTCTACCTAATTGGAAAGCTGAGGTAGGAGGATCACTTGAGCCTAGGAGTTCAAGGCTGCAATGAGCTATGAACAGGCCACTACACTCTAGCCTGGAGACAGAGTAGACTCTAAAAATAAATAAATAATAAAGTGTACAGTTCATTGGTTTTTACTATATTCATAGAGTTGTACAACTATAATAAATATTAGGACATTTTCATAACCCCAAAAAGAAAGCCCATCCACTTTCCCCAAACTCCCCATTTCCTCCCAAGGCCCCCTCCCTAGCCAACCATTAATCTACTTTCTATCTCTAAAGATTTGCTAAAAGGTTTATTTTTAATTTATAAAAGAACATTATCTGTAGCTTTTTTTGTCTTGATTTTTTCCATTAGAGAACAAATCAGAACAAGGCCTGTAGCTTTATAACAATAACTTATAAAAACCAGATAAAATAGATGTTACAAAGATGGGTGTTAACAAAAACTACCCAAGAAAACACAAATGACATAATGACCATAGGAAAAATGTTAAAAGCAGTCAGATTGACTTCCCGAAATTCAAAAAACTCAGATAATTCCTAGGTTATTTCTAGGTTATTTAAACTGCTTCAGAGCATAGGTCAAACCAAATGCTTCCACTTTCTTTCTGTAAAGTAAGCATAATTCTGATGTGCAAACTGGACATCTCATTTATGAATTTAGATGCAAAACTCCTAAATAATATATTAGCAAAGTGAACGCCGCCTCCTGTATACCTTAAAAATACCAGGACTGATACAGTGTGGATGTTTGACTCCTCCAAATCTCATGTTGAAATTTGATCCCCAGTGTTGAATGTGGAGCCTGGTGGGAGGTGTTTGGGTCATGGGGGCGGATCCCTCACGAATGGCTTGGTGCCCTCCCCGCTACAATGAATGAATTTTTGCTTTATGAGTTCACACAAGACCTGGTTGTTTAAAAGAGCTGGCAACCCCTCCCTTTGCTCCTTCTCTCGGCACATGACACGCCTGTTCCCCCTTCGCCTTCCGCCTTGATTGGAAGCTCTCTGCAGCCCTCACCAGGAGCAGATGCTGGCACCGTGCTTCTTGTACAGCCTGCAGAACCGTGAGCTGAATAAACCTCTCTTCTTTATAAATTACCCAGCCTCAGGTATTTTCTTTATAGCAACACAAACAGACTAACACAAAGACCAAGGAGGGCCTATTTCCATAACACAAAAGTGACTCAGCATTAGGATATCTATTAATGTAAATCACTACATTAATAAACTAAATGAGGAAAGGTGTATGATCATCTCCACAGATGTTAAAAAGATGAGGATAAAATTTACAAGAATATTGATTAAAAAAAAAATCTTAGAAGGCCAGGATGGAAGGAAATGCCTTAAGTTAATAACGGCATCTCTCAGATGCTAACAGCAAACATTACCCTAGATGGTAACCATTAGGAGTAACCCTGTGCGAGTCAGGAATAAAACAAGGGTATCGAGAAAACACCATTATTAGTCAACCTTTTCCCCCTATAAATCCTCAATATGAGCAAAGGAGAAGTAACACTGGGCCTGGGCTGATGCATGTTTGCCTGGAAAAACAACCTAAAAGTTCTGTCTTCTCACATCATCACTTCCTTTTCTTGGACACTACAGTGTCGAGGTGGATGAGGAAGGCTGCGTTGGCCCCGTGTGTGAGCAGGAGCATGCCTGCATCGGGGAGGCAGGTGGTGGCCTGCAGGCCATAGGCTCACTCCGTGATGACAAGTGTTTTAAAAACAACTGTTGGAAAACTGTGCTGCGGTTTCTCGCTGAGTCTCCTCTTGAGAGCAGTACAGACCCCACATGGGTGATGGTGCACATGAAGCTTCGGGGCCTCCCAGTGATGTGAAGACGCGGTCCCTGCTGTGTTTCCTGTCCTGTGTCCTTCTGTGAAGCTCAGCAAACGGTGACATTTGCTAACAGAAACCCTCTCTCGGCATCGTGTTTGGCAGTGGATCATTAAGAGCTTCTAATTAAATTCCAGAACAAGAAGTGGAGCACGAAACACCATTATCTAATGTTATTTTAACAGTTTTAGCCAAAGCAGCTAGACAGAACACCAAAACGAGATGGAAATCAGAAGATATTACAATTATTTCTTCTGACGAAGTATGGGATCAAAGATTCAAGTGTACATTCAACTGTATAAAAAAATTACTAGAAGTCTTACATACTACTCCTAGCCTCTTCATTATAAAATGATAATTAAAATATATACACACCAAAGCAACAAAATATTTAAAATATCTAGTACTAAACTTGAAATATGGAAGGTTAACATATATATTTTAAAAAACAATAAAAGTGTAATGATATTTATAACAAGAAAAATTCCAGATCTATAAAATATATAAATATTAAAAATTGAAACTCTAAAATACTAAGGGGAAAGTAGGGAAATTATTTATAATATTGGAGTGGGAAAAGCTTTTCTAGGTAAAACACATAACCCAGAAACCATACAGGTAAAAATGTGTAAAGGCATAAAACCAATTTGAGTGCATAAAATATTTACACAGAAAGAATGCCATTAAAAAAGTCAAAAGATGAATAACAAACTGAAAAAATATATATTTACAACACACATAACAATGGCCAGTTTCTTTAACATAAGGAAATGTATGTGTTTGTATATGTATATAAATTACAAAAGGTAACATAACATTAAAATAGGCAACAAACATGAACTGGCAGTCAACAAGGAATATGAGTAACTTATAAACAAATGTAAAGATGCTTGACTTCAATTTTAATTAAAGAAATGAAAATTATAAAATAAAGCCTTACATTTTTTTCAGATTGGCAAATACAAAAAAATTTCTGACAACACACAAAAGTTTATAATCAGGCACCATCATATATTGTTGGCAAAAATGTATAACGGTGCCTTGTTTTTGGAGAGCAATTTAGAAACAATATTCTAAATTTAAAGTGCGTTCATATGCATCGACTACAAGGACACTCTTAGTAATTTCCTCCAGGTCTGTTTGCATTCCCGTCTTGTTCACTACCAGACCCTAGTACTTAGGCCAGTCCCACAAGCAGCAGCAAAGCCACTCAGTATCTGTTGAGTAATGAATGTACACAAAGGGTAATATTCTTTGTCATGTTCACTTTAGCAAAAGATTAGAAACCTCTCTAACCTATCCTTCATTAAGGGGTGGTTAAATAAATTATCACACATCCACCCATCCATTGGAATTCTCTGCTGCTCTCTATTTAACAGCCAAGAAGATCTCCAAGTACTGATGTGGAAATGTCACCAAGCTACACGGTTGACTGACAAAAGCCCTGTGACAGTGTGTACAATTGACCCCTATGTGTACAAAAATGATAAATACACAAAAATATGCATAGACAATGACTGGGAAGGTACCAAAAATAAAAAAAAAAACCTATTAAAAGTGGTTCCTTCTGTTAGGAGTCTGGAATAAAATATTTACTTTTGTTTATATGTCCTTTTTATGCAGAGAACACTAGTTAATTTTAAATTATGGAGAGGAAACAGAGATAAACGCTGCACACACATATGGAGATGTACTAGGTATTGTAAAATAAAACAAAAACTGGAGTGAAGAAGTTGGAAAACATTTGGATAAACCAAAGCAAATACTATGTTCTTGAATGGAAGGTGTCCATTTTCCCTCAAGGTAAGCTATAAATTTAATACGATTCCGATTCAAATCTCAAACCCATACCTTATAAGTCTTAAAAAAAAAAATCAAAGCTCATCTAGAAGACTAAACATTTAAGACTATGCTAGAGTATTTTTAAGAAGTAGATTAAAAACTCTGGGGTGGGGCTGGGAATAGAACATGTTCTACCAGTTTTAAAAATAGATTTTAAAGTCAAGATAATTAAAGTGGTATTGCTCTGGAATATGAATAAACAGACACAGGGATGGGATGGGATAAAAGGGTATAAGAAGAAGAACATACTCATATTCTGGAAATAGAGTAACTTTTATAAAAGGCAGTATGTCAATATTTATCAAATGCTCTAAAGATATGGACTCTTTATGATTATGCAAGTCCAGTTTTAGGAACTATAAACAGAATTTGTATAAGAATGATGGCCACCTTCCTAATTGTAAAAAGCAGAGATTTGGTTAAATAAATAATGCTCTATTCATACATATACAGCAGCTACTACAAATAAAGTTGGAGAAAAATATTTAAAAACATGGAACAATGTTTGAGATCAATTAAAAATAAATCACAGAGCAGCATGAGGAGTATAGCACATCTAAATATACTAAATATATATACATATATACACCTGCACACGCATGTAGACATTATGCACAGAAAGGACTGGAAGGGCATAATTAACTGGGTGGTAGGATTATGGAGTGTGTTTTGGTTTTCAAATTTCTATAGTAAATGTATAATTTTTATAACAGGAAAGGAGTATACTTTTTATACCATCTAAGCAAAGAGATGTGTGTACATCTGTGGGCATATGATGTTCTTTTCATTTATTTGTGGTGGCAGTCTTCGAAGGCAGTAAGAAATAGAAAAAACCAAATCTACCTTTCCTATGCTTTCATGCAGCATGTGATGTGGGGAGAAGGGGTCTGAGAATAAGACCCAGAGGCCTCAGCCCTTCAAGAATGGGCACTACGCGTGGGCTTTCCTTTTGGTCTGGACCTCTAGGCATTGTTGCTTCACCTTGCCCCAATCACTCTGTCTCCTCCATACAGGGCCCTGTATTGGAAAATGGGGGTGTGAGAAAAAAAACGGCCAATCCCTTGTGGGTTGCCAGATTTTACCATATTCATGGCACCTAGTATTTAGGAATAAAGAGGCTGACCAAGTTACGGATACAAGATGGGAAGTCTTTCTGATGGAGACAGGGATACAGGTTGTGCTAATTCTTGGTAACCATGGAGAGGACTACGCCATACTGAGGATACTTCTGTGCACGCCAGATGGGGATGAGATCTGATCGATGTTCTCTAGGCCATATTCAATGGAAAATAACAAGATTAAGCTCTGAAAATTACTTTTTGTAACTCAGTAGGTGCTTCAGCATTGAAACTGTGCCAACTTACAAAGTCCTGCTGGCCTTTGTAGATAAGAATGCAGGGAACAGGGGGCTTCCCCACAGCTGCCCGTGAATTCAAACAATGTGGCCCGAAGACAAGTAGGGATGGCCCCGCTGCAGAAAAACTTCTAGTGATTCAGTACTGAACTCTTAGAATGACAGTCACAGGCAGAGCAAGCAGATGGAAGCTATGGAGGCACATGGCTCTGAAAGGTAGCCTGGTGTTGTCTCCAAGATATAGAAACAAATGCCAATGTCCCCACATCCAAGAGTCACCGTCCTGTCAGGAGTCTAAGTATATCCGTACCTGAATGCAACCACACCCACTTCAATTTCTGTCCCAGCCAGATATATGTACTACAGTACCATGAGCTAAGTTATCTTAAAATAATAGTTCTATCCAACAAACCATTTATTGATCCTCTACAATGTACACAGCAGCATACTATCTACAATTTTTCTAGATCCAAAATAAAATTCTTTTTAATTGAAAAATGAAAACTATATTGTTTTGATGCACTCATTTTCAAGCTTATATGTATATTAGCATTTGAACTTGCTAAATTGATTTTTAAAAATTCAATGCAAATAAGAAGCAATGCAATAAATGCTAAATTTAATAGTAACTAAATACATCCATTCTAAAATAACACTACACGGTGATCCTTAAAAATACACTATTACTAACTGATTTACAAGTAGAACAAGTTTTAATTGAATGAACTTCTAGAACGAATCAATGTAACCTAAATTCCTTAAACATCTAGAAAACATCACAATTAACTGAAAGTTCACATAGAGCCCAAGAATACAATAAAATTAATTTTTAAATTGCTCTCGTGCAAAATCAAAGCCTATGACCTTTATGAAAAGGTTTGCATTTCATTACTCACCAACTGGCAGCCTTCTAGGGAGTTGACTAGCTGAGCATTCTGACAAGAGAGGATTGAACCAGCCAAATTCAGCATCACACACACTGCAGAAAGCAGCATAAAAAAGGTTATCTGGAAACAAACCAAATAAAAAATTGATTATTCACTTGGAGAGGCTCAAGGGAAAATTGACTTAGCTTTACCACAGCTTTCAGTCGATCAAATAATTACACAGATAACACATATATGTGTTTTAAAGCAAAGTGTTAGGTTATTTCTCAAAATTCCAAATACATATTATCCTCAGTAAAATCTGTAAAAAGCCATAGCAAGCTACCATGATTTTCTTTGAAATCTATTATGATAAAATATTTAAGAAGCTAAGCTTAAAACAATCACGCATTTGTATACTCAACAGTAACAAGTTATAAATTATTAAAGAAAATCAAGTGAAAGAAGTATACTTATTAAAATGTCTTTATTTCTTTTAATTTTTATTACAGAAAATTCCATACACATGTAAAACCAGAGACAGCAGGATAATGAAGCTCATGTACCCACCACCCAACCTCAGTAATTAATCCACCCATGGCCAACTGTGTTTCATTTACAGACCCTCCCATCCTCAGTATTTTGCAGCAAATATCAGACATCATATAATTTTAACCTGAAATATTTCAGTGTATTTTCTAAAGTAATTAAGATACTCTCTGAAAACATAACCAAAATACTGTCATCACATCTATTATAATTAAAAATTCATTAATATCATCAAATATTCAGAGTTCACATTTCTCCAATTGTTTCAATTCTTTTCACACTTTGAATCAGGCCACATAGGATACAAAGAAATGCCACAGAGCACCACTGGATAGCTCTTGGTCTATGCCATGGGTTTCTCCCCCACGGTTTTGTTTTTCCTTGAAATCTGCTGAAGAAACCAGTTCATTTGTCCTATAGAGTTTCCTATAGCCTAAACTTTCTGATTATAGCCTTCTGTCATTTAATGTTTCTCCAGCCTCTGTGTTTCTTGTAATTTGGTAGTTAGATCCAGAGGTTTGACTAAATTCAGACTAATAACAGGCAATTATTGTCTCTTTTTGTGATTTTAGCAACCATTTTTGAGATTGCTTAGATTTATTAATTTATTAGTTTCCAAAATAGTGCTAGTCTAACTCCATCATTTTCTTTGTTTTTTGTTTGTTTGTTTGTTTTGAGACAGAGTCATGCTCTGTCGCTCAGGCTATAGTGCAGTAGCGTCATCACAGCTCATCGCAACCTCAAACTCCTGGGCTCAAGGGATCCTCCTGCCTCAGCCTCCTGAGTAGCTGGGACTACAGGCACACAGCACCCACCACACCCAGCTAATTTTTCTATTTTTTGTAGAGATGGGGTCTGGCTCTTGCTCAGGCTGGTCTTGAACTCCTGGCCTCAAGAGATCTCCTGCCTCAGCCTCCCAGGGTGCTAGGATTACAGGTGCGCATTTTCTTTGTTTATTAATAGGAATACATTTATAGACAGAGACTTTCCCTCAACTGTTTTGCTACCCTGAGGTGTAGTCCGTATAGGAAAAGCATATATTTGACTCTTTCTGTTCATTTTCCAGAGTTTAAGATAGTAAGTTGATATGGCACTAGATTTGCAAAATAAACTCGAGGCCTATGTGGTTATCTAATGCTCTTGCTACACCTGTGTAAAAATAATCTGCCCAAATCTAATAAAATGAGACCTTTTTGTGATTGAGAGTAATCTCTAATATGTTCAAGAAGGGGGAGACTGTCAGGAAAACTTGTTAAAGACTTAGAAATGAACAACAAAAAAATTACTGCATATCTGCATATCCTCGATTTGTGCCTTTCATTGTCTTTATGCTTTTTTTTGTTAAATTTTGAGACAGGGTCTTGCTCTGTCACCCACACTAGAGTGCAGTGGTGGGGTCATAGCTCACTGCAGCCCCAAACTGCTAGGTTCAAGTGATCCTCCTGCTTCATCTTCCTGAGTAGTTTGGACTACAGGTGCATGCCACCACACTCGACTAATTTTTTTTTTTAATTTTTACCATAGAGATGGGCGATGTTGCCCAGGCTGGCCTGGAATGCCTGGCCTCATGAGATTCTCCAACCTTGGCCTTGGCCCCCCAAAGCGCTGGGATTACAGGCATGAGCTACCCCCATACTACCTCTTTATGCCATTTTAAAATTCTGCAAGTTGTAGAAAACTGATAGTAGTTCAAATGATTCTTGACAATACAAATGTAAATGAATTTTGTCCAGTGGAATGTAATTGATTATTGCCCCATGGATATTGATCACTTTTACATCTATTTGTAAATTTATTTCAGCATTCTTTATTGCCTATATGTGTGAAGTGTTTCAATTTTCCTTTAAACTGCTTATAACATCTTACTGGTTCCCTCATTAAATCATGAGTTAAATATAATCTTTGATATATGTTTATTTTTAAAAAGTTGGTTCCCTAGCATCCTCTAAAATTCAGTAATGAGGTACAGTTTTGTTTGTTTGGGGGAGGGAGTGTGAGTCATTATGAACCACAGACTTAAAACACATTTGATGTTTCAATTAACTAGCAGCATTAGCCAGAGAGTCTACTCAAGTTGATGCCTGGGTGCTCGAAACACAACTCTAGTAGACTTTGATAGCTTTTTTGCTTTCTGGTATGACAAGAGGCTCCAGGATCTTCTTACACATTTTCTGCCCAAGAAATCGGCCATTTCTCTAGTAAGTGTAGGTTCCTTTCAATGAGAATTATATTTAGATGCCACATTTTTGTGCTAGAGATGTTCTTTGCTATTTGGAGGATCATTGTTTTCAATTTTTTAGTCATTAAACATATCGCAAGTGCATAATGATATTTCTGATTTAAATTCAAAACTACCAGGTTTTTAACTTAACCACATCAGTTTTACATCTGTATCTCCTTTCAGCCATGCCAAAAACTTTATTTCTCCATATAATTATCTGTTGGATTTAATTCCACAATACACACACAATAGTCTCAAAATAACAATGCCAATATAACTACCAAAAACATGACTACTGAAAACAGTTTGGCTGGGTGTGGTGGCTCAGCTCCTTTGGGAGGCCAACAAGGGAGGATCGCTTGAGGCCAGGAGTTTGAGACCAGCCTGGGCAACAAAATGAGATCGCGTCTCCACAGAGTAGAGTCGCAGGGCATGGTGGGATGTACCTGTAGTCCCAGCTACTCGGGAGGATCGCTACAGCCCAGGAGTTCAAGGTTATAGTGAGCTATGATTACCTCACTGCACTCTAGTGTTGGACACTTCAATAATCTACTTTACAATAACAGAAAAAAATCTAAGTAGAATATACATAAGGTAAAAAGGACCTGAACACTGTATCTAATACATATACACAGAATATTCCAACAACTTCAGCAGAATACATTCTTGTTGGCCGGGCACAAGCACAATGGCTCATGCCTGTAATCCTAGCACTCTGGGAGGCCGAGGTGGGAGGATGCTTGAGCTCAGGAGTTCAAGACCAACCTGAGCAAAAGTGAGACCCTGTCTCTAAAAATAAAGTAATAATAATAATAAAAAAATACATTCTTGTCAAGTGCAAATGGATCATTACCCAGGATATACCATGGACCATATGTTGGGACATAATTTTCCAGAAATTTTAAAGGATTAAAATTATACAAAGTAACTTCCCTGATGAAGGTGAATTAATACAAAATGGACTGGAAATCAAAAAGACAAGGAAAACTAGAAATAGACTAAATACATGGAAATAAAGAAAACACTCCTACACAACAAATGGGTAGAAGAAGAAGTTACTAAGGAAATCAGGAAAAACTTTTAGACAAATGAAAATCATAATACAACACCAAAACTTACAGGATCCAGCAAAAGCAATGCACAGAGGGAAATGTTCAGCTGTAAATGCCTACATTAAGGAAGGAAGATCTCAAGTCAAGAATCTAACTTTACAATATAACGAACTAAAGAAGTAACAGTAAATGAAAACTAAAGCCAGAAGAAGGACAAAAATAACAGAGGCTAGAACATAGATAATTGAAATATAGAGTAAAAAATAACAGAGATAATTAATAAAACCCAAAGTTGGTTATTTGAAAATATTAACAAAACTGACAAATCTTTGGCTAGACTAAGCAAAAAAGGGGAGAAGACACAAATAAATAAAATCTGAAATGAAAGTAAGGACATAAATATTGACCTTACAGAAATGAAGAGGATTCTAAGAGAATGTTTTGAAAAATTGTACACAAACAAATTAGATGATCTAGAGATAAAATGGGTAAATTCTAACAAATGGCAAAGATTCCCTCTTCGACCAAATTCTAGCCAGGTTCCACTGATCCCTCTTCTCAACCAGGCCTTGACTTTGGCCTATAAAAACTTGATTAAAATATTAACATGGTTTCTAACAGCTCAAGGCCACATCCCTAGATGACCCCAGCTCCTCTTAAAGTGCCTGCCTGAGAAAACTCAAGGCTGCCAAAGACTTCAGTTTGTTCTGGCAAACACCAGAAGAGACATCCCGTGTTCCAGCCTCTGTGGGAGGGTAGGAGCCTAACTTTGATAAGCACCAGTTAACAAACCCAGATGGGTTTCACGTGGAACAGTCCTGCTTCCCACTTTTTATAGTATTTCACTTCTCGGACTCTACTAACCGCCGCCCCACTCATTCTCCCTCCTACTTCCTCATTCTTCCTTTAAAATGCCCCGTCACCTCTCTACAAATCTAAGTTGAGTTCAGTTCACGCTGGACTATTTTCCCTATTATAACAGTATATTTCTGATTAAAATCTGTCCTTACCACTTTAACTGGCATCCAGCTTTATTTCTGATAGAAACACACAAGTTAACAAAAGTGACTCAAGAAGAAACTCTCAATACCTCTCTAACAAGGAA
The DNA here is from genome assembly GCF_000956105.1 of Propithecus coquereli. Classification (NCBI taxonomy): domain Eukaryota; kingdom Metazoa; phylum Chordata; class Mammalia; order Primates; family Indriidae; genus Propithecus; species Propithecus coquereli. Next base: position 2,231,845 of record NW_012143190.1, on the reverse strand, counting down.
AGAGATTGAATGGAATCAAAATCCTCCCAACAAAGAAAAGTCCAGGCCTATCTAGGGTCACTGGTGAATTCTCCTAAACATTTAAAGAATTAACACCAGTCCTACTCAAACTATCTCAAAAAATGGAAAGGGGAGGGAACTGTTCCTAACTCATTCTACGAGGCCATCATTACCCTGATATCAAAGCCAAAGACACTACAAGAAAAGTAAACAATAGACCAGTATCACTCATGAATGTACACAGAAAATATTCAATAAATTTCCAAGATAGAAATCATACAAAGTACCTACTCTGACCAAAATCAGATGATGCTAGACATCAATAACAAAGAAAACTGGAAGGAAACAAAAGGAAACTGCATCATACATCAAGACCAAGTGGAATCTACTCCAAGCATGCAGGAAAGTCAATCAAAGCAATACACACATGAATACAATGAAGGGGGGAGAAAGCACATGATCATCTCAACAAAGAAAAATCATTTGACTTAATTCGAGAATTCTTATCTTTCAGAGATACATGCCAAATTATTGACAGATGGACTTATGTAATTAATGGGATTTGCTTCTAAGCCATCTGGACTAGGTGAGAGATACAAAGTAATCTGGACTAGGTGGGGATACAGATGAAACAAGATTATTCAGGTGCTGAAACTCCTTACATCATCTTTCTACCTTTACACGTTTGGAATTTTCTAAAATAAAAATTTTAAAAAGTAAAGAGATGGAGAGACGTATCAATGAGATACTTATTTTAAAAAGAAGGGAGGCAGCTGGTTGACTTTAAGACAAAAACATTACTAGGGATAAAGAGGATCTAAAAGAAACAATTCACCAGGAAGATGTGATAATGCTAAACCTGTTTAGTTTTTACAAATATAGCCTGAAAATACATAAAGTAAAAAATAACAAGAAGAATTTTACAAAATCATCATAGAGTTTTACTATTGTTCAAAATTTGATTTATTACTCAGGAAAAATAGAATATGTAATATTTGAACAACACAATTAACAAGCTTTAGGTAATGAACATACTGTAAACATATTGAAAGCACATAAAGTTCACTTACTTTTAAAGGACACTTGGAACATATAAAAAATTGCCCACATATTACATCAAAGAGTATATGTTAACATTTTTTTAAAAAATTGATTTTATATGATCTATTTTATCTCACTCAAAGCAATTTTTTTAATAAAAATCAAATACCAACAACAAAAAAGAATAGTTCAAAAATCCAAATATTTGAAAATTTAAAAAGATCACTCATTTGCAATTGTGGATCAACAACAAATCAAAACAGATATTAAGAAGTATTTAGAATTGAACATAAAAATGCCACACATTAGAAATTGTGGAATGAGTAAAATTGTAAATAGAAATATATTGCCTTAAATCAATTAGCAATGAAAATCAATTGACTAAATATCCACTCAAGAAATAAGAAGAACCACTGAATAACCCAAGGAAAGTAAAAAGAAAGAAAATAGAAAGTAAATTAAATCAAAAAAGGAAACAATAAAGACTAATACAATAAAAGTTTCTTGAAAATACTAAAATAAATAAATAAAGTTCCTGGCATGATTGGCTTTACAAACAAACAAACAAAAGAGTGAAGGCAAAAATAATTCTGAGTACAAATAATAAGACTGAGAGTCTTTATAGGTAAAGACGTATAATAATTATTTTTAAATCATAGGAGAATACTAAGAAACATGCTAACAAATGAGAAAATAGATGAAAACACTTTCTAGAAAATATAACTGACCAAAACTAATTTCAAAAGAATAGAAAACCTGAACATACTTTTAATGAGACAAAATCAGTAGTTAAATATCTACCCACAGAAAACATCAGGCCCTCAGGCTTTCACAGGTGGATTCTTCCAACCTTCAAAACATTTAATTCTCCTATAATATGGCAAAAGGAAAGTTTCCCAATGCATTTGTGAAACTGGAATGCTTTTTATTTCCCTAACAATTTAATGCAATAGCCATTAAATGGGACAGCACAAATTACAAATCCTGGGGTGAGACACACGTGATGGGGGAGACCAAGGGCCCCAGAGTGAGGTGCTGGAGCCCTAGCATTCTGAGGAGGCTGTCTGCACAGCCAGGGAGTCATGTGGGGCATCAGAGCCCCTGTGGTAGTCTAAGGACATCCGCCAGGGAGGATGTCAGGTAGGATAGCAGATCGGGAGTTGAGGGGACTGATCAAATAAGTAAATATGGTAAAGATAATAGGGGCTGTTTCTCACTGTTGGAGAAGACATCTAAAAATACATAGAGGGAGGAAACCAAAATAAACACTGGTGTTCTACTGTAAATGGAAATATTGATATAATCTTAGTCTTTAATATCGTAGATCTACGGCGGACAGGTACCGGTCTGTGGCCAGTTAGGGACCGGGCTGCACAGTTCCGCAGCCCCACCCACATCCATCCTGGAAAAATTGTCTTGCATGAAACTTAGGAATTGCCGCCCCTGGGGCGCACAGCAGGAGCTGAGCAGTGAGCGAGGGAAGCTTCATCTGTATTTAGAGCTACCACTCTCTGTCGCTTGCATCACCACCTGAGACCTGTCTCCGTGAAACCTGTCCACGGTGCCAAAAAGGTTGGGGACCCTGCTCTAAAGAACTCTAGTTCCTTTTTGATGGAGAATGGAATTTAGAAACAACATTTCTAGGTTTGCTTATTCTACTGGAAGTATCATTGTGGCCCCAGGGGTTGGGTACCACAGCTTTAGAGAAATGATCAATTCCAGGTCTGGGCCAGGGAGAGTTCAAGGTAAAGCTGAATGACCTTTTTGTTCCGTAAAGTAAAGAAGTGCTCAAAAAATTATGGGGGCATGTTAAAGACACAAAAGCCAGCTTTAAAGGGCCAAATCAGGGACAATTTGATTATCAAAATATATAATGATAATAAAAGATTATGACTCATGGGTCTTTACTAAGTCTCCAAGTATCTCCATGGAAGTTATTCATTTATTATAAAGGAGAAAAGTTGACAGTGGAGAGATATGGCAAAAAAAACCACTCTTAACCAAAGTGATCAAAGTTATAAAATAACAAGACAAATTAAAATTTTGTGCTACCTGATAGGATCTAAGAAGAATAACAGCAATGCTCTGTGATATTACTGCCAAAGAAGCATAATTCAAATTTCATCATGAAGAAACAGCAGACAAACCCCAGCTGAAAGATGTTTTACAAAAAAAAAAAAACCAAAACAGGCCTGTATTCTCCAAGAGTTAAGATTATGAGGGTCAAGGAAACACTAACTGTCTGCAGCCCAAGAGGGGACGCTAAAGAAACATGATAACTAAATGAACCCAAATAGTTCAGGGAACAAAACTCTTTGCACTGTGCTTTCAACTTTTATGTAAGTTTGAGATTATTTCTAAATAAATAAATTAGGATAACCTCAAAGCCAAATAATGGCAATATAATACAGGAAAATTACAGACTAACCCCGCCTTAGGTCAAAAGATACAAAAATTATAAATTTTGAGCTACACATATGTATTTTTAAAAAATTCATCAATAGAAACATTTGTCCCAGAAATGCAAGAATGGTTAGACATCAGAAAAATCACTGTTATTTATAGCAAACTATACCCCCAAATGCCAAATTTACAGTTAAAAAAATTAACCATATTAGCAGATGAATAAAGAACATATGACAAACTCAATTTTTCTAAACGTCTCTAAGCTAGCTAGAAATAAGAGGAAAGAGGAAAGTTAAATAACTCGATAAAAGGCGTTTATGGAGAAAAAACTAATAACAAACCACAACTGATGGCAAAACTTTAAAAATTATTCCTTTTAAGATAAAGAATAAGGAATCAAACATCGAGGCCTTCTTGTCAATAACATATTGAATTTCCAGCCAATGCAAAAAATACAAAACTAAAACAAAAGGTGTAAGAATTGGAAAAGAAGAAGAAAAACTGGTATTATGATGCTATAGAATTATAATAGTATATGGTATTGGCAAATGGATAGCAAATAAACCGATTCAGTCCTAGCCATGTATTTATATATGAGACACTGCTATATAACAGAGAGGGTATTATAAATCAGTTGGGAAAGAATAAACTATGAAAAAATTGGTGCTAGGCTATCCATATAGGAAAAATAACATCACATCATGCACAAAAACAGATCAAAATCATAAATATGAAGATCAAAACTTTGAACACAGAAAAAAATTGGAAAATATCTTAACAGTACTAGAATTAGAATTTTTTAAAGCACTGTACAAAAAACACAGCCCTTAAAACACTGATGATTGTGAGATATTGAAATCAAGTCATCTGAATGAACAAAAGTAAGTGAAAATGTGGAAAATGAAAATATGGAGGAAAGTATTTGCACTAGATTACCATATACAGTAGATTAATATGCAGAACATATAAAGAATGGAAAAGGTCTAACAGATATGAAGCCTGATGTTAAAAAGTAAGGGAGTGGGAGCAAAAGACAGGAAAATACTTAACATCACAACTAGTAACCAAAAGGTGCAAGTTAACATCATAATAAATTATTACCACCTACCCACCAGAATGGCTGAAAAATGTGAGCACCAATATGCACAACTTTTTTTCAGTAGTTGGTTTGCTCTATTATTCAAGTTTCTGATTTTTTTTCTTTAAATTAAATTTGATGTTTCCACTTTGATTTTTTTAATGCAAAAGAAAAAAATAAGATACTAAAAAGGCCAAGTGTCCACAAGGGGTGGTGATGGGAGAATTAGCCAAAAAAAAGCAACCAAACAGAAAACCAAACTACATTAAATGTTGGGGGAAGTGTAACGACACAAGCTCAAGAGCAATTTGGCAGGAGCCCCTGATTGCTCTGTTTGTTTCTGGCTGGAGGAACTCTCACACATGTGCCTAAGGAAGCACTGTACACTGCCTGCAAATAGGAAAGAATTGGAAAGAACTCAACTGTCTAGCCATTGGGTGTTAGGATGGAAAGCCTGGTAGATGCTGACAGCATAGGAGGAGAAAGATTTCTCACACTGAGATTAACACATATCAAAGTAAAAAAAGTTTATTTTATCCTTTAGAAGCACAGAGAGAATGAGAGAGAGAAAGGGGCAGGGGAAGAGAGCAGGGAGACAGCATGGGCGCCCAAAGAAAGAGAAGAGAGATGCCAGTAGCAAGGCCACATGGGGACAAAGAGAAAAATATTAATCTTGTGGCGTAATTAGCAGGTAGCTGTGAGATCTTTGTTTCTTCTATTGCTGGAGACTTGGTTATCTCTAAGATGTAGTCAGGCTTATCACAGGGAATGCTGATTGTGCCCCTGAAATATAGCTTTGGGCAGGAAAGGGAAGGCCTGGAGTTTACCCCTCAGCTGTTAGTCCAGGAGCTTCTCAGGAGCTCCTTGAAGCTATAGAAACAGATTCCAAAAACTTAGAGCTGGTGAATGTAAAGAGAAATATTTACATTTCCTTTGTGACCACAGAGTTCCCGCAGGGTGCCTGCTAGCTAGGGAGAGAAACGCAAAAGAGCAAGGAGGGCTCAAGATTGACCTTGGGCTGTTGTTAGAAGATTGTAGGATTGGATATTTTCCTGTTATTTCAACAATTTCCCATCATTAGGAAATAGTTAAACTAAGGCCCATGGAAGCACAATCAAAATGAATAAATCACATTTGCATGTATCTACATGGCTAAATCTGAAAAACATAATGGTGATTGAAAACAGCAAGTTGCAAAAGGATACCATATAATCCCACCTATATCAATAGTGAGACAAGTGTAGGAGGATGTTTGCCTCAGCTATAGCTGGCAATGGGTGCTGGGTAATAGTTTTCACCAAACGGGTAAAAATTCACGTATTAGAGCACAAAAGGAGAGAGCAGTCAGTGAGGTAACGGGACCAGTAGGTAGGAGATAACATACACATGGAAATAAAATGCAGCCCATGAAAATAATGCTTTTAAGCCATTTCTCTAAGGCCAACTATAGTCCACTGAGGAAATAAATGCAAATTCCATATCTGTGGCCTCAGGGCCACATGTGGCCTTCTGGATCCTTGCCTTTTGACTGAATCCAAATTTTACAGAACAAATCCTTTTAGGAAAGGGATTTGTTCTGTGAAGTTTGGTTTGGTCCAGCGACTGCACTTGGGATTTGGAAAGCCACATGTGGCCTTGAGGCCACAGGTTCTCCACCCTTTTACTTACTGAATAAAATATGTGTTGAACCTCTACAAACAGCATTTGCTACATGTCATGCAGGACTACACAAGACTATGAACGCTTTTCTTCTGGCTCATTTAATCCATAAAACAACTATGATATAGTTACTATTTTCCCCATTTTACAAATAAAGTAATTGAGATTCAGAGAGCTTAAAACCTACCCCTAAATCACCATGCTGACAAGTTCACATGAGCCATATTCAAATTCAGTTTGTCTGGCAACCTCAAAACCCATACTCTTTTCACTATGTTACAATGCTCTCTCAAAGCTCTTCTATCTAACTTTCCTACTCTTAGGTGGGCTGAACTCACCATATACCACATTTTCTCATAAAACTACACAATGGAGTCAAACTAGAAGAATATAGTCATAACTTATGAACCAGTAATTGTTCTTCTAGGAATGATTTACAACAAGAAAATTAAATTTAAAAAAAGTAGCATCTCCAGACAAAGGAGAATAAAACACAAACTTAAAAAAATTTTAAGGAACAAAGTTAACAACTGAAATCCTCCACACCAAGGACTATGCCAAGAACTTCACATAAACTGCCATATCCAATTATCATACTGGCATACAAAATATAGGCACCATCAGCCCACTTTACAGGTCAGGAAATGTCTGTATACAAGCTAAGGGACCTACCTAAATTCCTATACAAGTTATAGTGGAGCTAGGATCTGAACCCAGGCAGTTTGATTTCCAGACATATATATATTTCCGTCCACTTGATTGGAAGGAATCCTCTTGTGTGTTTTATGTATAGATAGGCACACACACACACAGGTAAAACAACTTTTACAAAACATTTACATGAATAATCTGTGGGAAAACTTTTTTTAAAGAGGCTGCTTTTAAGTCATGAAATTTTCTCATAAAGCACAATTTAAAACATAATGCTTAACTGCTTCAAAAATATGGTATTTATGACAATTATAGTAGTAAAAAGAAAAAAATGAAAAAACTAATTGGAACTAAGTGGTCAGCAACAGAGCTGAATAATTATGAATATTAAAAATTGTTATTTGGAGAAAATACATTACGTTAATTACTTGGAACCATGCATAATGCTTACACAGGAAATATAGAAAAATAAAATAGTTAAGGTAATAAAGATATAGACAATTACATTTTTATTCTTAATTTTATGAAGACTTTTATTTTTCTTTACAAACTAGGGTAGTTAAGAAACCAGGTAGTAGCTACTCTGCTTTTATATTCTTGGCACCAAAACATTTACTTATGTGTTCCTTCTTACATAAACGGTTCCAGATCACAGTAGTTTTCCAATTCATTTACTAAGCTAGCAAATTTTTATACCGCAAAAAAGTAAAAATAAATGCTTCTCTGTCTGTAAATGAAAACTTGGAACCGAATAACAATACAATATTAAAAGAACAAAGCTTTGCACACACATCTTAAAGCTACACACATTTAAGCCCTAGACAAATATGCTCCCTAGGTCCCCCTTCCCATATACGTAGAGCATTGTGCTTTTGGGTCTCAGACCCTTGTCCCAGGAGTTCCTCTGAATCCTTTTCAGATCTCAAGAGGATGGGGCTGGGCCACTAGCCTCAGGTCTGGCCCGCTTCTCCTCATCTGCCAAAGCCTCACAGTACTGCGCCGGCCAGTCCTTGGGGTCTTGATTATGGACTTTGGCCACGAATTTAAGAACTTTCATTTTGCTCGTTTCCAGGTTGGTTCGGGGGCCCCACTGGAATTCGTAGTCTACAGGATCAGTGTGGGGTATCCGCCGGTACTCCAGATAACGCTGTCGCACAAAGTCTTCAGTAATGAGTTTCTTTGGGTCCCCAAATACTAAATGCTTCTTGGTGGGGTACACCCCTAACCGCCGCAGAAAGTCCCAGACTTCAGTCTCTTTGATGGTGTTGCCCTTCATAAAGATGAGCCCTAAAACAATCATCAGAAGGCCAGTGGTGGGCGTACCTTGATCACCTCTCACCTCGGCATCCTCCTCCACGGGTTCCAGGGTGTTGATCAGGATGTAGGTGTTGCTCTTGGGTTCAAGCTCCACCAGCTTGTACCCAAAGACGTACTGGAGGCGCTCGGAAGCCAGTTTGAGAAGGTCCAGGAAGATGTCCTTGTAGTCTCCAATGACGTGCTTCAGTATGTCGGTCCGCTTGATCGGAATCTTCTTCTGGTCCTTAATCAGCAAGAACTGCACCAGCTCGGCCACCTTCAGCTCCAGCTGCTTCTGGGTCCTGGGCCCCACTGTGGGGGCGGCCCGGGCCTGGCGGGCGCCCTGAGGCGAGGTGCCCATGGCCTCCTGCGAGCCGCCCGGCCCGCGGGACGTGCTCGGGGCCTCGTCGGCGACGCCGCCTCTGGAAGCTCGGGTGTCTCCGTCGCAGCTCCTGTCTCTGCCCCTCTCGTCCTGGGCGCTAGAGCGGCCCCGGCTCCTCGGTTTTTGCAACATGTCACCGGACGCAGGTACCGGCGCGGGCGCTCGCCGTAACGGCGCGGCAGCGGCTGGGATTGCGAGTCGCCGCGAGCTACGTCTGCGCGGCCCTGGGCGGGGCTGCAGGGGGCGCGCGGTGCGACGCCAGAGACTGCGCGTTGCGTCACAAAGGCCGCGCGATGCGTCACAAAAGCTGCGCGATGCGTAAAGGGGGCTGCGAGTTGCGCCTGCGCGGCAGCCATGCATATGGAAACGGAGATTTCTGTGCAGTCCTACGGGTCCGAGCAACGGCTTTTAAATTATAATTGTGTTCATACCAAACCATACCAAACAGAGAACAAGAACCAAGACTCCTAAACAAGTGTGCGGCTAAATTCAGGACCACACAGGCAAGTTTTACCGACAGTATTAAGAGTTCTTAAATAGAGTCTATTGGTAAATGGAGGGACCTCAAAGGCTGAATGTGTGAGAAAAATAAGGTGAAGAGGAAGGTGAGACCGTGGAAGGTAAAGCAAAAACATTAATTTCTACATAAAACACAGAAGGACATAAAAGACCCAGAGGATTCTTCGTTTCGTCCCTCCCCTCGCGCAAGTTCATATCCTCCTAACTACTGGTTAGGTTCTCCAAAGTCCCTTGGAGCCTGTTAAAAACGAATGTTTTGATAAAGGCAGGCTTTCCTTGCAATCAAGACTTATTCCTTCTCAGTATTTCCGAATTTATATTCCCTGCGTTAAACTCCATGAGCTAGACAACTACGAACAAACCATCACTCAAAGCAAGTGTCTAAAATGTTTTAGCTTTATCAAATGAGTTGATCTTTTGGAAAACATGCTCATGGAAACTGCCTTGTGCTCACAACCGCAGTTTTAGCACAAATGGGTAAGAGGAATGCTACAAAGAAATGTGCTCTCTCAGGAGACTACCATTTAATTTTGGGCATCACTGATCAAGAATTGCAATAATGTGGATCTCTTAAATTTCTTAATTCTTAATAGATTAGCTTTAGGGCTCAATAAGAAAGAAAGAACACAGGGGTATTATCCCTCATAATCTGTGATGTGTGCAGTGTGTATATATATTTTAATTGTGCAACTCTAATAGCCAAAATGAATCATTTCATTAACTCAAACCATCAGCAATCTGCTGCCATTACGTCTACAAATCTTAGCAAATGTGTTTCTTCACTATTTATTGATTTGCATAGAAGACACTGAATTTCCCTCTTTTTAAAGCTACACAGCAAGTGGATAAACTCTTCAAAGAACCAAATCAAAGTGAGTTCCTCTTTAATGCAAATATATTCAAAGGAAAGCCGTTCAGAACACATTATTTGAAAGCATCAAACACAACCTTATTAAAATTTCCTTAAATGTTAGTAGCATAACATTTTTGTTTGTAATTCAGTATAAAAATGCAATCTGATAATGGCACTGGAACTGTAATACTAAGTGTAAAATCAGATTCCATGTTGTGATGCTAGTATGCAAAAATCTGGTATGCTATGAGTAATAACTTTCTGTTCCACAGAAGATCCAATTATATCCTCAAGCATCATTCTTAATGACAGAGGACTACTAAGAAAAACAAATATATTATCAAGGCATTCATGAGAAAATTCATCTGCTTTGGTTTCCTTGCATATTAAAATTTGGACGTAAGTTCAGAGAAGCCTCCTGCAATCTAGAATCTGCAAAAGGTCCCTCCAGAAGGATCAGTTATACCTTGACCTAAAAAACTTAAGCAACCAAGAGATAAGGGAAAAATGGAAAATAAGGTGAAAGCTGTTGTCAACAATTGGGCTGGTTTTTCAATGTTTTTTTCTTGCTAAGGTATACAAAGTTACCAAGCAGCCCCACTAGTCAGGCTATCCCAGTACCTGTATGAAAATCAGCACCCTTACCCAGATAGCAGATTGTCATTACTCAAAATAGATGAGAAAAAATACCAGTTTTAAGTCTCGGAACACCTCTCTACACTCTGTCCAGAGGAATGCAGGCGAAATTGACACTGGAAGCCTTGGATGTCTGGAGAGAAACTGTGATAACAACACTACCACTAATAACAATAACTATAAACAACAGCAGCTAATGATTATCTGGTAGTCCTCCCCTTATCTGCGGTTTTGCTTTCCATGGTATCAGTTACCTGCCACACTGAAAAAATACTAAGGTATTTTGAGAGTGAGACCGCACTCACCTAATTTTTATTACAGCATATTGTTATAATTGTTCAATTTTATTAGTTGTTGTTAATCTCTTCTGTGCCTAATTTATAAATTAATCTTCATCACAGGTATGTATGTACAGGAAAAAACAGTATATATAGGGTTTGGTACCATCCACAGTTTCAGGCATTCATTGAGGGTCTTGGAACATATTCCCTGCAAATAATGGGGGACTACTGTATAAAGGTAACTGTGGGTCAGACCTTATTCCAAGTGGTTTACAGGTATTACTTCATTTAATCCCCACAACAAGCCTATGAGGCATATCAATTTTTTATGTTTCTCTTCTCAAAAATGAAGAAACAGGCACAGAGATCATTAAATGTTTTGAGATCCCACAGCAAGTTAAGTGGTAGATCTGTGATCTAAACTCGGGCAATTTGCTTCCAGAGACCGTGCTCTTAACTGTATGCTAGCTAAGAGCAAAACACAGACATGGTGTCCTTGAAAAAGTAAGGGCTTTGGAATCAGAGGGACTGAGATTAGAAACCTGTATGACACTGGGAAAGCTACTGACATTCCCAAGTTTCAGTTTCCAAGTCAACAAAATGAGAGTTCTAATCCTGGCTTCAAGGGATTAAGTGAGATTGGTTTGCCAAGTACCTAGCACAGAGCCTGGCAGGCCAGCTGGTAACAATTTGCTTCTTTCCAGAGGGTTTCTGTTAACGAAAATATTTGAGAACTGTGCAGAGTTGTGTGTAGTATAGGGGAGGCAAAATTTTACCCTCCAAGGGTCCTGGCTGGACCTGAGAATTAAATTGACATAAAATAGATTAACAGGAGGAAAGCATACAAATTTAAGTTCTGTGTGACATAGGAACCCTCAACGGGAAATGAAGGCCCAAAGATGTGGCAAAACCTACATGCTTTTGTATTTCCTTGAATGAAGAGAGGTAATTACGGGAAAAGAAACTAAATTATGTGGGGACGCTAGAGGAAGATTATTTTTACTATGTTGTTTGTATAGAATTTTCTTGGCTATGACTCTCCATCGAGTAATATTTCTTTTCTCCTGGTACATTGAAGACATCTTTCTTTCAATGGGAGTTTTTATCTCCTGTTTTTTAGAAAGAAAAGAGGAAATTAGAATTCCCTTATTGCATCTGCAATTTTTCAACTGTCTTTAGCTCAAATTAATCCATATGCCAAAGTGGCATATTTTGGGCAGCATATTCTGCCATCTTTCAGTAGAATGATGAGAAAAATTTTGACTGCAGTGAAACACACGTACACATAAAAATCAGGAAAAGGTCTGGAAAGAAATAACAATATCAATGTGCTATTAAAGTTCTTTCTTTCTTCTTTTTAGAGACAGGGTCTCTATCCCCCAGGCTGGAGTGCAGTGGCATGATCATAGCTCACTGTAACCTCAAACTTCTGGCCTCAGTCAATCCTCCCACCTCAGCGTCTCAAAATGCTAGGATTACAGGCATGAGCCACTGTGCTCAGCCAGTTATTTTATTTTATAAATAAAATTCAATTCTTATTTTCTTGCTTGAGAGATAAAAATGTATTCTCAATGAAGTTTAACTTCACAGTGACACCATGCCATTGCAGTTACACACTATCAAATGTTCAGTAAATTCAGTGTGATCTGAATATGGCATTTGTGACTTTCTGTTCAGGCAGTGATATAACAAAGACAATGATTAAAAAAGAAAAACATTTTCAAACACTTTATGTTGAAGACCTTCATGCTTTTTATTACTATGCCCAAGAGGGGACAAATTCTTTGAGGCAAAAACTAAACTAAGATTTCAAGTGCATTGAACAAGGAAATGCCTACTACCCTTTGCTCTTTAGATGTCTGTAAGTAATTAAATGCTTTATTTCATCTCCTTAGTAGCAAAATGCCTGCCAAGAAACACTAATCATTTTTATTATCTACTAGATTCTCTTCATTCACTGGTATTTCTTGTAAAACCAGAAAAAGCCTTTAATATTCTGACAGCAACACAGTCCTGAAAGCAGGTGAGGACTTTTTGGGAAGAAAGGCTATGGTCAAAGCATGCAGCCACCAAATATGAGCAGTGGAAGAAAGTGGAACAGCGTGCAGCACGTTAGCAGGGGAGTTTGGGGGCACATACTATTTTGGTGGGCAGATAGCAGGAAAGCAATCCAGATGTTTTAATGGTTGCAGTAAAACCTCTAGTGTCCACTCATTTGTAACAGTTGTATACACTCATTCTTAGCAAAAATCCTTCCTGCTTAGATCACATGGTAGGCTTCCTGATAACATTTTGTCCATTATAAATGAATACTTAGATTAAGCAGCAACAGAGCTTTCCTTGGTGGGTGGAAGCAGGTGAAGAAGTGGGCCTTGATAAGATAGTGCTTTCCAAGAATTGCTGCCATTTGTCCCAGAAGCCTCTTTTTAGACTCTCTTTTCAAGAAATATAAATCTTCCAGTTACCCAGGGCCCTTATAAAAATCATTAAGCTCTATTAAGTTGTAAAATTATAAACATACAAGGTCTTGATAGTGGCCAATAAGATTCTTTTTGTTTGCTTGGTTTCTTCCCCCATGTTCTGCAACCTTTCCCTTTAGGAACTGTCTCTTCCCATCTCCAGGAGACCTGGGTTAGGGCTCTGCCTTCCTTTCCTGAGTGTGCATGATTCAGGCCAGATACAGTGACCGGTTCAGAAGTCCAATCAGTATCCTTTCAAGGAATTCATACAGGTTCTCTTTCCTTCCTCTGAGCTAACAAGCTGAGGGGGTGATGTAAGCCTAGCCATCTTTCCCATTGTTTGGGAATAACCTGCCTCATGGTGAACCCAACTCAAAAGAGATCTAAGAGATGAAAAACCAATCCTAATGCTGCCCTTTGAATCCTGAATCCTGAGTTTAAGGCTGGACTCCTGGAGATTACTAGTTACCAGAGCATCTCCTTTTGCTTAATTTGCTGAGATGGCTCCTGTCACTTGAAAGTGAACAAGTTCTGACTAAATCGGTAGCCAAACCTAATATGCAGGGGAAATGAGTACTAAGGAATGAGCCTTTGTTTCACAGGAATGGAGCTAGAGAAGGTTAATATCACCTATGAGGATTTCTGAATGTAATGAGAGGTGAGATGAATACAATTTGACATTTGTGTTATGTTTCTTTGCTTGAGAAATGTGCTTATGATTTTAGTCACTGGCAATAAGGGCAAGGGAGAGACAAATCATGAAGGACTGTTTTACCATATGGCATATACAAATGAGCTAATCTGGTGATTTACCTCTGCAGAAAGGGGTTTCAGACAACTTGGAATATACCTTAAAGCATCTGCTACTCTAGAGTAGCTGTGTTCTCCATATCAAACCCAAAGTATTCCCACTGGCTACACCATGCAAGATGACAGAAACCTCATTCTTATAGAATACGCTTTAGCCAAAAGCAGAAGTATACCCACAAGACAAGGGCACCAAGAAGGTGAATGGACAAAGCTAATACGCAGACGGGGACAATGCAGGTAGGTTTCAAGAAAACTGAACACACTGAAATGGAAAAAAGTAAACAAAAAGAATTAGAGAAAAACATAAAGATGCTCAAGGCAGACTAGAAGGAGTCCATGTGTGCATAACTGCTGGTTGTCCTGAGGGAGACGACAATCATAAACAGAGGTGACTGGGGAGACGGCGGGTTTATGCAGGTCCCACATCTCTGGTCCCCTCTCCTTCCTGGCTCCCTCCCTTGGACTAACAACCAGAACAATCATGCTTTCAGGGGTGGAGGGTAATCAGAGGCTACGGGTTCTCCAAGATCTGCAGAGGAGAGAGCCAGTACAGGGCTCCTTCCTCCCGGAGATGCAAGTGAGGGCAAAGGTACTTCGTGAGAGCAAGAGAGCTTGTCCTTCCCAAGGCCTGGAAAGACCAAGGATTGTGTGGTACTTGTGTGGTCTGAGCTGGCAGAAGCCTGTGTGTTACTTATGAGAGACTCCACAGCTGTCTCCTTTCTTAGGAGAGTTCTTCAAGAGCCTGTCCCAGGTTGTCCAGTTGCCCTCAGGGGGAGCCTCACAGACAGGTGAAATGCCACCAGGCCTTGAGGTTGGGAGAGACAGAAGTTTACCTATAAGGCCTGGATTCTAAGAGGCTTCTCCATAGTGCTTTAGCACAGCGGTCTCCAACCTTTTGGCACCAGGGACCGGTTTCGTGGAAGACAATTTTTCCATGGACTGGGGCGGGGCAGGGAGGCAGGGAGAGATGGTTTTGGAATGATTTAAGTACATTACATTTATTGTGCACTTTATTTCTATTATTATTACATTGTCACTTGCCACTCACTGATAAGGTTTTGATATGAGTCTGCAAGAAATTGATTTATTATGGTCTCTGTGCAGTCAAACCTCTCTGCTAATGATAATCTGTATTTGTAGCTGCTTCCCGGTGCTAGCATAACCGCCTCAGCTCCACCTCAAATCATCAGGCATTAGATTCTCAAAAGGAGCATGCAACCTAGATCCCTCACATGCACAGTTTATAGTAGGGTTTGCACTCCTGTGAGAATCTAATGCTGCTGCTGATCTGACAGAGGCAGAGCTCAGGCGGTGATGTAAGTGATGGGGATTGGCTGTAAATACAGATGAAGCTTCACTTGCTTGCCCACCGCTCACCTCCTGCTGTGTGGCCCAGTTCCTAGCAGGCCATGGACCGGTACCAGTCCACAGCCTGGGGGTTGGAGACTACAGCTTTGGCAGGCATGTAAACAGTGTGCCCGTTAATTCACTGTAGCCTATAAAAGCAAAATCTGCTGGGGCTTCTTGCCACTTGCCAGTCTAATACTTTTCCAGTGACTCCCAGCAACATGATCTGTAGAGGAATGGGAGAATCACAAAACTGCACAGGTAAAATAAGAAAAATGATAACTCATTAAAGATGATCCAAGAACTTGAAGAAGAAGCAATAAAACAAATCTTTGTCTACACTGACCAAAAAAGAAAGAATACCCAAATAAAATCAGAATGAAAAAGGCGACATCACTACCAACCTTTGAGAGAGAAAAAAGTTTACAAGGGAATACTGTGAGCAATGAACAACTGTATGCCAACAAATTGGATAAATTAGAATAATTGAAAAATTCCCAGAAGATAGATTAATGAAATTTATTAAAAAAGAAACAAAATATGAATAGACCTCCAAAATAGTTAAACATGAAAAAGCACATTAAAACAAAAATAAACATGGCCAAATGAAAAAAAAAAATCATAGATACATGTTAGAAAGAAAACAGTCCATCCTGAAAGTAACAGTTCTTAAACACCTAGTTCCTTATTTCTTAGATGTTAGTATGCTGGAGCATCTTGAGTTTCCCAGAGCATCCACAGTAAAACAATGAGTTTCCTAACTCAGCTCTTTTTCTTTAAGTGACGTAACTCTGTGAATTCTAATAGAACAAATGGAGGTTTCCATTTAAACCTACTCTGTGGGAATGAAACTTTAACAGCGGGAGGAAAACAACTTGAGGAAATTGGGGCTCTGGTTGTCCTGCTGTCTCCTGGCTTCCAGTAACAGAGTCACCAGACAAAGGTAGGCTCCAGGGGCTGTATAAACAACTCCAGCCCCAGCATATCCTTGAGATAATGGCAAAAATCAAAGATAAGTCACAAAGTCAATTGTGCATGCACGGTGGTCCAGTGCTTTCAAAACAGAGTCTTCCCACAAGTACCTGTTACCTGAAAAAAATCTACCGTATTGAAATACATCAACTTGTGAAAAGTGCTTCATAGTGCAGTATGTTTAACTCAATATTCACTCAATATTTTGAAAATCTAGGATATTCACAAAAGTTCAAAATAACATCTGCAAAGTATTTATAGGGATGTTTATAATATGTGATTTAAAACTAAATTCTTTCCCCCTATTTTATAGACAAATTTTTGAATTCCACATGGCACTAAACCAAAGGCAAGGTCTACTGCAGTAAAAAACAAAAACAAAAACAAAAAAACAACTAACCAACCAAAAGGGGAAAAAAAGCTGTTTAAACACACACAATAGATTAAGCAAGCCACACGCAATGTGGTGTTCACATCGGCTGCTCCTCTGGCCCCACCTTCACATGGTCTCACCACGAAGCCATCCATCTCTTTATTAAGCTATGTTCCTCTAATTAAACTGAATTTAGCTCGCACAGTTTCCTAAATATGACAACTGAGAACCATGAGGTACATATAAGAAATATATAAGGATCATGAAACAATAAAAACTAGCAATGTAAGGATGATTCAGGTGAGGTATGTCACTCCACTGACCATGGGGTTCATTCAGTATGCTCATCTGACCAGATTTCGAAATGCACCTTCTAGAAGCTGCCCATTGGACAGAAAAGGATAATCTTCCTGTAAAATAACAGTAATAACAACAACAATAGTTTTTTTTTTTAGTTAATGTGGACAAGTGAATTTAATACTGCCCAAAAAAACTACTTTTAAAAACTTGTAACATAAAAATTGATATAGTATGTGTCTACCTAGAGGGAGCCAGAAAGTCACATGCTGTATCCTTTCTACATGGGGGTAACCCAGTTTCTCACCTGGACTTTCTCTTGCTCACCTGGACAAAAAAAAGGTGCTGGAGAAATGTGATAATTGCTTTTCTTAGGATGAAAAAAACTTTCAAATGAGTAAAGCCTTGTACTCAACCAGAATTCTCACATTTTCATTTTGATGTATCTGCAGTTCACAGTGAAAACCCTAGCCTAGGGCATGTGTGTATCTGAGCTTGAAGTACCCCTGATTAAAAAAAAAAATCCATGTTCACTTCTTTTAGAGCCTTAAAGGACCTTTTTCTACTCTAATTTCCTGAAAGCCTGTAAGTCATGTACAGCATACATGACAACCCCACTAAGTAGAGAAGTTGATCAACCCATTTGTTACAAAGTCCCTGACCCCCTGAGAGGGTAACCCTCAGAAAACCAATAGTAAAGGAAACTTCCATTTTCTCCCCAAATGCTTTCCTTGAGTTTGCACGAGATGTTTTGGTTGTTATGTGGCGCTATCAAAAGCCATGAACAGAGAAAATAAGGAAGAATGGCATGCCAGGGAATAAACAAGCTTAATCTTGACTAGACAAAAGGAGATAAAAAGAAGGCCTGGAGAAGAAAAGGGCAGAAAATGGGGAAGACAGAATGGACCCTGCAACATCAGGAAAAAAACAGCAACCTTATAAATACAAAGATGGCAAACGACAAACACATGTCAGCACCTCCGTTGAGACAGTAAGAGGAGATAAATTCCAACCTCCCCCCGCCTGCCCCCTGCCCCAAGAATCACATTCTTCTGGGAAGGAAAAAAGCAGATGGAACCGGCCCCCTGGTAACGTATCAGCTGGCGTGGCTGCAGCTTGGCTTCCACTGGCTTCCAGCAACCAGGGAACAGCTATGGGAAGGGGAACCCTAAGTGCAGGAAAGGTGAAGGAGCTTGGTTTCTGGTAGTTTCCTGCCCCTTGAAGCTGGCAACACCATCCCTTAATCTGGCTGGATAAACCAGGGTATCTTTCTTTCTTGAGAAGCAGGACTTTAACAACAAAAAGATTTTATTAATCCCACAAGTTTGAGAGAGTGGGTGGGAAAAGCAAACATTAACTAATTAACTGCTCCCTACAATCCAACCAGTAATTAAAAATGTGCCCATGAAATTTTCTTGAGCTACTAAATTGTTTATAATTATCCAAGTGGTTCATACTGCTAATACATTTCTTTTCCTTCCACAGTTACCTCTAAGAAAATTACCTAATTTAATTTGGTTATTATTATGGACATTTAAAAACTGTGGATTGGGAAATTTCACATAGTAATTCATGTGGATACATCTGTTATGCTTAATCTTTTATGCCTAAGTGTGATTACTACATGTAACTTTATAGAAATTCCATACAACTCATTGCCATTTAAACTCATTCACATTTTTACTTGATTAATGTCAAGGATATTTTCTAAATTTATAAATAAATGATACAGCCCATTGAATAAAAGTTAAATAACAAATGACTGGTTTAGGAGTGAACATGTGACCCAGTTCTGGCCAATGAATTGCAAGGGGTATTTTGAGGGGCATCTGAGAACTGTTTATTTGCACTTAAAAAGAGGGAAAAAAGAAGGAAAACTTTCCTCTTCAACTGGACATTTTGCATCTACACATATTGCCTCAAGTAGTGGCAATATGACTGAGTACAGCTGAGCCAACACATCAACACATTGAAACTGGCAGAGCAGAGGGCTAGAATCTGGGTCCTTGGTTTTGCAAGGCTGCTGAACCAACTAACCCCGAAACAGCCCATCTCTGAACTTGTTATTCAACATAACAACTTCCTTTGTTGTGTAAGCTTTTTTGAATTGTTTTTATACTACTTGCAGCCAAAAGCAACTCCAAGGCTTCCTAACTGACATCTGTAGAGTAGGGAGTTGCAACAAGAGGAACACATCAACTGGTGGTTCAGACTTCACTTGGTGAAACCAGGGTCTTAGTCACTGGCCATGTGCCAACCTGTTCCACGCCACAGGTTGGTAGTCTGCCTTCTTCTTTAGGGAAGAGACATTTAACTGTTACCTGGGAAATGGGGAAGGTCTATGGCTTGCCCAGATAGCTAAAGTCTGCAGGTTAGAAAGGCAGGATTTGTTTGGAAGTCATGAAGATGTGTTTGTGTATTACACGACATCATCCTAGCTTCAGTGATGCCTGTCCTCAGCCAGTCGTTCATTGTGAGTACCCACCAAGGAGGATTTTCCCACTGCACACTGGACCTTAGGGGTTATCACAAGCTCTCTACCACTCTTCGCCTGGTCCCTTCTTTCCAGCAAGTCATCACTTCTCCACCCACCTGATGGACTCAGCATTTCGGATGCCTGTCATCTTGTCGGTAGCCTGTCATCTTGTCGGTAGCTGATCCCTGACCTCTGAGACCCCACTCTATGCTACAACCTTGGTCCCTGTTTGCTTGAAAGAAGAGGACAGGGAATTACAACCTGAGGCTCTGAAGGTTCTCAAGAGTACCAGTCTGTCCTTGTTACCTGGACTCATTCAGCACACCCAAGTTTGGCCCTGTTTCCTGGCTGGAACTAGTCCCAATATGGTGATGGCTAGGGGACAGCTGAGTTTTGAAAGCCCCAGGCCAACCAGCCACATGTTCTCTTGCCTCCTGTAGCCACTGATGATGTCTGGGGTAGGGGTGTGTCCAGAGGCTAATCCACTGCTGCTTCCCATGGCCTATGGTAGAGGGGCATACTCAGTACAGGGAGCTGAGATCAGGGACCAGAGTCTGGCAAGAAGTTATGCACCAAAGGTCAGGAAGTCTAGAGAGAGGTTGATCCCTGGCAAAGCCCAGTGTGAGGAGCAGTTATCCCAGGCCAGAGTGGGGTTAGTTGGCTGACCAGGGCACTCCAAAGCAGCAGAGAGGGGGCCTGTCTGGCCCATATGAGGTATC
Organism: Propithecus coquereli; assembly: GCF_000956105.1. Taxonomy (NCBI): domain Eukaryota; kingdom Metazoa; phylum Chordata; class Mammalia; order Primates; family Indriidae; genus Propithecus; species Propithecus coquereli. The sequence goes on along the minus strand of NW_012143190.1, from coordinate 2,211,590 downwards.
AGTTCTTGGAGGGCACAGCTGTCTCCCTGGAAAGAGAAGTTGCAAGGTGGGACTGAAGAAAATTCAGCTCTACTTGCTTCTGAAAACAGACACTATCCCTACTGCAGCCCCACCATATCCGAAGTGAGACAGTGTAGTTTTCCAGCACAATTTCCCTAAGCCCTACCAAGGAAAACAATCCCACCCTATCTGCCTCATCTCTTCCTATTAATCCACCATGGAATTAAGGGGATCATAACTATCATGGCCCCCAGCTGGGCCCAAACCGGCACTGGGGAAACTCTACACAACCAAATGACAGGGCAAAGCAAACTCACATGCCTCCTAAGAAGTGCAGTGGTTTGAAGGAAGGAGACAGTAAATTCTAGAACAGATGGCTACTATGGAGCAGAACTAACGGTAGAAACAGAAAGACTATATAATAAAAACATAATGAGAACACATTAGGAGATATTATTAGAGCACAACAAAATATTTCCAGAACAAAGAATGCTTGATTTTTTCATGTAAAATTTTAACAGAGATACTGTAAAAGATAATAGTCCCTGATGAAAATCAAATTACTATTTTAGAAGGATCAAATGAAAGATGTATCCCACACACACAACAAAAAGTTAACAAACTAAAAATCACAAGTGAGAGATCAAGATATGATGGTAGATGCAGGAGGTATAATATGTAAATAACAGAAGTTGGGGGAGAAAACAAAAGTATGACAGAGAGTAAATGAAGAAAATACCAAAGAATAAACCAGGTAAGTCTTCAGATTTAAAGGGTTTTGAAAGAATAGAATTTAGACACATCCTGGTGAAATTTCTGAATTTCAAGAATACAGAGAAATATCACATAAGCCTCCACACAGAAAGAAAAAGTTGCTTCTAGAAATAATCAATTTAATATCACATTTCTCACCTGCAATCATGGAAAGTAACAGACAATGGGATAACATTTGGCAGCTAGGGAGAAAAAAGAACTGATCAAGAATTTTGTACCCAGGCAATTATAGAGAAATAGGTTATTAGACACGTAGAGTTAGGAAGCATATACTTTACCTGTATGATTCCTGAGAATACTCCAGCATACTCTCCACAAAGAACCAAATCAAACCAAGGACTCAAGTGAGGGAAAGATAGAACAAAGTGATCAACAGTGAAAATGAATCTTGGATTTATTTTTAAATTTTTAAACATAAGGATTTATAAGGATTCTTGAAATGAAAGAAGGAAAATCTTAGTAAGATTCTGGACCCAAACAATCTCAGCATACCTTAAGAATAAGGAGAAGAGGTGGAAGATAGAGTGAAAAGAAACATGATTCTAAGGGTCTCTCCTCCAGGTGGGGTGAGGTGAAGAGGACACCGAAAATATTTAGGTGGGTGGGTTTGCTGGTTCTTAAGCTATGTTCTCTCAGTTCCAAATCCACTGCTCTTTGATGCTGGAGTTGGATCTGTGTAAAAAAGCTAAGAAATATTTTTTTTCTGACCAATAGGATTAAAATATTTAGTAAACTATGCTGTAAACAGATGTGCTGTCATTCAGGCTTTATTGTACCATTTATAGAGCACAGGCAGAATAGGACTCCAGAAGTTTGAAATGGTAAATGAGCATTGGCTTCAACTTAAAGTCACCAGCTGCATTAGCCCCTAACAAGAGAGTCAGTCTGTCCTTTGAAGATCTGAAGCCAGGCACTTACTCCTCCTATCTACCTATGAAAATCCTAGATGGCACCTTCTTCCAGTAGAAGGCTGTATCATCTACACTGAAATATGTTTTTAGTGTAGTCACCTTCATCAGTGATCTTTGCTAGATCTTCTAGAAAATTTGTTACAGCTTCTGCATCAACTCTTGCTGCTTCACCTTATACTTTCATGTCATGGAGACGGCTTCTTTCCTTAAAGCTCACGCTTCCAACTTCTCTTCTGCAGCTTCATTGCCTCTCTTGGCCTTCATGGAATTGAAAAGAGTTAGGGCGTTGCTTTGGATTAGGCTTTGGCTTAAGGCAGTGTTATGGCTGGTTTGATCTTCCATCCAAACCACTCAAACTTTCTCCATATCAGCAATAAGCATGTTTTGCTTTCTTATTCTTCATATATTCACTGGAGTAGCACTTTTAATTTCCTTCAAGAACTTTTCCTTTGCATTCACAACATGAATAACTGCCATA